>NC_064838.1:73601165-73910361 GCF_024166365.1 Elephas maximus indicus | reverse complement strand
GAGTGGGCGGAGCTTGCGATGGGCCTGCTGACAAGACCGAGCCAATGGCAGAGATCCGGCCCACCAGGCAGATGACACAGGGCCCTCCATCGTGACCTACGACACCTAGTGGCCACGGGATTTGAGCACTCCCTGGGAAAGGCTACGCAGGCACAAGGCAGCCCCTGGTGCGGACTGCTTCAGGGCATTGGCAGAGCAGGCCAGGTACCTCTTTCCCACTTTCCTGAGGATATCAGTACGCAAGGCATCCCCACTCAGCATCTCTTGCCTCTCTCTGTCTCTCTCTGGATGTGTTCCTTCTCTGAAATCTCTTCCTTCTCCCCCTTGTCACTTCACACCTTGGAGTGCCTGACAGAGGGCCTAGAGACGAAAGAGCAAGGGGGAAGGCCTCTGGATCTACCGGTTGCCCAAGGGTGGAGAAGATCTGCTAGTCTATCTGGAAGGTCTAGAGAGTAGCCACGGATTGGGAAGCTACATCACGGGCGGACCTGGCCAGGTGAAGCTTGCTGACATGTAGCAGCCTCTCCGAAGACTACTAATTCCGGGGGTAACATTCTATGCTGATACCCGGCTGAGTGCCATGGGCAGAAAACATTGACACATACCTGCCAGAGGCCTATCCCGGGTCTGAGGAGTCCACCGTGGTCTCCAGCGACTCATCATCTCAGCACACACTTTGCCTGCACACATGGAATCCGCCTCTCTCCACGAATGCCTTCTCCTGCTAGGAAACACACGATGTCACTCAGCCAAAGGAGAGCACAGGCAAAGTCAACTGAAGGCCCCATTTTCAAGATTTTGCCCTCTGCTGGGCCACAGCCTCCGCTGGCACAGTGCATGTGTGACACTTCTCCGAAGACAAGGCTGCAATCTGGGCATCCAGGGCCCCAGCAGTCCAGAGTCTGCGCATGGCGGCATATGTTTCACCTCTTTTCCAGGAACAGGAGGGAGGCCTGGGCCCTACACTCGCTCTGCTAGAGCTCCACGACCTCAGCTATTTTCCCTGACCTTTCCCCCGTGCCGTCGTGTGTGTGTGTCATCCCTAGTTACACTTCTTCTCCGACCAATCTGAATCCGCCACCTGCGGATACGTCAGCATGAAAATGAACATCTGTCACTGCCTGCAGTGTCACAGGTCACTAGGTGTCTAGGCTCAGGCTGACCTTGGCTGTCTTCTGCCCAGGCAAGGAGCCTAATCCTTCAAAGGCTATGAGGACATGTGGTCATTGGCCGACATTCTTTCTTTCATCCACACAGCGGTCTAGATGAGGGGAAAGAGGCCAGGTAGGCCAGGTGAAGGCTGAGTGCCGGGCCTAAGGCTTCTTTTCCAATCACCATGGAGACAGCCACCGGAAGGCTGGCCGGAACTTCTGACGGGGACGGGTCACAGACACTGAGCCAATAGGAGAGGTCCAGCCTCAGCGGCCAGTTCCGCAGAGCCCTCCATTTCACCCATGGACACACGACGGCCCCTTCTCTTTTGGGCCACAAAACCGAGGGCACCCAGGGAATCACTTCACAGTAGGCAGCCCCTGATGTGGACACGTTCGACACACTGGGCCAGCAGGCAGGTACCACTTTTCCACTTACGCTAGGATATCAGTAGGCAAGGCGCCCTTCCTCAGCATCTGTGGCCCCTCTGTGTATGTGTTCCTTCGGAGAACTCTCTTCGTTCTACCCTTGAGACACATCACGAGTATGAGGGGCCTGAGAGAGAGCCTAGCGATGAAACGGGGGAGGCTTCTGGCTGTCCTGCTTCCCCGTGGGTAGACAATAGCAGGTAGTCTCTCTGGAAGGTCTTAGCTTCTGTTGATTGACATGGGCGATACAGTAGGGGCGGACCCCGGCCAGGTGGAGCTTGTGGGCAGATGCAACCTCTCCGGCGACGAATAATTCCGCTGCTGCTTTGTATGGTGAAAACCTCCCCCCGCCACGTGGGATGGGTAGAGAACACTGACCCACACCCGCCAGGGGCCTTTCCTGGGACTAAAGATCCCAACATGGTCTCAACGTCGTCACCCTCTCAGCACACACCTTTCCTGCACACGTAATCCTGCCTTTCTCCGTCAGGGCCCTATCCTACCAGGAGAAAAAGCAAGCCGCTCAAAACGGCCGATGCCAGGGAAATCGCAGAAACACTGCCATTTTCCCAATTTTGGCTGTCTACATGTCCCCGCCTCCGCTGCAAGGCTGCGCATGTGGCCGGGCTCCGAAGGCAAGGCCGAAATTGGCAGCCTGGGCCCCAGCAGTCCAATGGTTTATGGACGTGGGGACACGCATGACCTGTTCGCCACATACAGGAGGGATCCTTGGGCCCTTCACTGGCTCGCCATTCAGCTCCACGACGTCCACTACCGGCCCTGGCCTTTGCTTTGGCTGGTGCCCCACTGAACGTGTGCTCCGGAGCGATGTTTCTCCACCCATCACTATCATTCTGCCACCAGGCGATATGTGAGTGTGGGAGTCACCATTTGTCACTGGCAGCAGTGTCACAAGGCAGTAGACTTCCAGGTACCCGCTGACCTAGGCTGCCTTCTGCCCCAGGCAAGGTCCCGAATTCTTTATCCCAGGTGCTGACACCAGGGCACTGGCGGACATTCATTTGGAGCAACACAGAGGTCTGAGTGAGGGTCAGCGGGCCAGGGAGCTGAAGTGAAGGCCAGGTGGGCGGGGCTAAGGCTTCTTTGCCATCACCATAGAGACAGTCCCCCCACCGGAAGAGTGGGCGGAGCTTGCGATGGGCCTGTTGACAAGTCCGAGCCAATGGCAGAGATCCCGCCCGCCAGGCAGATGACACAGGGCCCTCCATCGTGACCTACGACACCTAGTGGCCACGGGATTTGAGCACACCCTGGGAAAGGCTACGCAGGCACAAGGCAGCCCCTGGTGCGGATTGCTTCAGGGCATTGGCAGAGCAGGCCAGGTACCTCTTTCCCACTTTCCTGAGGATATCAGTACGCAAGGCATCCCCACTCAACATCTCTTGCCTCTCTCTGTCTCTCTCTGGATGTGTTCCTTCTCTGAAATCTCTTCCTTCTCCCCCTTGTCACTTCACACCTTGGAGTGCCTGACAGAGGGCCTAGAGACGAAAGAGCAAAGGGGGAAGGCCTCTGGCTCTACCGGTTGCCCAAGGGCAGAGAAGATCTGCTAGTCTATCTGGAAGGTCTAGAGAGTAGCCACGGATTGGGAAGCTACATCACGGGCGGCCCTGGCCGGGTGAAGCTTGCTGACATGTAGCAGCCTCTCCGGAGACTACTAATTCCGCGGATAACATTCTATGCAGATACCCGGCTGAGTGCCATGGGCAGAAAACATTGACACATACCTGCCAGAGGCCTATCCCGGGTCTGAGGAGTCCACCCTGGTCTCCAGCGACTCATCATCTCAGCACAAACATTGCCTGCACACATGGAATCCGCCTCTCTCCACGAATGCCTTCTCCTGCTAGGAAACACACGATGTCACTCAGCCAAAGGAGAGCACAGGCAAAGTCAACTGAAGGCCCCATTTTCAAGATTTTGCCCTCTGCTGGGCCACAGCCTCCGCTGGCACAGTGCATGTGTGACACTTCTCCGAAGACAAGGCCGCAATCTGGGCATCCAGGGCCCCAGCAGTCCAGAGTCTGCGCATGGCGGCATATGGATCACCTCTTTGCCATGAACAGGAGGGAGGCCTGGGCCCTACACAGACTCCGCTAGAGCTCCACGACCTCAGCTATTTTCCCTGACCTTTCCCCCGTGCCCTCGTGTGTGTGTGTCATCCCTAGTTACACTTCTTCTCCGACCAATCTGAATCCTCCACCTGCGGATACGCGAGCATGAAAATGAACATCTGTCACTGCCTGCAGTGTCACAGGTCACTAGGTGTCTAGGCTCAGGCTGACCTTGGCTGTCTTCTGCCCAGGCAAGGAGCCTAATCCTCCAAAGGCAACGAGGACATGTGGTCATTGGCCGACATTCTTTCTTTCATCCACACAGCGGTCTAGATGAGGGCAAAGAGGCCAGGTAGGCCAGGTGAAGGCTGAGTGCGGGGCCTAAGGCTTCTTTCCCAATCACCATGGAGACAGCCACCGGAAGGCTGGCCGGAACTTCTGACGGGGACGGGTCACAGACACTGAGCCAATAGGAGAGGTCCAGCCTAAGCGGCCAGTTCCGCAGAGCCCTCCATTTCACCCATGGACACACAACGGCCCCTTCTCTTTTGGGCCACAAAACCGAGGTCACCCAGGGAATCACTTCACAGTAGGCAACCCTGAGGTGGACACGTTCGACACACTGGGCCAGCAGGCAGGTACCACTTTTCCACTTATGCTAGGATATCAGTAGGCAAGGCGCCCTTCCTCAGCATCTGTGGCCCCTCTGTGTATGTGTTCCTTCGGAGAACTCTCTTCGTTCTACCCTTGAGACACATCACGAGTATGAGGGGCCTGAGAGAGAGCCTAGCGATGAAACGGGGGAGGCTTCTGGCTGTCCTGCTTCCCTGTGGGTAGACAATAGCAGGTAGTCTCTCTGCAAGGTCTTAGCTTCTGTTGATGGACATGGGCAGTAAAGTAGGTGCGGACCCCGGCCAGGTGGAGCTTGTGGGCAGATGCAACCTCTCCGGCGACGAATAATTCCGCTGCTGCTTTGTATGGTGAAAACCTCCCCCCGCCACTTGGGGTGGGTAGAGAACACTGACCCACACCCGCCAGGGGCCTTTCCTGGGACTAAAGATCCCAACATGGTCTCAACGTCGTCAACCTCTCAGCACCCACCTTTCCTGCACACGTAATCCTGCCTTTCTCCGTCAGGGCCCTATCCTACCAGGAGAAAAAGCAAGCCGCTCAAAACGGCCGATGCCAGGGAAATCGAGGAAACACTGCCATTTTCCCAATTTTGGCTGTCTACATGTCCCCGCCTCCGCTGCAAGGCTGCGCACGTGGCCGGGCTCCGAAGGCAAGGCCGAAATCCTGGCAGCCTGGGCCCCAGCCGTCCAGTGGTTTATGGACGTGGGGACACGCATGACCTGTTCGCCACATACAGGAGGGATCCTTGGGCCCTTCACTGGCTCGCCATTCAGCTCCATGACGTCCACTACCGGCCCTGGCCTTTGCTTTGGCTGGTGCCCCACTGAACGTGTGCTCCGGAGCGATGTTTCTCCACCCATCACTATCATTCTGCCACCAGGCGATATGTGAGTGTGGGAGTCACCATTTGTCACTGGCAGCAGTGTCACAAGGCAGTAGACTTCCAGGTACCCGCTGACCTAGGCTGCCTTCTGCCCCAGGCAAGGTCCCGAATTCTTTATCCCAGGTGCTGACACCAGGGCACTGGCGGACATTCATTTGGAGCAACACAGAGGTCTGAGTGAGGGTCAGCGGGCCAGGGAGCTGAAGTGAAGGCCAGGTGGGCGGGGCTAAGGCTTCTTTGCCATCACCATAGAGACAGTCCCCCCACCGGAAGAGTGGGCGGAGCTTGCGATGGGCCTGCTGACAAGACCGAGCCAATGGCAGAGATCCGGCCCGCCAGGCAGATGACACAGGGCCCTCCATCGTGACCTACGACACCTAGTGGCCACGGGATTTGAGCACACCCTGGGAAAGGCTACGCAGGCACAAGGCAGCCCCTGGTGCGGACTGCTTCAGGGCATTGGCAGAGCAGGCCAGGTACCTCTTTCCCACTTTCCTGAGGATATCAGTACGCAAGGCATCCCCACTCAGCATCTCTTGCCTCTCTCTGTCTCTCTCTGGATGTGTTCCTTCTCTGAAATCTCTTCCTTCTCCCCCTTGTCACTTCACACCTTGGAGTGCCTGACAGAGGGCCTAGAGACGAAAGAGCAAAGGGGGAAGGCCTCTGGCTCTACCGGTTGCCCAAGGGCAGAGAAGATCTGCTAGTCTATCTGGAAGGTCTAGAGAGTAGCCACGGATTGGGAAGCTACATCACGGGCGGCCCTGGCCGGGTGAAGCTTGCTGACATGTAGCAGCCTCTCCGAAGACTACTAATTCCGCGGATAACATTCTATGCAGATACCCGGCTGAGTGCCATGGGCAGAAAACATTGACACATACCTGCCAGAGGCCTATCCCGGGTCTGAGGAGTCCACCCTGGTCTCCAGCGACTCATCATCTCAGCACAAACATTGCCTGCACACATGGAATCCGCCTCTCTCCACGAATGCCTTCTCCTGCTAGGAAACACACGATGTCACTCAGCCAAAGGAGAGCACAGGCAAAGTCAACTGAAGGCCCCATTTTCAAGATTTTACCCTCTGCTGGGCCACAGCCTCCGCTGGCACAGTGCATGTGTGACACTTCTCCGAAGACAAGGCCGCAATCTGGGCATCCAGGGCCCAAGCAGTCCAGAGTCTGCGCATGGCGGCATATGGATCACCTCTTTGCCACGAACAGGAGGGAGGCCTGGGCCCAACACAGACTCCGCTAGAGCTGCACGACCTCAGCTATTTTCCCTGACCTTTCCCCCGTGCGCTCGTGTGTGTGTGTCATCCCTAGTTACACTTCTTCTCCGACCAATCTGAATCCTCCACCTGCGTATACGCGAGCATGAAAATGAACATCTGTCACTGCCTGCAGTGTCACAGGTCACTAGGTGTCTAGGCTCAGGCTGACCTTGGCTGTCTTCTGCCCAGGCAAGGAGCCTAATCCTTCAAAGGCAACGAGGACATGTGGTCATTGGCCGACATTCTTTCTTTCATCCACACAGCGGTCTAGATGAGGGCAAAGAGGCCAGGTAGGCAGGGGAAGGCTGAGTGCGGGGCCTAAGGCTTCTTTCCCAATCACCATGGAGACAGCCACCGGAAGGCTGGCCGGAACTTCTGACGGGGACGGGTCACAGACACTGAGCCAATAGGAGAGGTCCAGCCTAAGCGGCCAGTTCCGCAGAGCCCTCCATTTAACCCATGGACACACAACGGCCCCTTCTCTTTTGGGCCACAAAACCGAGGTCACCCAGGGAATCACTTCACAGTAGGCAACCCTGAGGTGGACACGTTCGACACACTGGGCCAGCAGGCAGGTACCACTTTTCCACTTATGCTAGGATATCAGTAGGCAAGGCGCCCTTCCTCAGCATCTGTGGCCCCTCTGTGTATGTGTTCCTTCGGAGAACTCTCTTCGTTCTACCCTTGAGACACATCACAAGTATGAGGGGCCTGAGAGAGAGCCTAGCGATGAAACGGGGGAGGCTTCTGGCTGTCCTGCTTCCCCGTGGGTAGACAATAGCAGGTAGTCTCTCTGCAAGGTCTTAGCTTCTGTTGATTGACATGGGCGATACAGTAGGGGCGGACCCCGGCCAGGTGGAGCTTGTGGGCAGATGCAACCTCTCCGGCGACGAATAATTCCGCTGCAGCTTTGTATGGTGAAAACCTCCCCCCGCCACGTGGGATGGGTAGAGAACACTGACCCACACCCGCCAGGGGCCTTTCCTGGGACTAAAGATCCCAACATGGTCTCAACGTCGTCACCCTCTCAGCACACACCTTTCCTGCACACGTAATCCTGCCTTTCTCCGTCAGGGCCCTATCCTACCAGGAGAAAAAGCAAGCCGCTCAAAACGGCCGATGCCAGGGAAATCGAGGAAACACTGCCATTTTCCCAATTTTGGCTGTCTACATGTCCCCGCCTCCGCTGCAAGGCTGCGCATGTGGCCGGGCTCCGAAGGCAAGGCCGAAATCCTGGCAGCCTGGGCCCCAGCCGTCCAGTGGTTTATGGACGTGGGGACACGCATGACCTCTTCGCCACATACAGGAGGGATCCTTGGGCCCTTCACTGGCTCGCCATTCAGCTCCACGACGTCCACTACCGGCCCTGGCCTTTGCTTTGGCTGGTGCCCCACTGAACGTGTGCTCCGGAGCGATGTTTCTCCACCCATCACTATCATTCTGCCACCAGGCGATATGTGAGTGTGGGAGTCACCATTTGTCACCGGCAGCAGTGTCACAAGGCAGTAGACTTCCAGGTACCCGCTGACCTAGTCTGCCTTCTCCCCAGGCAAGGTCCCGAATTCTTTATCCCAGGTGCTGACACCAGGGCACTGGCGGACATTCATTTGGAGCAACACAGAGGTCTGAGTGAGGGTCAGCGGGCCAGGGAGCTGAAGTGAAGGCCAGGTGGGCGGGGCTAAGGCTTCTTTGCCATCACCATAGAGACAGTCCCCCCACCGGAAGAGTGGGCGGAGCTTGCGATGGGCCTGCTGACAAGACCGAGCCAATGGCAGAGATCCGGCCCGCCAGGCAGATGACACAGGGCCCTCCATCGTGACCTACGACACCTAGTGGCCACGGGATTTCAGCACACCCTGGGAAAGGCTACGCAGGCACAAGGCAGCCCCTGGTGCGGACTGCTTCAGGGCATTGGCAGAGCAGGCCAGGTACCTCTTTCCCACTTTCCTGAGGATATCAGTACGCAAGGCATCCCCACTCAGCATCTCTTGCCTCTCTCTGTCTCTCTCTGGATGTGTTCCTTCTCTGAAATCTCTTCCTTCTCCCCCTTGTCACTTCACACCTTGGAGTGCCTGACAGAGGGCCTAGAGACGAAAGAGCAAACGGGGAAGTCCTCTGGCTCTACCGGTTGCCCAAGGGCAGAGAAGATCTGCTAGTCTATCTGGAAGGTCTAGAGAGTAGCCACGGATTGGGAAGCTACATCACGGGCGGACATGGCCAGGTGAAGCTTGCTGACATGTAGCAGCCTTTCCGGAGACTACTAATTCCGGGGATAACATTCTATGCAAATACCCGGCTGAGTGGCATGGGGGCAGAAAACATTGACACATACCTGCCAGAGGCCTATCCTTGGTCTGAGGAGTCCACCGTGGTCTCCAGCGACTCATCATCTCAGCACACACTTTGCCTGCACACATGGAATCCGCCTCTCTCCACGAATGCCTTCTCCTGCTAGGAAACACACGATGTCACTCAGCCAAAGGAGAGCACAGGCAAAGTCAACTGAAGGCCCCGTTTTCAAGATTTTGCCCTCTGCTGGGCCACAGCCTCCGCTGGCACAGTGCATGTGTGACACTTCTCCGAAGACAAGGCCGAAATCTGGGCATCCAGGGCCCAAGCAGTCCAGAGTCTGCGCATGGCGGCATATGGATCACCTCTTTGCCACGAACAGGAGAGAGGCCTGGGCCCTACAGTGGCTCCGCTAGAGCTCCACGACCTCAGCTATTTTCCCTGACCTTTCCCCCGTGCCCTCGTGTGTGTGTGTCATCCCTAGTTACGCTTCTTCTCCGACCACTCTGAATCCGCCACCTGCGGATACGCGAGCATGAAAATGAACATCTGTCACTGCCTGCAGTGTCACAGGTCACTAGGTGTCTAGGCTCAGGCTGACCTTGGCTGTCTTCTGCCCAGGCAAGGAGCCTAATCCTCCAAAGGCAACGAGGACATGTGGTCATTGGCCGACATTCTTTCTTTCATCCACACAGCGGTCTAGATGAGGGCAAAGAGGCCAGGTAGGCCAGGTGAAGGCTGAGTGCGGGGCCTAAGGCTTCTTTCCCAATCACCATGGAGACAGCCACCGGAAGGCTGGCCGGAACTTCTGACGGGGACGGGTCACAGACACTGAGCCAATAGGAGAGGTCCAGCCTCAGCGGCCAGTTCCGCAGAGCCCTCCATTTCACCCATGGACACACAACGGCCCCTTCTCTTTTGGGCCACAAAACCGAGGTCACCCAGGGAATCACTTCACAGTAGGCAACCCTGAGGTGGACACGTTCGACACACTGGGCCAGCAGGCAGGTACCACTTTTCCACTTATGCTAGGATATCAGTAGGCAAGGCGCCCTTCCTCAGCATCTGTGGCCCCTCTGTGTATGTGTTCCTTCGGAGAACTCTCTTCGTTCTACCCTTGAGACACATCACGAGTATGAGGGGCCTGAGAGAGAGCCTAGCGATGAAACGGGGGAGGCTTCTGGCTGTCCTGCTTCCCTGTGGGTAGACAATAGCAGGTAGTCTCTCTGCAAGGTCTTAGCTTCTGTTGATGGACATGGGCAGTAAAGTAGGTGCGGACCCCGGCCAGGTGGAGCTTGTGGGCAGATGCAACCTCTCCGGCGACGAATAATTCCGCTGCTGCTTTGTATGGTGAAAACCTCCCCCCGCCACTTGGGGTGGGTAGAGAACACTGACCCACACCCGCCAGGGGCCTTTCCTGGGACTAAAGATCCCAACATGGTCTCAACGTCGTCAACCTCTCAGCACCCACCTTTCCTGCACACGTAATCCTGCCTTTCTCCGTCAGGGCCCTATCCTACCAGGAGAAAAAGCAAGCCGCTCAAAACGGCCGATGCCAGGGAAATCGAGGAAACACTGCCATTTTCCCAATTTTGGCTGTCTACATGTCCCCGCCTCCGCTGCAAGGCTGCGCACGTGGCCGGGCTCCGAAGGCAAGGCCGAAATCCTGGCAGCCTGGGCCCCAGCCGTCCAGTGGTTTATGGACGTGGGGACACGCATGACCTGTTCGCCACATACAGGAGGGATCCTTGGGCCCTTCACTGGCTCGCTATTCAGCTCCATGACGTCCACTACCGGCCCTGGCCTTTGCTTTGGCTGGTGCCCCACTGAACGTGTGCTCCGGAGCGATGTTTCTCCACCCATCACTATCATTCTGCCACCAGGCGATATGTGAGTGTGGGAGTCACCATTTGTCACTGGCAGCAGTGTCACAAGGCAGTAGACTTCCAGGTACCCGCTGACCTAGGCTGCCTTCTGCCCCAGGCAAGGTCCCGAATTCTTTATCCCAGGTGCTGACACCAGGGCACTGGCGGACATTCATTTGGAGCAACACAGAGGTCTGAGTGAGGGTCAGCGGGCCAGGGAGCTGAAGTGAAGGCCAGGTGGGCGGGGCTAAGGCTTCTTTGCCATCACCATAGAGACAGTCCCCCCACCGGAAGAGTGGGCGGAGCTTGCGATGGGCCTGCTGACAAGACCGAGCCAATGGCAGAGATCCGGCCCGCCAGGCAGATGACACAGGGCCCTCCATCGTGACCTACGACACCTAGTGGCCACGGGATTTGAGCACACCCTGGGAAAGGCTACGCAGGCACAAGGCAGCCCCTGGTGCGGACTGCTTCAGGGCATTGGCAGAGCAGGCCAGGTACCTCTTTCCCACTTTCCTGAGGATATCAGTACGCAAGGCATCCCCACTCAGCATCTCTTGCCTCTCTCTGTCTCTCTCTGGATGTGTTCCTTCTCTGAAATCTCTTCCTTCTCCCCCTTGTCACTTCACACCTTGGAGTGCCTGACAGAGGGCCTAGAGACGAAAGAGCAAACGGGGAAGGCCTCTGGCTCTACCGGTTGCCCAAGGGCAGAGAAGATCTGCTAGTCTATCTGGAAGGTCTAGAGAGTAGCCAGGGATTGCGGAGCTACATCACGGGCGGACCTGGCCGGGTGAAGCTTGCTGACATGTAGCAGCCTCTCCGGAGACTACTAATTCCGGGGATAACATTCTATGCAGATACCCGGCTGAGTGCCATGGGCAGAAAACATTGACACATACCTGCCAGAGGCCTATCCCGGGTCTGAGGAGTCCACCCTGGTCTCCAGCGACTCATTGGTCTCAGCACACACATTGCCTGCACACATGGAATCCGCCTCTCTCCACGAATGCCTTCTCCTGCTAGGAAACACACGATGTCACTCAGCCAAAGGAGAGCACAGGCAAAGTCAACTGAAGGCCCCGTTTTCAAGATTTTGCCCTCTGCTGGGCCACAGCCTCCGCTGGCACAGTGCATGTGTGACACTTCTCCGAAGACAAGGCCGAAATCTGGGCATCCAGGGCCCAAGCAGTCCAGAGTCTGCGCATGGCGGCATATGGATCACCTCTTTGCCACGAACAGGAGAGAGGCCTGGGCCCTACAGTGGCTCCGCTAGAGCTCCACGACCTCAGCTATTTTCCCTGACCTTTCCCCCGTGCCCTCGTGTGTGTGTGTCATCCCTAGTTACGCTTCTTCTCCGACCACTCTGAATCCGCCACCTGCGGATACGTGAGCATGAAAATGAACACCTGTCACTGCCTGCAGTGTCACAGGTCACTAGGTGTCTAGGCTCAGGCTGACCTTGGCTGTCTTCTGCCCAGGCAAGGAGCCTAATCCTTCAAAGGCAACGAGGACATGTGGTCATTGGCCGACATTCTTTCTTTCATCCACACAGCGGTCTAGATGAGGGGAAAGAGGCCAGGTAGGCCAGGTGAAGGCTGAGTGCAGGGCCTAAGGCTTCTTTCCCAATCACCATGGAGACAGCCACCGGAAGGCTGGCCGGAACTTCTGACGGGGACGGGTCACAGACACTGAGCCAATAGGAGAGGTCCAGCCTAAGCGGCCAGTTCCGCAGAGCCCTCCATTTCACCCATGGACACACGACGGCCCCTTCTCTTTTGGGCCACAAAACCGAGGGCACCCAGGGAATCACTTCACAGTAGGCAGCCCCTGATGTGGACACGTTCGACACACTGGGCCAGCAGGCAGGTACCACTTTTCCACTTACGCTAGGATATCAGTAGGCAAGGCGCCCTTCCTCAGCATCTATGGCCCCTCTGTGTATGTGTTCCTTCGGAGAACTCTCTTCGTTCTACCCTTGAGACACATCACAAGTATGAGAGGCCTGAGAGAGAGCCTAGCGATGAAACGGGGGAGGCTTCTGGCTGTCCTGCTTCCCCGTGGGTAGACAATAGCAGGTAGTCTCTCTGCAAGGTCTTAGCTTCTGTTGATTGACATGGGCGATACAGTAGGGGCGGACCCCGGCCAGGTGGAGCTTGTGGGCAGATGCAACCTCTCCGGCGACGAATAATTCCGCTGCAGCTTTGTATGGTGAAAACCTCCCCCCGCCACGTGGGATGGGTAGAGAACACTGACCCACACCCGCCAGGGGCCTTTCCTGGGACTAAAGATCCCAACATGGTCTCAACGTCGTCACCCTCTCAGCACACACCTTTCCTGCACACGTAATCCTGCCTTTCTCCGTCAGGGCCCTATCCTACCAGGAGAAAAAGCAAGCCGCTCAAAACGGCCGATGCCAGGGAAATCGAGGAAACACTGCCATTTTCCCAATTTTGGCTGTCTACATGTCCCCGCCTCCGCTGCAAGGCTGCGCATGTGGCCGGGCTCCGAAGGCAAGGCCGAAATCCTGGCAGCCTGGGCCCCAGCCGTCCAGTGGTTTATGGACGTGGGGACACGCATGACCTCTTCGCCACATACAGGAGGGATCCTTGGGCCCTTCACTGGCTCGCCATTCAGCTCCACGACGTCCACTACCGGCCCTGGCCTTTGCTTTGGCTGGTGCCCCACTGAACGTGTGCTCCGGAGCGATGTTTCTCCACCCATCACTATCATTCTGCCACCAGGCGATATGTGAGTGTGGGAGTCACCATTTGTCACCGGCAGCAGTGTCACAAGGCAGTAGACTTCCAGGTACCCGCTGACCTAGTCTGCCTTCTCCCCAGGCAAGGTCCCGAATTCTTTATCCCAGGTGCTGACACCAGGGCACTGGCGGACATTCATTTGGAGCAACACAGAGGTCTGAGTGAGGGTCAGCGGGCCAGGGAGCTGAAGTGAAGGCCAGGTGGGCGGGGCTAAGGCTTCTTTGCCATCACCATAGAGACAGTCCCCCCACCGGAAGAGTGGGCGGAGCTTGCGATGGGCCTGCTGACAAGACCGAGCCAATGGCAGAGATCCGGCCCGCCAGGCAGATGACACAGGGCCCTCCATTGTGACCTACGACACCTAGTGGCCACGGGATTTCAGCACTCCCTGGGAAAGGCTACGCAGGCACAAGGCAGCCCCTGGTGCGGACTGCTTCAGGGCATTGGCAGAGCAGGCCAGGTACCTCTTTCCCACTTTCCTGAGGATATCAGTACGCAAGGCATCCCCACTCAGCATCTCTTGCCTCTCTCTGTCTCTCTCTGGATGTGTTCCTTCTCTGAAATCTCTTCCTTCTCCCCCTTGTCACTTCACACCTTGGAGTGCCTGACAGAGGGCCTAGAGACGAAAGAGCAAACGGGGAAGTCCTCTGGCTCTACCGGTTGCCCAAGGGCAGAGAAGATCTGCTAGTCTATCTGGAAGGTCTAGAGAGTAGCCACGGATTGGGAAGCTACATCACGGGCGGACATGGCCAGGTGAAGCTTGCTGACATGTAGCAGCCTTTCCGGAGACTACTAATTCCGGGGATAACATTCTATGCAAATACCCGGCTGAGTGGCATGGGGGCAGAAAACATTGACACATACCTGCCAGAGGCCTATCCTGGGTCTGAGGAGTCCACCGTGGTCTCCAGCGACTCATCATCTCAGCACACACTTTGCCTGCACACATGGAATCCGCCTCTCTCCACGAATGCCTTCTCCTGCTAGGAAACACACGATGTCACTCAGCCAAAGGAGAGCACAGGCAAAGTCAACTGAAGGCCCCGTTTTCAAGATTTTGCCCTCTGCTGGGCCACAGCCTCCGCTGGCACAGTGCATGTGTGACACTTCTCCGAAGACAAGGCCGAAATCTGGGCATCCAGGGCCCAAGCAGTCCAGAGTCTGCGCATGGCGGCATATGGATCACCTCTTTGCCACGAACAGGAGAGAGGCCTGGGCCCTACAGTGGCTCCGCTAGAGCTCCACGACCTCAGCTATTTTCCCTGACCTTTCCCCCGTGCCCTCGTGTGTGTGTGTCATCCCTAGTTACGCTTCTTCTCCGACCACTCTGAATCCGCCACCTGCGGATACGCGAGCATGAAAATGAACATCTGTCACTGCCTGCAGTGTCACAGGTCACTAGGTGTCTAGGCTCAGGCTGACCTTGGCTGTCTTCTGCCCAGGCAAGGAGCCTAATCCTCCAAAGGCAACGAGGACATGTGGTCATTGGCCGACATTCTTTCTTTCATCCACACAGCGGTCTAGATGAGGGCAAAGAGGCCAGGTAGGCCAGGTGAAGGCTGAGTGCGGGGCCTAAGGCTTCTTTCCCAATCACCATGGAGACAGCCACCGGAAGGCTGGCCGGAACTTCTGACGGGGACGGGTCACAGACACTGAGCCAATAGGAGAGGTCCAGCCTCAGCGGCCAGTTCCGCAGAGCCCTCCATTTCACCCATGGACACACAACGGCCCCTTCTCTTTTGGGCCACAAAACCGAGGTCACCCAGGGAATCACTTCACAGTAGGCAACCCTGAGGTGGACACGTTCGACACACTGGGCCAGCAGGCAGGTACCACTTTTCCACTTATGCTAGGATATCAGTAGGCAAGGCGCCCTTCCTCAGCATCTGTGGCCCCTCTGTGTATGTGTTCCTTCGGAGAACTCTCTTCGTTCTACCCTTGAGACACATCACGAGTATGAGGGGCCTGAGAGAGAGCCTAGCGATGAAACGGGGGAGGCTTCTGGCTGTCCTGCTTCCCTGTGGGTAGACAATAGCAGGTAGTCTCTCTGCAAGGTCTTAGCTTCTGTTGATGGACATGGGCGATACAGTAGGGGCGGACCCCGGCCAGGTGGAGCTTGTGGGCAGATGCAACCTCTCCGGCGACGAATAATTCCGCTGCTGCTTTGTATGGTGAAAACCTCCCCCCGCCACTTGGGGTGGGTAGAGAACACTGACCCACACCCGCCAGGGGCCTTTCCTGGGACTAAAGATCCCAACATGGTCTCAACGTCGTCAACCTCTCAGCACCCACCTTTCCTGCACACGTAATCCTGCCTTTCTCCGTCAGGGCCCTATCCTACCAGGAGAAAAAGCAAGCCGCTCAAAACGGCCGATGCCAGGGAAATCGAGGAAACACTGCCATTTTCCCAATTTTGGCTGTCTACATGTCCCCGCCTCCGCTGCAAGGCTGCGCACGTGGCCGGGCTCCGAAGGCAAGGCCGAAATCCTGGCAGCCTGGGCCCCAGCCGTCCAGTGGTTTATGGACGTGGGGACACGCATGACCTGTTCGCCACATACAGGAGGGATCCTTGGGCCCTTCACTGGCTCGCTATTCAGCTCCATGACGTCCACTACCGGCCCTGGCCTTTGCTTTGGCTGGTGCCCCACTGAACGTGTGCTCCGGAGCGATGTTTCTCCACCCATCACTATCATTCTGCCACCAGGCGATATGTGAGTGTGGGAGTCACCATTTGTCACTGGCAGCAGTGTCACAAGGCAGTAGACTTCCAGGTACCCGCTGACCTAGGCTGCCTTCTGCCCCAGGCAAGGTCCCGAATTCTTTATCCCAGGTGCTGACACCAGGGCACTGGCGGACATTCATTTGGAGCAACACAGAGGTCTGAGTGAGGGTCAGCGGGCCAGGGAGCTGAAGTGAAGGCCAGGTGGGCGGGGCTAAGGCTTCTTTGCCATCACCATAGAGACAGTCCCCCCACCGGAAGAGTGGGCGGAGCTTGCGATGGGCCTGCTGACAAGACCGAGCCAATGGCAGAGATCCGGCCCGCCAGGCAGATGACACAGGGCCCTCCATCGTGACCTACGACACCTAGTGGCCACGGGATTTGAGCACACCCTGGGAAAGGCTACGCAGGCACAAGGCAGCCCCTGGTGCGGACTGCTTCAGGGCATTGGCAGAGCAGGCCAGGTACCTCTTTCCCACTTTCCTGAGGATATCAGTACGCAAGGCATCCCCACTCAGCATCTCTTGCCTCTCTCTGTCTCTCTCTGGATGTGTTCCTTCTCTGAAATCTCTTCCTTCTCCCCCTTGTCACTTCACACCTTGGAGTGCCTGACAGAGGGCCTAGAGACGAAAGAGCAAAGGGGGAAGGCCTCTGGCTCTACCGGTTGCCCAAGGGCAGAGAAGATCTGCTAGTCTATCTGGAAGGTCTAGAGAGTAGCCAGGGATTGCGGAGCTACATCACGGGCGGACCTGGCCGGGTGAAGCTTGCTGACATGTAGCAGCCTCTCCGGAGACTACTAATTCCGGGGATAACATTCTATGCAGATAACCGGCTGAGTGCCATGGGCAGAAAACATTGACACATACCTGCCAGAGGTCTATCCCGGGTCTGAGGAGTCCACCCTGGTCTCCAGCGACTCATTGGTCTCAGCACACACATTGCCTGAACACATGGAATCCGCCTCTCTCCACGAATGCCTTCTCCTGCTAGGAAACACACGATGTCACTCAGCCAAAGGAGAGCACAGGCAAAGTCAACTGAAGGCCCCGTTTTCAAGATTTTGCCCTCTGCTGGGCCACAGCCTCCGCTGGCACAGTGCATGTGTGACACTTCTCCGAAGACAAGGCCGCAATCTGGGCATCCAGGGCCCCAGCAGTCCAGAGTCTGCGCATGGCGGCATATGTTTCACCTCTTTTCCAGGAACAGGAGGGAGGCCTGGGCCCTACACTGGCTCTGCTAGAGCTCCACGACCTCAGCTATTTTCCCTGACCTTTCCCCCGTGCCGTCGTGTGTGTGTGTCATCCCTAGTTACACTTCTTCTCCGACCAATCTGAATCCGCCACCTGCGGATACGTCAGCATGAAAATGAACATCTCTCACTGCCTGCAGTGTCACAGGTCACTAGGCGTCTAGGCTCAGGCTGACCTTGGCTGTCTTCTGCCCAGGCAAGGAGCCTAATCCTTCAAAGGCTATGAGGACATGTGGTCATTGGCCGACATTCTTTCTTTCATCCACACAGCGGTCTAGATGAGGGGAAAGAGGCCAGGTAGGCCAGGTGAAGGCTGAGTGCAGGGCCTAAGGCTTCTTTCCCAATCACCATGGAGACAGCCACCGGAAGGCTGGCCGGAACTTCTGACGGGGACGGGTCACAGACACTGAGCCAATAGGAGAGGTCCAGCCTCAGCGGCCAGTTCCGCAGAGCCCTCCATTTCACCCATGGACACACGACGGCCCCTTCTCTTTTGGGCCACAAAACCGAGGGCACCCAGGGAATCACTTCACAGTAGGCAGCCCCTGATGTGGACACATTCGACACACTGGGCCAGCAGGCAGGTACCACTTTTCCACTTACGCTAGGATATCAGTAGGCAAGGCGCCCTTCCTCAGCATCTGTGGCCCCTCTGTGTATGTGTTCCTTCGGAGAACTCTCTTCGTTCTACCCTTGAGACACATCACGAGTATGAGGGGCCTGAGAGAGAGCCTAGCGATGAAACGGGGGAGGCTTCTGGCTGTCCTGCTTCCCCGTGGGTAGACAATAGCAGGTAGTCTCTCTGGAAGGTCTTAGCTTCTGTTGATTGACATGGGCGATACAGTAGGGGCGGACCCCGGCCAGGTGGAGCTTGTGGGCAGATGCAACCTCTCCGGCGACGAATAATTCCGCTGCTGCTTTGTATGGTGAAAACCTCCCCCCGCCACGTGGGATGGGTAGAGAACACTGACCCACACCCGCCAGGGGCCTTTCCTGGGACTAAAGATCCCAACATGGTCTCAACGTCGTCACCCTCTCAGCACACACCTTTCCTGCACACGTAATCCTGCCTTTCTCCGTCAGGGCCCTATCCTACCAGGAGAAAAAGCAAGCCGCTCAAAACGGCCGATGCCAGGGAAATCGCAGAAACACTGCCATTTTCCCAATTTTTGCTGTCTACATGTCCCCGCCTCCGCTGCAAGGCTGCGCACGTGGCCGGGCTCCGAAGGCAAGGCCGAAATTGGCAGCCTGGGCCTCAGCAGTCCAATGGTTTATGGACGTGGGGACACGCATGACCTGTCCGCCACATACAGGAGGGATCCTTGGGCCCTTCACTGGCTCGCCATTCAGCTCCACGACGTCCACTACCGGCCCTGGCCTTTGCTTTGGCTGGTGCCCCACTGAACGTGTGCTCCGGAGCGATGTTTCTCCACCCATCACTATCATTCTGCCACCAGGCGATATGTGAGTGTGGGAGTCACCATTTGTCACCGGCAGCAGTGTCACAAGGCAGTAGACTTCCAGGTACCCGCTGACCTAGTCTGCCTTCTCCCCAGGCAAGGTCCCGAATTCTTTATCCCAGGTGCTGACACCAGGGCACTGGCGGACATTCATTTGGAGCAACACAGAGGTCTGAGTGAGGGTCAGCAGGCCAGGGAGCTGAAGTGAAGGCCAGGTGGGCGGGGCTAAGGCTTCTTTGCCATCACCATAGAGACAGTCCCCCCACCGGAAGAGTGGGCGGAGCTTGCGATGGGCCTGCTGACAAGACCGAGCCAATGGCAGAGATCCGGCCCGCCAGGCAGATGACACAGGGCCCTCCATTGTGACCTACGACACCTAGTGGCCACGGGATTTCAGCACTCCCTGGGAAAGGCTACGCAGGCACAAGGCAGCCCCTGGTGCGGACTGCTTCAGGGCATTGGCAGAGCAGGCCAGGTACCTCTTTCCCACTTTCCTGAGGATATCAGTACGCAAGGCATCCCCACTCAGCATCTCTTGCCTCTCTCTGTCTCTCTCTGGATGTGTTCCTTCTCTGAAATCTCTTCCTTCTCCCCCTTGTCACTTCACACCTTGGAGTGCCTGACAGAGGGCCTAGAGACGAAAGAGCAAACGGGGAAGTCCTCTGGCTCTACCGGTTGCCCAAGGGCAGAGAAGATCTGCTAGTCTATCTGGAAGGTCTAGAGAGTAGCCACGGATTGGGAAGCTACATCACGGGCGGACCTGGCCAGGTGAAGCTTGCTGACATGTAGCAGCCTTTCCGGAGACTACTAATTCCGGGGATAACATTCTATGCAAATACCCGGCTGAGTGGCATGGGGGCAGAAAACATTGACACATACCTGCCAGAGGCCTATCCTGGGTCTGAGGAGTCCACCGTGGTCTCCAGCGACTCATCATCTCAGCACACACTTTGCCTGCACACATGGAATCCGCCTCTCTCCACGAATGCCTTCTCCTGCTAGGAAACACACGATGTCACTCAGCCAAAGGAGAGCACAGGCAAAGTCAACTGAAGGCCCCGTTTTCAAGATTTTGCCCTCTGCTGGGCCACAGCCTCCGCTGGCACAGTGCATGTGTGACACTTCTCCGAAGACAAGGCCGAAATCTGGGCATCCAGGGCCCAAGCAGTCCAGAGTCTGCGCATGGCGGCATATGGATCACCTCTTTGCCACGAACAGGAGAGAGGCCTGGGCCCTACAGTGGCTCCGCTAGAGCTCCACGACCTCAGCTATTTTCCCTGACCTTTCCCCCGTGCCCTCGTGTGTGTGTGTCATCCCTAGTTACGCTTCTTCTCCGACCACTCTGAATCCGCCACCTGCGGATACGCGAGCATGAAAATGAACATCTGTCACTGCCTGCAGTGTCACAGGTCACTAGGTGTCTAGGCTCAGGCTGACCTTGGCTGTCTTCTGCCCAGGCAAGGAGCCTAATCCTCCAAAGGCAACGAGGACATGTGGTCATTGGCCGACATTCTTTCTTTCATCCACACAGCGGTCTAGATGAGGGCAAAGAGGCCAGGTAGGCCAGGTGAAGGCTGAGTGCGGGGCCTAAGGCTTCTTTCCCAATCACCATGGAGACAGCCACCGGAAGGCTGGCCGGAACTTCTGACGGGGACGGGTCACAGACACTGAGCCAATAGGAGAGGTCCAGCCTCAGCGGCCAGTTCCGCAGAGCCCTCCATTTCACCCATGGACACACAACGGCCCCTTCTCTTTTGGGCCACAAAACCGAGGTCACCCAGGGAATCACTTCACAGTAGGCAACCCTGAGGTGGACACGTTCGACACACTGGGCCAGCAGGCAGGTACCACTTTTCCACTTATGCTAGGATATCAGTAGGCAAGGCGCCCTTCCTCAGCATCTGTGGCCCCTCTGTGTATGTGTTCCTTCGGAGAACTCTCTTCGTTCTACCCTTGAGACACATCACGAGTATGAGGGGCCTGAGAGAGAGCCTAGCGATGAAACGGGGGAGGCTTCTGGCTGTCCTGCTTCCCTGTGGGTAGACAATAGCAGGTAGTCTCTCTGCAAGGTCTTAGCTTCTGTTGATGGACATGGGCAGTAAAGTAGGTGCGGACCCCGGCCAGGTGGAGCTTGTGGGCAGATGCAACCTCTCCGGCGACGAATAATTCCGCTGCTGCTTTGTATGGTGAAAACCTCCCCCCGCCACTTGGGGTGGGTAGAGAACACTGACCCACACCCGCCAGGGGCCTTTCCTGGGACTAAAGATCCCAACATGGTCTCAACGTCGTCAACCTCTCAGCACCCACCTTTCCTGCACACGTAATCCTGCCTTTCTCCGTCAGGGCCCTATCCTACCAGGAGAAAAAGCAAGCCGCTCAAAACGGCCGATGCCAGGGAAATCGAGGAAACACTGCCATTTTCCCAATTTTGGCTGTCTACATGTCCCCGCCTCCGCTGCAAGGCTGCGCACGTGGCCGGGCTCCGAAGGCAAGGCCGAAATCCTGGCAGCCTGGGCCCCAGCCGTCCAGTGGTTTATGGACGTGGGGACACGCATGACCTGTTCGCCACATACAGGAGGGATCCTTGGGCCCTTCACTGGCTCGCTATTCAGCTCCATGACGTCCACTACCGGCCCTGGCCTTTGCTTTGGCTGGTGCCCCACTGAACGTGTGCTCCGGAGCGATGTTTCTCCACCCATCACTATCATTCTGCCACCAGGCGATATGTGAGTGTGGGAGTCACCATTTGTCACTGGCAGCAGTGTCACAAGGCAGTAGACTTCCAGGTACCCGCTGACCTAGGCTGCCTTCTGCCCCAGGCAAGGTCCCGAATTCTTTATCCCAGGTGCTGACACCAGGGCACTGGCGGACATTCATTTGGAGCAACACAGAGGTCTGAGTGAGGGTCAGCGGGCCAGGGAGCTGAAGTGAAGGCCAGGTGGGCGGGGCTAAGGCTTCTTTGCCATCACCATAGAGACAGTCCCCCCACCGGAAGAGTGGGCGGAGCTTGCGATGGGCCTGCTGACAAGACCGAGCCAATGGCAGAGATCCGGCCCGCCAGGCAGATGACACAGGGCCCTCCATCGTGACCTACGACACCTAGTGGCCACGGGATTTGAGCACACCCTGGGAAAGGCTACGCAGGCACAAGGCAGCCCCTGGTGCGGACTGCTTCAGGGCATTGGCAGAGCAGGCCAGGTACCTCTTTCCCACTTTCCTGAGGATATCAGTACGCAAGGCATCCCCACTCAGCATCTCTTGCCTCTCTCTGTCTCTCTCTGGATGTGTTCCTTCTCTGAAATCTCTTCCTTCTCCCCCTTGTCACTTCACACCTTGGAGTGCCTGACAGAGGGCCTAGAGACGAAACAGCAAACGGGGAAGGCCTCTGGCTCTACCGGTTGCCCAAGGGCAGAGAAGATCTGCTAGTCTATCTGGAAGGTCTAGAGAGTAGCCAGGGATTGCGGAGCTACATCACGGGCGGACCTGGCCGGGTGAAGCTTGCTGACATGTAGCAGCCTCTCCGGAGACTACTAATTCCGGGGATAACATTCTATGCAGATAACCGGCTGAGTGCCATGGGCAGAAAACATTGACACATACCTGCCAGAGGTCTATCCCGGGTCTGAGGAGTCCACCCTGGTCTCCAGCGACTCATTGGTCTCAGCACACACATTGCCTGAACACATGGAATCCGCCTCTCTCCACGAATGCCTTCTCCTGCTAGGAAACACACGATGTCACTCAGCCAAAGGAGAGCACAGGCAAAGTCAACTGAAGGCCCCGTTTTCAAGATTTTGCCCTCTGCTGGGCCACAGCCTCCGCTGGCACAGTGCATGTGTGACACTTCTCCGAAGACAAGGCCGCAATCTGGGCATCCAGGGCCCCAGCAGTCCAGAGTCTGCGCATGGCGGCATATGTTTCACCTCTTTTCCAGGAACAGGAGGGAGGCCTGGGCCCTACACTGGCTCTGCTAGAGCTCCACGACCTCAGCTATTTTCCCTGACCTTTCCCCCGTGCCGTCGTGTGTGTGTGTCATCCCTAGTTACACTTCTTCTCCGACCAATCTGAATCCGCCACCTGCGGATACGTCAGCATGAAAATGAACATCTCTCACTGCCTGCAGTGTCACAGGTCACTAGGCGTCTAGGCTCAGGCTGACCTTGGCTGTCTTCTGCCCAGGCAAGGAGCCTAATCCTTCAAAGGCTATGAGGACATGTGGTCATTGGCCGACATTCTTTCTTTCATCCACACAGCGGTCTAGATGAGGGGAAAGAGGCCAGGTAGGCCAGGTGAAGGCTGAGTGCAGGGCCTAAGGCTTCTTTCCCAATCACCATGGAGACAGCCACCGGAAGGCTGGCCGGAACTTCTGACGGGGACGGGTCACAGACACTGAGCCAATAGGAGAGGTCCAGCCTCAGCGGCCAGTTCCGCAGAGCCCTCCATTTCACCCATGGACACACGACGGCCCCTTCTCTTTTGGGCCACAAAACCGAGGGCACCCAGGGAATCACTTCACAGTAGGCAGCCCCTGATGTGGACACATTCGACACACTGGGCCAGCAGGCAGGTACCACTTTTCCACTTACGCTAGGATATCAGTAGGCAAGGCGCCCTTCCTCAGCATCTGTGGCCCCTCTGTGTATGTGTTCCTTCGGAGAACTCTCTTCGTTCTACCCTTGAGACACATCACGAGTATGAGGGGCCTGAGAGAGAGCCTAGCGATGAAACGGGGGAGGCTTCTGGCTGTCCTGCTTCCCCGTGGGTAGACAATAGCAGGTAGTCTCTCTGGAAGGTCTTAGCTTCTGTTGATTGACATGGGCGATACAGTAGGGGCGGACCCCGGCCAGGTGGAGCTTGTGGGCAGATGCAACCTCTCCGGCGACGAATAATTCCGCTGCTGCTTTGTATGGTGAAAACCTCCCCCCGCCACGTGGGATGGGTAGAGAACACTGACCCACACCCGCCAGGGGCCTTTCCTGGGACTAAAGATCCCAACATGGTCTCAACGTCGTCACCCTCTCAGCACACACCTTTCCTGCACACGTAATCCTGCCTTTCTCCGTCAGGGCCCTATCCTACCAGGAGAAAAAGCAAGCCGCTCAAAACGGCCGATGCCAGGGAAATCGCAGAAACACTGCCATTTTCCCAATTTTTGCTGTCTACATGTCCCCGCCTCCGCTGCAAGGCTGCGCACGTGGCCGGGCTCCGAAGGCAAGGCCGAAATTGGCAGCCTGGGCCTCAGCAGTCCAATGGTTTATGGACGTGGGGACACGCATGACCTGTCCGCCACATACAGGAGGGATCCTTGGGCCCTTCACTGGCTCGCCATTCAGCTCCACGACGTCCACTACCGGCCCTGGCCTTTGCTTTGGCTGGTGCCCCACTGAACGTGTGCTCCGGAGCGATGTTTCGCCACCCATCACTATCATTCTGCCACCAGGCGATATGTGAGTGTGGGAGTCACCATTTGTCACTGGCAGCAGTGTCACAAGGCAGTAGACTTCCAGGTACCCGCTGACCTAGGCTGCCTTCTGCCCCAGGCAAGGTCCCGAATTCTTTATCCCAGGTGCTGACACCAGGGCACTGGCGGACATTCATTTGGAGCAACACAGAGGTCTGAGTGAGGGTCAGCGGGCCAGGGAGCTGAAGTGAAGGCCAGGTGGGCGGGGCTAAGGCTTCTTTGCCATCACCATAGAGACAGTCCCCCCACCGGAAGAGTGGGCGGAGCTTGCGATGGGCCTGCTGACAAGACCGAGCCAATGGCAGAGATCCGGCCCGCCAGGCAGATGACACAGGGCCCTCCATCGTGACCTACGACACCTAGTGGCCACGGGATTTGAGCACACCCTGGGAAAGGCTACGCAGGCACAAGGCAGCCCCTGGTGCGGACTGCTTCAGGGCATTGGCAGAGCAGGCCAGGTACCTCTTTCCCACTTTCCTGAGGATATCAGTACGCAAGGCATCCCCACTCAACATCTCTTGCCTCTCTCTGTCTCTCTCTGGATGTGTTCCTTCTCTGAAATCTCTTCCTTCTCCCCCTTGTCACTTCACACCTTGGAGTGCCTGACAGAGGGCCTAGAGACGAAAGAGCAAAGGGGGAAGGCCTCTGGCTCTACCGGTTGCCCAAGGGCAGAGAAGATCTGCTAGTCTATCTGGAAGGTCTAGAGAGTAGCCACGGATTGGGAAGCTACATCACGGGCGGCCCTGGCCGGGTGAAGCTTGCTGACATGTAGCAGCCTCTCCGAAGACTACTAATTCCGCGGATAACATTCTATGCAGATACCCGGCTGAGTGCCATGGGCAGAAAACATTGACACATACCTGCCAGAGGCCTATCCCGGGTCTGAGGAGTCCACCCTGGTCTCCAGCGACTCATCATCTCAGCAGAAACATTGCCTGCACACATGGAATCCGCCTCTCTCCACGAATGCCTTCTCCTGCTAGGAAACACACGATGTCACTCAGCCAAAGGAGAGCACAGGCAAAGTCAACTGAAGGCCCCATTTTCAAGATTTTGCCCTCTGCTGGGCCACAGCCTCCGCTGGCACAGTGCATGTGTGACACTTCTCCGAAGACAAGGCCGCAATCTGGGCATCCAGGGCCCAAGCAGTCCAGAGTCTGCGCATGGCGGCATATGGATCACCTCTTTGCCACGAACAGGAGGGAGGCCTGGGCCCAACACAGACTCCGCTAGAGCTCCACGACCTCAGCTATTTTCCCTGACCTTTCCCCCGTGCGCTCGTGTGTGTGTGTCATCCCTAGTTACACTTCTTCTCCGACCAATCTGAATCCTCCACCTGCGTATACGCGAGCATGAAAATGAACATCTGTCACTGCCTGCAGTGTCACAGGTCACTAGGTGTCTAGGCTCAGGCTGACCTTGGCTGTCTTCTGCCCAGGCAAGGAGCCTAATCCTTCAAAGGCAACGAGGACATGTGGTCATTGGCCGACATTCTTTCTTTCATCCACACAGCGGTCTAGATGAGGGCAAAGAGGCCAGGTAGGCAGGGGAAGGCTGAGTGCGGGGCCTAAGGCTTCTTTCCCAATCACCATGGAGACAGCCACCGGAAGGCTGGCCGGAACTTCTGACGGGGACGGGTCACAGACACTGAGCCAATAGGAGAGGTCCAGCCTAAGCGGCCAGTTCCGCAGAGCCCTCCATTTAACCCATGGACACACAACGGCCCCTTCTCTTTTGGGCCACAAAACCGAGGTCACCCAGGGAATCACTTCACAGTAGGCAACCCTGAGGTGGACACGTTCGACACACTGGGCCAGCAGGCAGGTACCACTTTTCCACTTATGCTAGGATATCAGTAGGCAAGGCGCCCTTCCTCAGCATCTGTGGCCCCTCTGTGTATGTGTTCCTTCGGAGAACTCTCTTCGTTCTACCCTTGAGACACATCACAAGTATGAGGGGCCTGAGAGAGAGCCTAGCGATGAAACGGGGGAGGCTTCTGGCTGTCCTGCTTCCCCGTGGGTAGACAATAGCAGGTAGTCTCTCTGCAAGGTCTTAGCTTATGTTGATGGACATGGGCAGTAAAGTAGGTGCGGACCGCGGCCAGGTGGAGCTTGTGGGCAGATGCAACCTCTCCGGCGACGAATAATTCCGCTGCTGCTTTGTATGGTGAAAACCTCCCCCCGCCACGTGGGATGGGTAGAGAACACTGACCCACACCCGCCAGGGGCCTTTCCTGGGACTAAAGATCCCAACATGGTCTCAACGTCGTCACCCTCTCAGCACACACCTTTCCTGCACACGTAATCCTGCCTTTCTCCGTCAGGGCCCTATCCTACCAGGAGAAAAAGCAAGCCGCTCAAAACGGCCGATGCCAGGGAAATCGAGGAAACACTGCCATTTTCCCAATTTTGGCTGTCTACATGTCCCCGCCTCCGCTGCAAGGCTGCGCATGTGGCCGGGCTCCGAAGGCAAGGCCGAAATCCTGGCAGCCTGGGCCCCAGCCGTCCAGTGGTTCATGGACGTGGGGACACGCATGACCTGTTCGCCACATACAGGAGGGATCCTTGGGCCCTTCACTGGCTCGCCATTCAGCTCCACCACGTCCACTACCGGCCCTGGCCTTTGCTTTGGCTGGTGCCCCACTGAACGTGTGCTCCGGAGCGATGTTTCTCCACCCATCACTATCATTCTGCCACCAGGCGACATGTGAGTGTGGGAGTCACCATTTGTCACTGGCAGCAGTGTCACAAGGCAGTAGACTTCCAGGTACCCGCTGACCTAGGCTGCCTTCTGCCCCAGGCAAGGTCCCGAATTCTTTATCCCAGGTGCTGACACCAGGGCACTGGCGGACATTCATTTGGAGCAACACAGAGGTCTGAGTGAGGGTCAGCGGGCCAGGGAGCTGAAGTGAAGGCCAGGTGGGCGGGGCTAAGGCTTCTTTGCCATCACCATAGAGACAGTCCCCCCACCGGAAGAGTGGGCGGAGCTTGCGATGGGCCTGCTGACAAGACCGAGCCAATGGCAGAGATCCGGCCCGCCAGGCAGATGACACAGGGCCCTCCATCGTGACCTACGACACCTAGTGGCCACGGGATTTCAGCACACCCTGGGAAAGGCTACGCAGGCACAAGGCAGCCCCTGGTGCGGACTGCTTCAGGGCATTGGCAGAGCAGGCCAGGTACCTCTTTCCCACTTTCCTGAGGATATCAGTACGCAAGGCATCCCCACTCAGCATCTCTTGCCTCTCTCTGTCTCTCTCTGGATGTGTTCCTTCTCTGAAATCTCTTCCTTCTCCCCCTTGTCACTTCACACCTTGGAGTGCCTGACAGAGGGCCTAGAGACGAAACAGCAAACGGGGAAGGCCTCTGGCTCTACCGGTTGCCCAAGGGCAGAGAAGATCTGCTAGTCTATCTGGAAGGTCTAGAGAGTAGCCAGGGATTGCGGAGCTACATCACGGGCGGACCTGGCTGGGTGAAGCTTGCTGACATGTAGCAGCCTCTCCGGAGACTACTAATTCCGCGGATAACATTCTATGCAGATACCCGGCTGAGTGCCATGGGCAGAAAACATTGACACATACCTGCCAGAGGCCTATCCCGGGTCTGAGGAGTCCACCCTGGTCTCCAGCGACTCATTGGTCTCAGCACACACATTGCCTGCACACATGGAATCCGCCTCTCTCCACGAATGCCTTCTCCTGCTAGGAAACACACGATGTCACTCAGCCAAAGGAGAGCACAGGCAAAGTCAACTGAAGGCCCCGTTTTCAAGATTTTGCCCTCTGCTGGGCCACAGCCTCCGCTGGCACAGTGCATGTGTGACACTTCTCCGAAGACAAGGCCGAAATCTGGGCATCCAGGGCCCAAGCAGTCCAGAGTCTGCGCATGGCGGCATATGGATCACCTCTTTGCCACGAACAGGAGAGAGGCCTGGGCCCTACAGTGGCTCCGCTAGAGCTCCACGACCTCAGCTATTTTCCCTGACCTTTCCCCCGTGCCCTCGTGTGTGTGTGTCATCCCTAGTTACGCTTCTTCTCCGACCACTCTGAATCCGCCACCTGCGGATACGTGAGCATGAAAATGAACACCTGTCACTGCCTGCAGTGTCACAGGTCACTAGGTGTCTAGGCTCAGGCTGACCTTGGCTGTCTTCTGCCCAGGCAAGGAGCCTAATCCTTCAAAGGCAACGAGGACATGTGGTCATTGGCCGACATTCTTTCTTTCATCCACACAGCGGTCTAGATGAGGGGAAAGAGGCCAGGTAGGCCAGGTGAAGGCTGAGTGCAGGGCCTAAGGCTTCTTTCCCAATCACCATGGAGACAGCCACCGGAAGGCTGGCCGGAACATCTGACGGGGACGGGTCACAGACACTGAGCCAATAGGAGAGGTCCAGCCTAAGCGGCCAGTTCCGCAGAGCCCTCCATTTCACCCATGGACACACGACGGCCCCTTCTCTTTTGGGCCACAAAACCGAGGGCACCCAGGGAATCACTTCACAGTAGGCAGCCCCTGATGTGGACACGTTCGACACACTGGGCCAGCAGGCAGGTACCACTTTTCCACTTACGCTAGGATATCAGTAGGCAAGGCGCCCTTCCTCAGCATCTATGGCCCCTCTGTGTATGTGTTCCTTCGGAGAACTCTCTTCGTTCTACCCTTGAGACACATCACAAGTATGAGAGGCCTGAGAGAGAGCCTAGCGATGAAACGGGGGAGGCTTCTGGCTGTCCTGCTTCCCCGTGGGTAGACAATAGCAGGTAGTCTCTCTGCAAGGTCTTAGCTTCTGTTGATTGACATGGGCGATACAGTAGGGGCGGACCCCGGCCAGGTGGAGCTTGTGGGCAGATGCAACCTCTCCGGCGACGAATAATTCCGCTGCAGCTTTGTATGGTGAAAACCTCCCCCCGCCACGTGGGATGGGTAGAGAACACTGACCCACACCCGCCAGGGGCCTTTCCTGGGACTAAAGATCCCAACATGGTCTCAACGTCGTCACCCTCTCAGCACACACCTTTCCTGCACACGTAATCCTGCCTTTCTCCGTCAGGGCCCTATCCTACCAGGAGAAAAAGCAAGCCGCTCAAAACGGCCGATGCCAGGGAAATCGAGGAAACACTGCCATTTTCCCAATTTTGGCTGTCTACATGTCCCCGCCTCCGCTGCAAGGCTGCGCATGTGGCCGGGCTCCGAAGGCAAGGCCGAAATCCTGGCAGCCTGGGCCCCAGCCGTCCAGTGGTTTATGGACGTGGGGACACGCATGACCTCTTCGCCACATACAGGAGGGATCCTTGGGCCCTTCACTGGCTCGCCATTCAGCTCCACGACGTCCACTACCGGCCCTGGCCTTTGCTTTGGCTGGTGCCCCACTGAACGTGTGCTCCGGAGCGATGTTTCTCCACCCATCACTATCATTCTGCCACCAGGCGATATGTGAGTGTGGGAGTCACCATTTGTCACCGGCAGCAGTGTCACAAGGCAGTAGACTTCCAGGTACCCGCTGACCTAGTCTGCCTTCTCCCCAGGCAAGGTCCCGAATTCTTTATCCCAGGTGCTGACACCAGGGCACTGGCGGACATTCATTTGGAGCAACACAGAGGTCTGAGTGAGGGTCAGCGGGCCAGGGAGCTGAAGTGAAGGCCAGGTGGGCGGGGCTAAGGCTTCTTTGCCATCACCATAGAGACAGTCCCCCCACCGGAAGAGTGGGCGGAGCTTGCGATGGGCCTGCTGACAAGACCGAGCCAATGGCAGAGATCCGGCCCGCCAGGCAGATGACACAGGGCCCTCCATTGTGACCTACGACACCTAGTGGCCACGGGATTTGAGCACTCCCTGGGAAAGGCTACGCAGGCACAAGGCAGCCCCTGGTGCGGACTGCTTCAGGGCATTGGCAGAGCAGGCCAGGTACCTCTTTCCCACTTTCCTGAGGATATCAGTACGCAAGGCATCCCCACTCAGCATCTCTTGCCTCTCTCTGTCTCTCTCTGGATGTGTTCCTTCTCTGAAATCTCTTCCTTCTCCCCCTTGTCACTTCACACCTTGGAGTGCCTGACAGAGGGCCTAGAGACGAAAGAGCAAACGGGGAAGTCCTCTGGCTCTACCGGTTGCCCAAGGGCAGAGAAGATCTGCTAGTCTATCTGGAAGGTCTAGAGAGTAGCCACGGATTGGGAAGCTACATCACGGGCGGACATGGCCAGGTGAAGCTTGCTGACATGTAGCAGCCTTTCCGGAGACTACTAATTCCGGGGATAACATTCTATGCAAATACCCGGCTGAGTGGCATGGGGGCAGAAAACATTGACACATACCTGCCAGAGGCCTATCCTGGGTCTGAGGATTCCACCGTGGTCTCCAGCGACTCATCATCTCAGCACACACTTTGCCTGCACACATGGAATCCGCCTCTCTCCACGAATGCCTTCTCCTGCTAGGAAACACACGATGTCACTCAGCCAAAGGAGAGCACAGGCAAAGTCAACTGAAGGCCCCGTTTTCAAGATTTTGCCCTCTGCTGGGCCACAGCCTCCGCTGGCACAGTGCATGTGTGACACTTCTCCGAAGACAAGGCCGAAATCTGGGCATCCAGGGCCCAAGCAGTCCAGAGTCTGCGCATGGTGGCATATGGATCACCTCTTTGCCACGAACAGGAGAGAGGCCTGGGCCCTACAGTGGCTCCGCTAGAGCTCCACGACCTCAGCTATTTTCCCTGACCTTTCCCCCGTGCCCTCGTGTGTGTGTGTCATCCCTAGTTACGCTTCTTCTCCGACCACTCTGAATCCGCCACCTGCGGATACGTGAGCATGAAAATGAACATCTGTCACTGCCTGCAGTGTCACAGGTCACTAGGTGTCTAGGCTCAGGCTGACCTTGGCTGTCTTCTGCCCAGGCAAGGAGCCTAATCCTTCAAAGGCAACGAGGACATGTGGTCATTGGCCGACATTCTTTCTTTCATCCACACAGCGGTCTAGATGAGGGGAAAGAGGCCAGGTAGGCCAGGTGAAGGCTGAGTGCGGGGCCTAAGGCTTCTTTCCCAATCACCATGGAGACAGCCACCGGAAGGCTGGCCGGAACTTCTGACGGGGACGGGTCACAGACACTGAGCCAATAGGAGAGGTCCAGCCTCAGCGGCCAGTTCCGCAGAGCCCTCCATTTCACCCATGGACACACGACGGCCCCTTCTCTTTTGGGCCACAAAACCGAGGGCACCCAGGGAATCACTTCACAGTAGGCAGCCCCTGATGTGGACACGTTCGACACACTGGGCCAGCAGGCAGGTACCACTTTTCCACTTACGCTAGGATATCAGTAGGCAAGGCGCCCTTCCTCAGCATCTATGGCCCCTCTGTGTATGTGTTCCTTCGGAGAACTCTCTTCGTTCTACCCTTGAGACACATCACAAGTATGAGGGGCCTGAGAGAGAGCCTAGCGATGAAACGGGGGAGGCTTCTGGCTGTCCTGCTTCCCCGTGGGTAGACAATAGCAGGTAGTCTCTCTGGAAGGTCTTAGCTTCTGTTGATTGACATGGGCGATACAGTAGGGGCGGACCCCGGCCAGGTGGAGCTTGTGGGCAGATGCAACCTCTCCGGCGACGAATAATTCCGCTGCAGCTTTGTATGGTGAAAACCTCCCCCCGCCACGTGGGATGGGTAGAGAACACTGACCCACACCCGCCAGGGGCCTTTCCTGGGACTAAAGATCCCAACATGGTCTCAACGTCGTCACCCTCTCAGCACACACCTTTCCTGCACACGTAATCCTGCCTTTCTCCGTCAGGGCCCTATCCTACCAGGAGAAAAAGCAAGCCGCTCAAAACGGCCGATGCCAGGGAAATCGAGGAAACACTGCCATTTTCCCAATTTTGGCTGTCTACATGTCCCCGCCTCCGCTGCAAGGCTGCGCATGTGGCCGGGCTCCGAAGGCAAGGCCGAAATCCTGGCAGCCTGGGCCCCAGCCGTCCAGTGGTTTATGGACGTGGGGACACGCATGACCTCTTCGCCACATACAGGAGGGATCCTTGGGCCCTTCACTGGCTCGCCATTCAGCTCCACCACGTCCACTACCGGCCCTGGCCTTTGCTTTGGCTGGTGCCCCACTGAACGTGTGCTCCGGAGCGATGTTTCTCCACCCATCACTATCATTCTGCCACCAGGCGACATGTGAGTGTGGGAGTCACCATTTGTCACTGGCAGCAGTGTCACAAGGCAGTAGACTTCCAGGTACCCGCTGACCTAGGCTGCCTTCTGCCCCAGGCAAGGTCCCGAATTCTTTATCCCAGGTGCTGACACCAGGGCACTGGCGGACATTCATTTGGAGCAACACAGAGGTCTGAGTGAGGGTCAGCGGGCCAGGGAGCTGAAGTGAAGGCCAGGTGGGCGGGGCTAAGGCTTCTTTGCCATCACCATAGAGACAGTCCCCCCACCGGAAGAGTGGGCGGAGCTTGCGATGGGCCTGCTGACAAGACCGAGCCAATGGCAGAGATCCGGCCCGCCAGGCAGATGACACAGGGCCCTCCATCGTGACCTACGACACCTAGTGGCCACGGGATTTCAGCACACCCTGGGAAAGGCTACGCAGGCACAAGGCAGCCCCTGGTGCGGACTGCTTCAGGGCATTGGCAGAGCAGGCCAGGTACCTCTTTCCCACTTTCCTGAGGATATCAGTACGCAAGGCATCCCCACTCAGCATCTCTTGCCTCTCTCTGTCTCTCTCTGGATGTGTTCCTTCTCTGAAATCTCTTCCTTCTCCCCCTTGTCACTTCACACCTTGGAGTGCCTGACAGAGGGCCTAGAGACGAAACAGCAAACGGGGAAGGCCTCTGGCTCTACCGGTTGCCCAAGGGCAGAGAAGATCTGCTAGTCTATCTGGAAGGTCTAGAGAGTAGCCAGGGATTGCGGAGCTACATCACGGGCGGACCTGGCCGGGTGAAGCTTGCTGACATGTAGCAGCCTCTCCGGAGACTACTAATTCCGGGGATAACATTCTATGCAGATACCCGGCTGAGTGCCATGGGCAGAAAACATTGACACATACCTGCCAGAGGCCTATCCCGGGTCTGAGGAGTCCACCCTGGTCTCCAGCGACTCATTGGTCTCAGCACACACATTGCCTGCACACATGGAATCCGCCTCTCTCCACGAATGCCTTCTCCTGCTAGGAAACACACGATGTCACTCAGCCAAAGGAGAGCACAGGCAAAGTCAACTGAAGGCCCCGTTTTCAAGATTTTGCCCTCTGCTGGGCCACAGCCTCCGCTGGCACAGTGCATGTGTGACACTTCTCCGAAGACAAGGCCGAAATCTGGGCATCCAGGGCCCAAGCAGTCCAGAGTCTGCGCATGGCGGCATATGGATCACCTCTTTGCCACGAACAGGAGAGAGGCCTGGGCCCTACAGTGGCTCCGCTAGAGCTCCATGACCTCAGCTATTTTCCCTGACCTTTCCCCCGTGCCCTCGTGTGTGTGTGTCATCCCTAGTTACGCTTCTTCTCCGACCACTCTGAATCCGCCACCTGCGGATACGTGAGCATGAAAATGAACACCTGTCACTGCCTGCAGTGTCACAGGTCACTAGGTGTCTAGGCTCAGGCTGACCTTGGCTGTCTTCTGCCCAGGCAAGGAGCCTAATCCTTCAAAGGCAACGAGGACATGTGGTCATTGGCCGACATTCTTTCTTTCATCCACACAGCGGTCTAGATGAGGGGAAAGAGGCCAGGTAGGCCAGGTGAAGGCTGAGTGCGGGGCCTAGGGCTTCTTTCCCAATCACCATGGAGACAGCCACCGGAAGGCTGGCCGGAACTTCTGACGGGGACGGGTCACAGACACTGAGCCAATAGGAGAGGTCCAGCCTCAGCGGCCAGTTCCGCAGAGCCCTCCATTTCACCCATGGACACACGACGGCCCCTTCTCTTTTGGGCCACAAAACCGAGGGCACCCAGGGAATCACTTCACAGTAGGCAGCCCCTGATGTGGACACGTTCGACACGCTGGGCCAGCAGGCAGGTACCACTTTTCCACTTACGCTAGGATATCAGTAGGCAAGGCGCCCTTCCTCAGCATCTATGACCCCTCTGTGTATGTGTTCCTTCGGAGAACTCTCTTCGTTCTACCCTTGAGACACATCACAAGTACGAGGGGCCTGAGAGAGAGCCTAGCGATGAAACGGGGGAGGCTTCTGGCTGTCCTGCTTCCCCGTGGGTAGACAATAGCAGGTAGTCTCTCTGCAAGGTCTTAGCTTCTGTTGATTGACATGGGCGATACAGTAGGGGCGGACCCCGGCCAGGTGGAGCTTGTGGGGAGATGCAACCTCTCCGGCGACGAATAATTCCGCTGCAGCTTTGTATGGTGAAAACCTCCCCCCGCCACGTGGGATGGGTAGAGAACACTGACCCACACCCGCCAGGGGCCTTTCCTGGGACTAAAGATCCCAACATGGTCTCAATGTCGTCACCCTCTCAGCACACACCTTTCCTGCACACGTAATCCTGCCTTTCTCCGTCAGGGCCCTATCCTACCAGGAGAAAAAGCAAGCCGCTCAAAACGGCCGATGCCAGGGAAATCGAGGAAACACTGCCATTTTCCCAATTTTGGCTGTCTACATGTCCCCGCCTCCGCTGCAAGGCTGCGCATGTGGCCGGGCTCCGAAGGCAAGGCCGAAATCCTGGCAGCCTGGGCCCCAGCCGTCCAGTGGTTTATGGACGTGGGGATACGCATAACCTCTTCGCCACATACAGGAGGGATCCTTGGGCCCTTCACTGGCTCGCCATTCAGCTCCACGACGTCCACTACCGGCCCTGGCCTTTGCTTTGGCTGGTGCCCCACTGAACGTGTGCTCCGGAGCGATGTTTCTCCACCCATCACTATCATTCTGCCACCAGGCGATATGTGAGTGTGGGAGTCACCATTTGTCACCGGCAGCAGTGTCACAAGGCAGTAGACTTCCAGGTACCTGCTGACCTAGTCTGCCTTCTGCCCCAGGCAAGGTCCCGAATTCTTTATCCCAGGTGCTGACACCAGGGCACTGGCGGACATTCATTTGGAGCAACACAGAGGTCTGAGTGAGGGTCAGCGGGCCAGGGAGCTGAAGTGAAGGCCAGGTGGGCGGGGCTAAGGCTTCTTTGCCATCACCATAGAGACAGTCCCCCCACCGGAAGAGTGGGCGGAGCTTGCGATGGGCCTGCTGACAAGACCGAGCCAATGGCAGAGATCCGGCCCGCCAGGCAGATGACACAGGGCCCTCCATTGTGACCTACGACACCTAGTGGCCACGGGATTTGAGCACTCCCTGGGAAAGGCTACGCAGGCACAAGGCAGCCCCTGGTGCGGACTGCTTCAGGGCATTGGCAGAGCAGGCCAGGTACCTCTTTCCCACTTTCCTGAGGATATCAGTACGCAAGGCATCCCCACTCAGCATCTCTTGCCTCTCTCTGTCTCTCTCTGGATGTGTTCCTTCTCTGAAATCTCTTCCTTCTCCCCCTTGTCACTTCACACCTTGGAGTGCCTGACAGAGGGCCTAGAGACGAAAGAGCAAACGGGGAAGTCCTCTGGCTCTACCGGTTGCCCAAGGGCAGAGAAGATCTGCTAGTCTATCTGGAAGGTCTAGAGAGTAGCCACGGATTGGGAAGCTACATCACGGGCGGACATGGCCAGGTGAAGCTTGCTGACATGTAGCAGCCTTTCCGGAGACTACTAATTCCGGGGATAACATTCTATGCAAATACCCGGCTGAGTGGCATGGGGGCAGAAAACATTGACACATACCTGCCAGAGGCCTATCCTGGGTCTGAGGAGTCCACCGTGGTCTCCAGCGACTCATCATCTCAGCACACACTTTGCCTGCACACATGGAATCCGCCTCTCTCCACGAATGCCTTCTCCTGCTAGGAAACACACGATGTCACTCAGCCAAAGGAGAGCACAGGCAAAGTCAACTGAAGGCCCCGTTTTCAAGATTTTGCCCTCTGCTGGGCCACAGCCTCCGCTGGCACAGTGCATGTGTGACACTTCTCCGAAGACAAGGCCGAAATCTGGGCATCCAGGGCCCAAGCAGTCCAGAGTCTGCGCATGGCGGCATATGGATCACCTCTTTGCCACGAACAGGAGAGAGGCCTGGGCCCTACAGTGGCTCCGCTAGAGCTCCACGACCTCAGCTATTTTCCCTGACCTTTCCCCCGTGCCCTCGTGTGTGTGTGTCATCCCTAGTTACGCTTCTTCTCCGACCACTCTGAATCCGCCACCTGCGGATACGTGAGCATGAAAATGAACATCTGTCACTGCCTGCAGTGTCACAGGTCACTAGGTGTCTAGGCTCAGGCTGACCTTGGCTGTCTTCTGCCCAGGCAAGGAGCCTAATCCTTCAAAGGCAACGAGGACATGTGGTCATTGGCCGACATTCTTTCTTTCATCCACACAGCGGTCTAGATGAGGGGAAAGAGGCCAGGTAGGCCAGGTGAAGGCTGAGTGCGGGGCCTAAGGCTTCTTTCCCAATCACCATGGAGACAGCCACCGGAAGGCTGGCCGGAACTTCTGACGGGGACGGGTCACAGACACTGAGCCAATAGGAGAGGTCCAGCCTCAGCGGCCAGTTCCGCAGAGCCCTCCATTTCACCCATGGACACACGACGGCCCCTTCTCTTTTGGGCCACAAAACCGAGGGCACCCAGGGAATCACTTCACAGTAGGCAGCCCCTGATGTGGACACGTTCGACACACTGGGCCAGCAGGCAGGTACCACTTTTCCACTTACGCTAGGATATCAGTAGGCAAGGCGCCCTTCCTCAGCATCTATGGCCCCTCTGTGTATGTGTTCCTTCGGAGAACTCTCTTCGTTCTACCCTTGAGACACATCACAAGTATGAGGGGCCTGAGAGAGAGCCTAGCGATGAAACGGGGGAGGCTTCTGGCTGTCCTGCTTCCCCGTGGGTAGACAATAGCAGGTAGTCTCTCTGCAAGGTCTTAGCTTCTGTTGATTGACATGGGCGATACAGTAGGGGCGGACCCCGGCCAGGTGGAGCTTGTGGGCAGATGCAACCTCTCCGGCGACGAATAATTCCGCTGCTGCTTTGTATGGTGAAAACCTCCCCCCGCCACGTGGGATGGGTAGAGAACACTGACCCACACCCGCCAGGGGCCTTTCCTGGGACTAAAGATCCCAACATGGTCTCAACGTCGTCACCCTCTCAGCACACACCTTTCCTGCACACGTAATCCTGCCTTTCTCCGTCAGGGCCCTATCCTACCAGGAGAAAAAGCAAGCCGCTCAAAACGGCCGATGCCAGGGAAATCGAGGAAACACTGCCATTTTCCCAATTTTGGCTGTCTACATGTCCCCGCCTCCGCTGCAAGGCTGCGCATGTGGCCGGGCTCCGAAGGCAAGGCCGAAATCCTGGCAGCCTGGGCCCCAGCAGTCCAGTGGTTTATGGACGTGGGGACACGCATGACCTCTTCGCCACATACAGGAGGGATCCTTGGGCCCTTCACTGGCTCGCCATTCAGCTCCACCACGTCCACTACCGGCCCTGGCCTTTGCTTTGGCTGGTGCCCCACTGAACGTGTGCTCCGGAGCGATGTTTCTCCACCCATCACTATCATTCTGCCACCAGGCGACATGTGAGTGTGGGAGTCACCATTTGTCACCGGCAGCAGTGTCACAAGGCAGTAGACTTCCAGGTACCCGCTGACCTAGGCTGCCTTCTGCCCCAGGCAAGGTCCCGAATTCTTTATCCCAGGTGCTGACACCAGGGCACTGGCGGACATTCATTTGGAGCAACACAGAGGTCTGAGTGAGGGTCAGCGGGCCAGGGAGCTGAAGTGAAGGCCAGGTGGGCGGGGCTAAGGCTTCTTTGCCATCACCATAGAGACAGTCCCCCCACCGGAAGAGTGGGCGGAGCTTGCGATGGGCCTGCTGACAAGACCGAGCCAATGGCAGAGATCCGGCCCGCCAGGCAGATGACACAGGGCCCTCCATCGTGACCTACGACACCTAGTGGCCACGGGATTTCAGCACACCCTGGGAAAGGCTACGCAGGCACAAGGCAGCCCCTGGTGCGGACTGCTTCAGGGCATTGGCAGAGCAGGCCAGGTACCTCTTTCCCACTTTCCTGAGGATATCAGTACGCAAGGCATCCCCACTCAGCATCTCTTGCCTCTCTCTGTCTCTCTCTGGATGTGTTCCTTCTCTGAAATCTCTTCCTTCTCCCCCTTGTCACTTCACACCTTGGAGTGCCTGACAGAGGGCCTAGAGACGAAACAGCAAACGGGGAAGGCCTCTGGCTCTACCGGTTGCCCAAGGGCAGAGAAGATCTGCTAGTCTATCTGGAAGGTCTAGAGAGTAGCCAGGGATTGCGGAGCTACATCACGGGCGGACCTGGCCGGGTGAAGCTTGCTGACATGTAGCAGCCTCTCCGGAGACTACTAATTCCGGGGATAACATTCTATGCAGATACCCGGCTGAGTGCCATGGGCAGAAAACATTGACACATACCTGCCAGAGGCCTATCCCGGGTCTGAGGAGTCCACCCTGGTCTCCAGCGACTCATTGGTCTCAGCACACACATTGCCTGCACACATGGAATCCGCCTCTCTCCACGAATGCCTTCTCCTGCTAGGAAACACACGATGTCACTCAGCCAAAGGAGAGCACAGGCAAAGTCAACTGAAGGCCCCGTTTTCAAGATTTTGCCCTCTGCTGGGCCACAGCCTCCGCTGGCACAGTGCATGTGTGACACTTCTCCGAAGACAAGGCCGAAATCTGGGCATCCAGGGCCCAAGCAGTCCAGAGTCTGCGCATGGCGGCATATGGATCACCTCTTTGCCACGAACAGGAGAGAGGCCTGGGCCCTACAGTGGCTCCGCTAGAGCTCCATGACCTCAGCTATTTTCCCTGACCTTTCCCCCGTGCCCTCGTGTGTGTGTGTCATCCCTAGTTACGCTTCTTCTCCGACCACTCTGAATCCGCCACCTGCGGATACGTGAGCATGAAAATGAACACCTGTCACTGCCTGCAGTGTCACAGGTCACTAGGTGTCTAGGCTCAGGCTGACCTTGGCTGTCTTCTGCCCAGGCAAGGAGCCTAATCCTTCAAAGGCAACGAGGACATGTGGTCATCGGCCGACATTCTTTCTTTCATCCACACAGCGGTCTAGATGAGGGGAAAGAGGCCAGGTAGGCCAGGTGAAGGCTGAGTGCGGGGCCTAGGGCTTCTTTCCCAATCACCATGGAGACAGCCACCGGAAGGCTGGCCGGAACTTCTGACGGGGACGGGTCACAGACACTGAGCCAATAGGAGAGGTCCAGCCTCAGCGGCCAGTTCCGCAGAGCCCTCCATTTCACCCATGGACACACGACGGCCCCTTCTCTTTTGGGCCACAAAACCGAGGGCACCCAGGGAATCACTTCACAGTAGGCAGCCCCTGATGTGGACACGTTCGACACGCTGGGCCAGCAGGCAGGTACCACTTTTCCACTTACGCTAGGATATCAGTAGGCAAGGCGCCCTTCCTCAGCATCTATGACCCCTCTGTGTATGTGTTCCTTCGGAGAACTCTCTTCGTTCTACCCTTGAGACACATCACAAGTACGAGGGGCCTGAGAGAGAGCCTAGCGATGAAACGGGGGAGGCTTCTGGCTGTCCTGCTTCCCCGTGGGTAGACAATAGCAGGTAGTCTCTCTGCAAGGTCTTAGCTTCTGTTGATTGACATGGGCGATACAGTAGGGGCGGACCCCGGCCAGGTGGAGCTTGTGGGGAGATGCAACCTCTCCGGCGACGAATAATTCCGCTGCAGCTTTGTATGGTGAAAACCTCCCCCCGCCACGTGGGATGGGTAGAGAACACTGACCCACACCCGCCAGGGGCCTTTCCTGGGACTAAAGATCCCAACATGGTCTCAATGTCGTCACCCTCTCAGCACACACCTTTCCTGCACACGTAATCCTGCCTTTCTCCGTCAGGGCCCTATCCTACCAGGAGAAAAAGCAAGCCGCTCAAAACGGCCGATGCCAGGGAAATCGAGGAAACACTGCCATTTTCCCAATTTTGGCTGTCTACATGTCCCCGCCTCCGCTGCAAGGCTGCGCATGTGGCCGGGCTCCGAAGGCAAGGCCGAAATCCTGGCAGCCTGGGCCCCAGCCGTCCAGTGGTTTATGGACGTGGGGATACGCATAACCTCTTCGCCACATACAGGAGGGATCCTTGGGCCCTTCACTGGCTCGCCATTCAGCTCCACGACGTCCACTACCGGCCCTGGAATTTGCTTTGGCTGGTGCCCCACTGAACGTGTGCTCCGGAGCGATGTTTCTCCACCCATCACTATCATTCTGCCACCAGGCGATATGTGAGTGTGGGAGTCACCATTTGTCACCGGCAGCAGTGTCACAAGGCAGTAGACTTCCAGGTACCTGCTGACCTAGTCTGCCTTCTGCCCCAGGCAAGGTCCCGAATTCTTTATCCCAGGTGCTGACACCAGGGCACTGGCGGACATTCATTTGGAGCAACACAGAGGTCTGAGTGAGGGTCAGCGGGCCAGGGAGCTGAAGTGAAGGCCAGGTGGGCGGGGCTAAGGCTTCTTTGCCATCACCATAGAGACAGTCCCCCCACCGGAAGAGTGGGCGGAGCTTGCGATGGGCCTGCTGACAAGACCGAGCCAATGGCAGAGATCCGGCCCGCCAGGCAGATGACACAGGGCCCTCCATTGTGACCTACGACACCTAGTGGCCACGGGATTTGAGCACTCCCTGGGAAAGGCTACGCAGGCACAAGGCAGCCCCTGGTGCGGACTGCTTCAGGGCATTGGCAGAGCAGGCCAGGTACCTCTTTCCCACTTTCCTGAGGATATCAGTACGCAAGGCATCCCCACTCAGCATCTCTTGCCTCTCTCTGTCTCTCTCTGGATGTGTTCCTTCTCTGAAATCTCTTCCTTCTCCCCCTTGTCACTTCACACCTTGGAGTGCCTGACAGAGGGCCTAGAGACGAAAGAGCAAACGGGGAAGTCCTCTGGCTCTACCGGTTGCCCAAGGGCAGAGAAGATCTGCTAGTCTATCTGGAAGGTCTAGAGAGTAGCCACGGATTGGGAAGCTACATCACGGGCGGACATGGCCAGGTGAAGCTTGCTGACATGTAGCAGCCTTTCCGGAGACTACTAATTCCGGGGATAACATTCTATGCAAATACCCGGCTGAGTGGCATGGGGGCAGAAAACATTGACACATACCTGCCAGAGGCCTATCCTGGGTCTGAGGAGTCCACCGTGGTCTCCAGCGACTCATCATCTCAGCACACACTTTGCCTGCACACATGGAATCCGCCTCTCTCCACGAATGCCTTCTCCTGCTAGGAAACACACGATGTCACTCAGCCAAAGGAGAGCACAGGCAAAGTCAACTGAAGGCCCCGTTTTCAAGATTTTGCCCTCTGCTGGGCCACAGCCTCCGCTGGCACAGTGCATGTGTGACACTTCTCCGAAGACAAGGCCGAAATCTGGGCATCCAGGGCCCAAGCAGTCCAGAGTCTGCGCATGGCGGCATATGGATCACCTCTTTGCCACGAACAGGAGAGAGGCCTGGGCCCTACAGTGGCTCCGCTAGAGCTCCACGACCTCAGCTATTTTCCCTGACCTTTCCCCCGTGCCCTCGTGTGTGTGTGTCATCCCTAGTTACGCTTCTTCTCCGACCACTCTGAATCCGCCACCTGCGGATACGTGAGCATGAAAATGAACATCTGTCACTGCCTGCAGTGTCACAGGTCACTAGGTGTCTAGGCTCAGGCTGACCTTGGCTGTCTTCTGCCCAGGCAAGGAGCCTAATCCTTCAAAGGCAACGAGGACATGTGGTCATTGGCCGACATTCTTTCTTTCATCCACACAGCGGTCTAGATGAGGGGAAAGAGGCCAGGTAGGCCAGGTGAAGGCTGAGTGCGGGGCCTAAGGCTTCTTTCCCAATCACCATGGAGACAGCCACCGGAAGGCTGGCCGGAACTTCTGACGGGGACGGGTCACAGACACTGAGCCAATAGGAGAGGTCCAGCCTCAGCGGCCAGTTCCGCAGAGCCCTCCATTTCACCCATGGACACACGACGGCCCCTTCTCTTTTGGGCCACAAAACCGAGGGCACCCAGGGAATCACTTCACAGTAGGCAGCCCCTGATGTGGACACGTTCGACACACTGGGCCAGCAGGCAGGTACCACTTTTCCACTTACGCTAGGATATCAGTAGGCAAGGCGCCCTTCCTCAGCATCTATGGCCCCTCTGTGTATGTGTTCCTTCGGAGAACTCTCTTCGTTCTACCCTTGAGACACATCACAAGTATGAGGGGCCTGAGAGAGAGCCTAGCGATGAAACGGGGGAGGCTTCTGGCTGTCCTGCTTCCCCGTGGGTAGACAATAGCAGGTAGTCTCTCTGCAAGGTCTTAGCTTCTGTTGATTGACATGGGCGATACAGTAGGGGCGGACCCCGGCCAGGTGGAGCTTGTGGGCAGATGCAACCTCTCCGGCGACGAATAATTCCGCTGCTGCTTTGTATGGTGAAAACCTCCCCCCGCCACGTGGGATGGGTAGAGAACACTGACCCACACCCGCCAGGGGCCTTTCCTGGGACTAAAGATCCCAACATGGTCTCAACGTCGTCACCCTCTCAGCACACACCTTTCCTGCACACGTAATCCTGCCTTTCTCCGTCAGGGCCCTATCCTACCAGGAGAAAAAGCAAGCCGCTCAAAACGGCCGATGCCAGGGAAATCGAGGAAACACTGCCATTTTCCCAATTTTGGCTGTCTACATGTCCCCGCCTCCGCTGCAAGGCTGCGCATGTGGCCGGGCTCCGAAGGCAAGGCCGAAATCCTGGCAGCCTGGGCCCCAGCAGTCCAGTGGTTTATGGACGTGGGGACACGCATGACCTCTTCGCCACATACAGGAGGGATCCTTGGGCCCTTCACTGGCTCGCCATTCAGCTCCACCACGTCCACTACCGGCCCTGGCCTTTGCTTTGGCTGGTGCCCCACTGAACGTGTGCTCCGGAGCGATGTTTCTCCACCCATCACTATCATTCTGCCACCAGGCGACATGTGAGTGTGGGAGTCACCATTTGTCACCGGCAGCAGTGTCACAAGGCAGTAGACTTCCAGGTACCCGCTGACCTAGGCTGCCTTCTGCCCCAGGCAAGGTCCCGAATTCTTTATCCCAGGTGCTGACACCAGGGCACTGGCGGACATTCATTTGGAGCAACACAGAGGTCTGAGTGAGGGTCAGCGGGCCAGGGAGCTGAAGTGAAGGCCAGGTGGGCGGGGCTAAGGCTTCTTTGCCATCACCATAGAGACAGTCCCCCCACCGGAAGAGTGGGCGGAGCTTGCGATGGGCCTGCTGACAAGACCGAGCCAATGGCAGAGATCCGGCCCGCCAGGCAGATGACACAGGGCCCTCCATCGTGACCTACGACACCTAGTGGCCACGGGATTTCAGCACACCCTGGGAAAGGCTACGCAGGCACAAGGCAGCCCCTGGTGCGGACTGCTTCAGGGCATTGGCAGAGCAGGCCAGGTACCTCTTTCCCACTTTCCTGAGGATATCAGTACGCAAGGCATCCCCACTCAGCATCTCTTGCCTCTCTCTGTCTCTCTCTGGATGTGTTCCTTCTCTGAAATCTCTTCCTTCTCCCCCTTGTCACTTCACACCTTGGAGTGCCTGACAGAGGGCCTAGAGACGAAACAGCAAACGGGGAAGGCCTCTGGCTCTACCGGTTGCCCAAGGGCAGAGAAGATCTGCTAGTCTATCTGGAAGGTCTAGAGAGTAGCCAGGGATTGCGGAGCTACATCACGGGCGGACCTGGCCGGGTGAAGCTTGCTGACATGTAGCAGCCTCTCCGGAGACTACTAATTCCGGGGATAACATTCTATGCAGATACCCGGCTGAGTGCCATGGGCAGAAAACATTGACACATACCTGCCAGAGGCCTATCCTGGGTCTGAGGAGTCCACCGTGGTCTCCAGCGACTCATCATCTCAGCACACACTTTGCCTGCACACATGGAATCCGCCTCTCTCCACGAATGCCTTCTCCTGCTAGGAAACACACGATGTCACTCAGCCAAAGGAGAGCACAGGCAAAGTCAACTGAAGGCCCCGTTTTCAAGATTTTGCCCTCTGCTGGGCCACAGCCTCCGCTGGCACAGTGCATGTGTGACACTTCTCCGAAGACAAGGCCGAAATCTGGGCATCCAGGGCCCAAGCAGTCCAGAGTCTGCGCATGGCGGCATATGGATCACCTCTTTGCCACGAACAGGAGAGAGGCCTGGGCCCTACAGTGGCTCCGCTAGAGCTCCACGACCTCAGCTATTTTCCCTGACCTTTCCCCCGTGCCCTCGTGTGTGTGTGTCATCCCTAGTTACGCTTCTTCTCCGACCACTCTGAATCCGCCACCTGCGGATACGTGAGCATGAAAATGAACATCTGTCACTGCCTGCAGTGTCACAGGTCACTAGGTGTCTAGGCTCAGGCTGACCTTGGCTGTCTTCTGCCCAGGCAAGGAGCCTAATCCTTCAAAGGCAACGAGGACATGTGGTCATTGGCCGACATTCTTTCTTTCATCCACACAGCGGTCTAGATGAGGGGAAAGAGGCCAGGTAGGCCAGGTGAAGGCTGAGTGCGGGGCCTAAGGCTTCTTTCCCAATCACCATGGAGACAGCCACCGGAAGGCTGGCCGGAACTTCTGACGGGGACGGGTCACAGACACTGAGCCAATAGGAGAGGTCCAGCCTCAGCGGCCAGTTCCGCAGAGCCCTCCATTTCACCCATGGACACACGACGGCCCCTTCTCTTTTGGGCCACAAAACCGAGGGCACCCAGGGAATCACTTCACAGTAGGCAGCCCCTGATGTGGACACGTTCGACACACTGGGCCAGCAGGCAGGTACCACTTTTCCACTTACGCTAGGATATCAGTAGGCAAGGCGCCCTTCCTCAGCATCTATGGCCCCTCTGTGTATGTGTTCCTTCGGAGAACTCTCTTCGTTCTACCCTTGAGACACATCACAAGTATGAGGGGCCTGAGAGAGAGCCTAGCGATGAAACGGGGGAGGCTTCTGGCTGTCCTGCTTCCCCGTGGGTAGACAATAGCAGGTAGTCTCTCTGCAAGGTCTTAGCTTCTGTTGATTGACATGGGCGATACAGTAGGGGCGGACCCCGGCCAGGTGGAGCTTGTGGGCAGATGCAACCTCTCCGGCGACGAATAATTCCGCTGCTGCTTTGTATGGTGAAAACCTCCCCCCGCCACGTGGGATGGGTAGAGAACACTGACCCACACCCGCCAGGGGCCTTTCCTGGGACTAAAGATCCCAACATGGTCTCAACGTCGTCACCCTCTCAGCACACACCTTTCCTGCACACGTAATCCTGCCTTTCTCCGTCAGGGCCCTATCCTACCAGGAGAAAAAGCAAGCCGCTCAAAACGGCCGATGCCAGGGAAATCGAGGAAACACTGCCATTTTCCCAATTTTGGCTGTCTACATGTCCCCGCCTCCGCTGCAAGGCTGCGCATGTGGCCGGGCTCCGAAGGCAAGGCCGAAATCCTGGCAGCCTGGGCCCCAGCAGTCCAGTGGTTTATGGACGTGGGGACACGCATGACCTCTTCGCCACATACAGGAGGGATCCTTGGGCCCTTCACTGGCTCGCCATTCAGCTCCACCACGTCCACTACCGGCCCTGGCCTTTGCTTTGGCTGCTGCCCCACTGAACGTGTGCTCCGGAGCGATGTTTCTCCACCCATCACTATCATTCTGCCACCAGGCGACATGTGAGTGTGGGAGTCACCATTTGTCACTGGCAGCAGTGTCACAAGGCAGTAGACTTCCAGGTACCCGCTGACCTAGGCTGCCTTCTGCCCCAGGCAAGGTCCCGAATTCTTTATCCCAGGTGCTGACACCAGGGCACTGGCGGACATTCATTTGGAGCAACACAGAGGTCTGAGTGAGGGTCAGCGGGCCAGGGAGCTGAAGTGAAGGCCAGGTGGGCGGGGCTAAGGCTTCTTTGCCATCACCATAGAGACAGTCCCCCCACCGGAAGAGTGGGCGGAGCTTGCGATGGGCCTGCTGACAAGACCGAGCCAATGGCAGAGATCCGGCCCGCCAGGCAGATGACACAGGGCCCTCCATCGTGACCTACGACACCTAGTGGCCACGGGATTTCAGCACACCCTGGGAAAGGCTACGCAGGCACAAGGCAGCCCCTGGTGCGGACTGCTTCAGGGCATTGGCAGAGCAGGCCAGGTACCTCTTTCCCACTTTCCTGAGGATATCAGTACGCAAGGCATCCCCACTCAGCATCTCTTGCCTCTCTCTGTCTCTCTCTGGATGTGTTCCTTCTCTGAAATCTCTTCCTTCTCCCCCTTGTCACTTCACACCTTGGAGTGCCTGACAGAGGGCCTAGAGACGAAACAGCAAACGGGGAAGGCCTCTGGCTCTACCGGTTGCCCAAGGGCAGAGAAGATCTGCTAGTCTATCTGGAAGGTCTAGAGAGTAGCCAGGGATTGCGGAGCTACATCACGGGCGGACCTGGCCGGGTGAAGCTTGCTGACATGTAGCAGCCTCTCCGGAGACTACTAATTCCGGGGATAACATTCTATGCAGATACCCGGCTGAGTGCCATGGGCAGAAAACATTGACACATACCTGCCAGAGGCCTATCCCGGGTCTGAGGAGTCCACCCTGGTCTCCAGCGACTCATTGGTCTCAGCACACACATTGCCTGCACACATGGAATCCGCCTCTCTCCACGAATGCCTTCTCCTGCTAGGAAACACACGATGTCACTCAGCCAAAGGAGAGCACAGGCAAAGTCAACTGAAGGCCCCGTTTTCAAGATTTTGCCCTCTGCTGGGCCACAGCCTCCGCTGGCACAGTGCATGTGTGACACTTCTCCGAAGACAAGGCCGAAATCTGGGCATCCAGGGCCCAAGCAGTCCAGAGTCTGCGCATGGCGGCATATGGATCACCTCTTTGCCACGAACAGGAGAGAGGCCTGGGCCCTACAGTGGCTCCGCTAGAGCTCCATGACCTCAGCTATTTTCCCTGACCTTTCCCCCGTGCCCTCGTGTGTGTGTGTCATCCCTAGTTACGCTTCTTCTCCGACCACTCTGAATCCGCCACCTGCGGATACGTGAGCATGAAAATGAACACCTGTCACTGCCTGCAGTGTCACAGGTCACTAGGTGTCTAGGCTCAGGCTGACCTTGGCTGTCTTCTGCCCAGGCAAGGAGCCTAATCCTTCAAAGGCAACGAGGACATGTGGTCATTGGCCGACATTCTTTCTTTCATCCACACAGCGGTCTAGATGAGGGGAAAGAGGCCAGGTAGGCCAGGTGAAGGCTGAGTGCGGGGCCTAGGGCTTCTTTCCCAATCACCATGGAGACAGCCACCGGAAGGCTGGCCGGAACTTCTGACGGGGACGGGTCACAGACACTGAGCCAATAGGAGAGGTCCAGCCTCAGCGGCCAGTTCCGCAGAGCCCTCCATTTCACCCATGGACACACGACGGCCCCTTCTCTTTTGGGCCACAAAACCGAGGGCACCCAGGGAATCACTTCACAGTAGGCAGCCCCTGATGTGGACACGTTCGACACGCTGGGCCAGCAGGCAGGTACCACTTTTCCACTTACGCTAGGATATCAGTAGGCAAGGCGCCCTTCCTCAGCATCTATGACCCCTCTGTGTATGTGTTCCTTCGGAGAACTCTCTTCGTTCTACCCTTGAGACACATCACAAGTACGAGGGGCCTGAGAGAGAGCCTAGCGATGAAACGGGGGAGGCTTCTGGCTGTCCTGCTTCCCCGTGGGTAGACAATAGCAGGTAGTCTCTCTGCAAGGTCTTAGCTTCTGTTGATTGACATGGGCGATACAGTAGGGGCGGACCCCGGCCAGGTGGAGCTTGTGGGGAGATGCAACCTCTCCGGCGACGAATAATTCCGCTGCAGCTTTGTATGGTGAAAACCTCCCCCCGCCACGTGGGATGGGTAGAGAACACTGACCCACACCCGCCAGGGGCCTTTCCGGGGACTAAAGATCCCAACATGGTCTCAATGTCGTCACCCTCTCAGCACACACCTTTCCTGCACACGTAATCCTGCCTTTCTCCGTCAGGGCCCTATCCTACCAGGAGAAAAAGCAAGCCGCTCAAAACGGCCGATGCCAGGGAAATCGAGGAAACACTGCCATTTTCCCAATTTTGGCTGTCTACATGTCCCCGCCTCCGCTGCAAGGCTGCGCATGTGGCCGGGCTCCGAAGGCAAGGCCGAAATCCTGGCAGCCTGGGCCCCAGCCGTCCAGTGGTTTATGGACGTGGGGATACGCATAACCTCTTCGCCACATACAGGAGGGATCCTTGGGCCCTTCACTGGCTCGCCATTCAGCTCCACGACGTCCACTACCGGCCCTGGCCTTTGCTTTGGCTGGTGCCCCACTGAACGTGTGCTCCGGAGCGATGTTTCTCCACCCATCACTATCATTCTGCCACCAGGCGATATGTGAGTGTGGGAGTCACCATTTGTCACCGGCAGCAGTGTCACAAGGCAGTAGACTTCCAGGTACCTGCTGACCTAGTCTGCCTTCTGCCCCAGGCAAGGTCCCGAATTCTTTATCCCAGGTGCTGACACCAGGGCACTGGCGGACATTCATTTGGAGCAACACAGAGGTCTGAGTGAGGGTCAGCGGGCCAGGGAGCTGAAGTGAAGGCCAGGTGGGCGGGGCTAAGGCTTCTTTGCCATCACCATAGAGACAGTCCCCCCACCGGAAGAGTGGGCGGAGCTTGCGATGGGCCTGCTGACAAGACCGAGCCAATGGCAGAGATCCGGCCCGCCAGGCAGATGACACAGGGCCCTCCATTGTGACCTACGACACCTAGTGGCCACGGGATTTGAGCACTCCCTGGGAAAGGCTACGCAGGCACAAGGCAGCCCCTGGTGCGGACTGCTTCAGGGCATTGGCAGAGCAGGCCAGGTACCTCTTTCCCACTTTCCTGAGGATATCAGTACGCAAGGCATCCCCACTCAGCATCTCTTGCCTCTCTCTGTCTCTCTCTGGATGTGTTCCTTCTCTGAAATCTCTTCCTTCTCCCCCTTGTCACTTCACACCTTGGAGTGCCTGACAGAGGGCCTAGAGACGAAAGAGCAAACGGGGAAGTCCTCTGGCTCTACCGGTTGCCCAAGGGCAGAGAAGATCTGCTAGTCTATCTGGAAGGTCTAGAGAGTAGCCACGGATTGGGAAGCTACATCACGGGCGGACATGGCCAGGTGAAGCTTGCTGACATGTAGCAGCCTTTCCGGAGACTACTAATTCCGGGGATAACATTCTATGCAAATACCCGGCTGAGTGGCATGGGGGCAGAAAACATTGACACATACCTGCCAGAGGCCTATCCTGGGTCTGAGGAGTCCACCGTGGTCTCCAGCGACTCATCATCTCAGCACACACTTTGCCTGCACACATGGAATCCGCCTCTCTCCACGAATGCCTTCTCCTGCTAGGAAACACACGATGTCACTCAGCCAAAGGAGAGCACAGGCAAAGTCAACTGAAGGCCCCGTTTTCAAGATTTTGCCCTCTGCTGGGCCACAGCCTCCGCTGGCACAGTGCATGTGTGACACTTCTCCGAAGACAAGGCCGAAATCTGGGCATCCAGGGCCCAAGCAGTCCAGAGTCTGCGCATGGCGGCATATGGATCACCTCTTTGCCACGAACAGGAGAGAGGCCTGGGCCCTACAGTGGCTCCGCTAGAGCTCCACGACCTCAGCTATTTTCCCTGACCTTTCCCCCGTGCCCTCGTGTGTGTGTGTCATCCCTAGTTACGCTTCTTCTCCGACCACTCTGAATCCGCCACCTGCGGATACGTGAGCATGAAAATGAACACCTGTCACTGCCTGCAGTGTCACAGGTCACTAGGTGTCTAGGCTCAGGCTGACCTTGGCTGTCTTCTGCCCAGGCAAGGAGCCTAATCCTTCAAAGGCAACGAGGACATGTGGTCATTGGCCGACATTCTTTCTTTCATCCACACAGCGGTCTAGATGAGGGGAAAGAGGCCAGGTAGGCCAGGTGAAGGCTGAGTGCGGGGCCTAAGGCTTCTTTCCCAATCACCATGGAGACAGCCACCGGAAGGCTGGCCGGAACTTCTGACGGGGACGGGTCACAGACACTGAGCCAATAGGAGAGGTCCAGCCTCAGCGGCCAGTTCCGCAGAGCCCTCCATTTCACCCATGGACACACGACGGCCCCTTCTCTTTTGGGCCACAAAACCGAGGGCACCCAGGGAATCACTTCACAGTAGGCAGCCCCTGATGTGGACACGTTCGACACACTGGGCCAGCAGGCAGGTACCACTTTTCCACTTACGCTAGGATATCAGTAGGCAAGGCGCCCTTCCTCAGCATCTATGGCCCCTCTGTGTATGTGTTCCTTCGGAGAACTCTCTTCGTTCTACCCTTGAGACACATCACAAGTATGAGGGGCCTGAGAGAGAGCCTAGCGATGAAACGGGGGAGGCTTCTGGCTGTCCTGCTTCCCCGTGGGTAGACAATAGCAGGTAGTCTCTCTGCAAGGTCTTAGCTTCTGTTGATTGACATGGGCGATACAGTAGGGGCGGACCCCGGCCAGGTGGAGCTTGTGGGCAGATGCAACCTCTCCGGCGACGAATAATTCCGCTGCTGCTTTGTATGGTGAAAACCTCCCCCCGCCACGTGGGATGGGTAGAGAACACTGACCCACACCCGCCAGGGGCCTTTCCTGGGACTAAAGATCCCAACATGGTCTCAACGTCGTCACCCTCTCAGCACACACCTTTCCTGCACACGTAATCCTGCCTTTCTCCGTCAGGGCCCTATCCTACCAGGAGAAAAAGCAAGCCGCTCAAAACGGCCGATGCCAGGGAAATCGAGGAAACACTGCCATTTTCCCAATTTTGGCTGTCTACATGTCCCCGCCTCCGCTGCAAGGCTGCGCATGTGGCCGGGCTCCGAAGGCAAGGCCGAAATCCTGGCAGCCTGGGCCCCAGCAGTCCAGTGGTTTATGGACGTGGGGACACGCATGACCTCTTCGCCACATACAGGAGGGATCCTTGGGCCCTTCACTGGCTCGCCATTCAGCTCCACCACGTCCACTACCGGCCCTGGCCTTTGCTTTGGCTGGTGCCCCACTGAACGTGTGCTCCGGAGCGATGTTTCTCCACCCATCACTATCATTCTGCCACCAGGCGACATGTGAGTGTGGGAGTCACCATTTGTCACTGGCAGCAGTGTCACAAGGCAGTAGACTTCCAGGTACCCGCTGACCTAGGCTGCCTTCTGCCCCAGGCAAGGTCCCGAATTCTTTATCCCAGGTGCTGACACCAGGGCACTGGCGGACATTCATTTGGAGCAACACAGAGGTCTGAGTGAGGGTCAGCGGGCCAGGGAGCTGAAGTGAAGGCCAGGTGGGCGGGGCTAAGGCTTCTTTGCCATCACCATAGAGACAGTCCCCCCACCGGAAGAGTGGGCGGAGCTTGCGATGGGCCTGCTGACAAGACCGAGCCAATGGCAGAGATCCGGCCCGCCAGGCAGATGACACAGGGCCCTCCATCGTGACCTACGACACCTAGTGGCCACGGGATTTCAGCACACCCTGGGAAAGGCTACGCAGGCACAAGGCAGCCCCTGGTGCGGACTGCTTCAGGGCATTGGCAGAGCAGGCCAGGTACCTCTTTCCCACTTTCCTGAGGATATCAGTACGCAAGGCATCCCCACTCAGCATCTCTTGCCTCTCTCTGTCTCTCTCTGGATGTGTTCCTTCTCTGAAATCTCTTCCTTCTCCCCCTTGTCACTTCACACCTTGGAGTGCCTGACAGAGGGCCTAGAGACGAAACAGCAAACGGGGAAGGCCTCTGGCTCTACCGGTTGCCCAAGGGCAGAGAAGATCTGCTAGTCTATCTGGAAGGTCTAGAGAGTAGCCAGGGATTGCGGAGCTACATCACGGGCGGACTTGGCCGGGTGAAGCTTGCTGACATGTAGCAGCCTCTCCGGAGACTACTAATTCCGGGGATAACATTCTATGCAGATACCCGGCTGAGTGCCATGGGCAGAAAACATTGACACATACCTGCCAGAGGCCTATCCCGGGTCTGAGGAGTCCACCCTGGTCTCCAGCGACTCATTGGTCTCAGCACACACATTGCCTGCACACATGGAATCCGCCTCTCTCCACGAATGCCTTCTCCTGCTAGGAAACACACGATGTCACTCAGCCAAAGGAGAGCACAGGCAAAGTCAACTGAAGGCCCCGTTTTCAAGATTTTGCCCTCTGCTGGGCCACAGCCTCCGCTGGCACAGTGCATGTGTGACACTTCTCCGAAGACAAGGCCGAAATCTGGGCATCCAGGGCCCAAGCAGTCCAGAGTCTGCGCATGGCGGCATATGGATCACCTCTTTGCCACGAACAGGAGAGAGGCCTGGGCCCTACAGTGGCTCCGCTAGAGCTCCACGACCTCAGCTATTTTCCCTGACCTTTCCCCCGTGCCCTCGTGTGTGTGTGTCATCCCTAGTTACGCTTCTTCTCCGACCACTCTGAATCCGCCACCTGCGGATACGTGAGCATGAAAATGAACACCTGTCACTGCCTGCAGTGTCACAGGTCACTAGGTGTCTAGGCTCAGGCTGACCTTGGCTGTCTTCTGCCCAGGCAAGGAGCCTAATCCTTCAAAGGCAACGAGGACATGTGGTCATTGGCCGACATTCTTTCTTTCATCCACACAGCGGTCTAGATGAGGGGAAAGAGGCCAGGTAGGCCAGGTAAAGGCTGAGTGCGGGGCCTAGGGCTTCTTTCCCAATCACCATGGAGACAGCCACCGGAAGGCTGGCCGGAACTTCTGACGGGGACGGGTCACAGACACTGAGCCAATAGGAGAGGTCCAGCCTCAGCGGCCAGTTCCGCAGAGCCCTCCATTTCACCCATGGACACACGACGGCCCCTTCTCTTTTGGGCCACAAAACCGAGGGCACCCAGGGAATCACTTCACAGTAGGCAGCCCCTGATGTGGACACGTTCGACACACTGGGCCAGCAGGCAGGTACCACTTTTCCACTTACGCTAGGATATCAGTAGGCAAGGCGCCCTTCCTCAGCATCTATGGCCCCTCTGTGTATGTGTTCCTTCGGAGAACTCTCTTCGTTCTACCCTTGAGACACATCACAAGTACGAGGGGCCTGAGAGAGAGCCTAGCGATGAAACGGGGGAGGCTTCTGGCTGTCCTGCTTCCCCGTGGGTAGACAATAGCAGGTAGTCTCTCTGCAAGGTCTTAGCTTCTGTTGATTGACATGGGCGATACAGTAGGGGCGGACCCCGGCCAGGTGGAGCTTGTGGGCAGATGCAACCACTCCGGCGACGAATAATTCCGCTGCAGCTTTGTATGGTGAAAACCTCCCCCCGCCACGTGGGATGGGTAGAGAACACTGACCCACACCCGCCAGGGGCCTTTCCTGGGACTAAAGATCCCAACATGGTCTCAACGTCGTCAACCTCTCAGCACACACCTTTCCTGCACACGTAATCCTGCCTTTCTCCGTCAGGGCCCTATCCTACCAGGAGAAAAAGCAAGCCGCTCAAAACGGCCGATGCCAGGGAAATCGAGGAAACACTGCCATTTTCCCAATTTTGGCTGTCTACATGTCCCCGCCTCCGCTGCAAGGCTGCGCATGTGGCCGGGCTCCGAAGGCAAGGCCGAAATCCTGGCAGCCTGGGCCCCAGCCGTCCAGTGGTTTATGGACGTGGGGACACGCATGACCTCTTCGCCACATACAGGAGGGATCCTTGGGCCCTTCTTGGCTCGCCATTCAGCTCCATGACGTCCACTACCGGCCCCGGCCTTTGCTTTGGCTGGTGCCCCACTGAACGTGTGCTCCGGAGCGATGTTTCTCCACCCATCACTATCATTCTGCCACCAGGCGATATGTGAGTGTGGGAGTCACCATTTGTCACCGGCAGCAGTGTCACAAGGCAGTAGACTTCCAGGTACCCGCTGACCTAGGCTGCCTTCTGCCCCAGGCAAGGTCCCGAATTCTTTATCCCAGGTGCTGACACCAGGGCACTGGCGGACATTCATTTGGAGCAACACAGAGGTCTGAGTGAGGGTCAGCGGGCCAGGGAGCTGAAGTGAAGGCCAGGTGGGCGGGGCTAAGGCTTCTTTGCCATCACCATAGAGACAGTCCCCCCACCGGAAGAGTGGGCGGAGCTTGCGATGGGCCTGCTGACAAGACCGAGCCAATGGCAGAGATCCGGCCCGCCAGGCAGATGACACAGGGCCCTCCATCGTGACCTACGACACCTAGTGGCCACGGGATTTGAGCACTCCCTGGGAAAGGCTACGCAGGCACAAGGCAGCCCCTGGTGCGGACTGCTTCAGGGCATTGGCAGAGCAGGCCAGGTACCTCTTTCCCACTTTCCTGAGGATATCAGTACGCAAGGCATCCCCACTCAGCATCTCTTGCCTCTCTCTGTCTCTCTCTGGATGTGTTCCTTCTCTGAAATCTCTTCCTTCTCCCCCTTGTCACTTCACACCTTGGAGTGCCTGACAGAGGGCCTAGAGACGAAAGAGCAAACGGGGAAGTCCTCTGGCTCTACCGGTTGCCCAAGGGCAGAGAAGATCTGCTAGTCTATCTGGAAGGTCTAGAGAGTAGCCACGGATTGGGAAGCTACATCACGGGCGGACATGGCCAGGTGAAGCTTGCTGACATGTAGCAGCCTTTCCGGAGACTACTAATTCCGGGGATAACATTCTATGCAAATACCCGGCTGAGTGGCATGGGGGCAGAAAACATTGACACATACCTGCCAGAGGCTTATCCTGGGTCTGAGGAGTCCACCGTGGTCTCCAGCGACTCATCATCTCAGCACACACTTTGCCTGCACACATGGAATCCGCCTCTCTCCACGAATGCCTTCTCCTGCTAGGAAACACACGATGTCACTCAGCCAAAGGAGAGCACAGGCAAAGTCAACTGAAGGCCCCATTTTCAAGATTTTGCCCTCTGCTGGGCCACAGCCTCCGCTGGCACAGTGCATGTGTGACACTTCTCCGAAGACAAGGCCGAAATCTGGGCATCCAGGGCCCAAGCAGTCCAGAGTCTGCGCATGGCGGCATATGGATCACCTCTTTGCCACGAACAGGAGAGAGGCCTGGGCCCTACAGTGGCTCCGCTAGAGCTCCACGACCTCAGCTATTTTCCCTGACCTTTCCCCCGTGCCCTCGTGTGTGTGTGTCATCCCTAGTTACGCTTCTTCTCCGACCACTCTGAATCCGCCACCTGCGGATACGTGAGCATGAAAATGAATACCTGTCACTGCCTGCAGTGTCACAGGTCACTAGGTGTCTAGGCTCAGGCTGACCTTGGCTGTCTTCTGCCCAGGCAAGGAGCCTAATCCTTCAAAGGCAATGAGGACATGTGGTCATTGGCCGACATTCTTTCATCCACACAGCGGTCTAGATGAGGGGAAAGAGGCCAGGTAGGCCAGGTGAAGGCTGAGTGCGGGGCCTAAGGCTTCTTTCCCAATCACCATGGAGACAGCCACCGGAAGGCTGGCCGGAACTTCTGACGGGGACGGGTCACAGACACTGAGCCAATAGGAGAGGTCCAGCCTCAGCGGCCAGTTCCGCAGAGCCCTCCATTTCACCCATGGACACACGACGGCCCCTTCTGTTTTGGGCCACAAAACCGAGGGCACCCAGGGAATCACTTCACAGTAGGCAGCCCCTGATGTGGACACGTTCGACACACTGGGCCAGCAGGCAGGTACCACTTTTCCACTTACGCTAGGATATCAGTAGGCAAGGCGCCCTTCCTCAGCATCTATGGCCCCTCTGTGTATGTGTTCCTTCGGAGAACTCTCTTCGTTCTACCCTTGAGACACATCACAAGTACGAGGGGCCTGAGAGAGAGCCTAGCGATGAAACGGGGGAGGCTTCTGGCTGTCCTGCTTCCCCGTGGGTAGACAATAGCAGGTAGTCTCTCTGCAAGGTCTTAGCTTCTGTTGATTGACATGGGCGATACAGTAGGGGCGGACCCCGGCCAGGTGGAGCTTGTGGGCAGATGCAACCTCTCCGGCGACGAATAATTCCGCTGCTGCTTTGTATGGTGAAAACCTCCCCCCGCCACGTGGGATGGGTAGAGAACACTGACCCACACCCCCCAGGGGCCTTTCCTGGGACTAAAGATCCCAACATGGTCTCAACGTCGTCACCCTCTCAGCACACACCTTTCCTGCACACGTAATCCTGCCTTTCTCCGTCAGGGCCCTATCCTACCAGGAGAAAAAGCAAGCCGCTCAAAACGGCCGATGCCAGGGAAATCGAGGAAACACTGCCATTTTCCCAATTTTGGCTGTCTACATGTCCCCGCCTCCGCTGCAAGGCTGCGCACGTGGCCGGGCTCCGAAGGCAAGGCCGAAATCCTGGCAGCCTGGGCCCCAGCAGTCCAGTGGTTTATGGACGTGGGGACACGCATGACCTGTTCGCCACATACAGGAGGGATCCTTGGGCCCTTCACTGGCTCGCCATTCAGCTCCACCACGTCCACTACCGGCCCTGGCCTTTGCTTTGGCTGGTGCCCCACTGAACGTGTGCTCCGGAGCGATGTTTCTCCACCCATCACTATCATTCTGCCACCAGGCGACATGTGAGTGTGGGAGTCACCATTTGTCACTGGCAGCAGTGTCACAAGGCAGTAGACTTCCAGGTACCCGCTGACCTAGGCTGCCTTCTGCCCCAGGCAAGGTCCCGAATTCTTTATCCCAGGTGCTGACACCAGGGCACTGGCGGACATTCATTTGGAGCAACACAGAGGTCTGAGTGAGGGTCAGCGGGCCAGGGAGCTGAAGTGAAGGCCAGGTGGGCGGGGCTAAGGCTTCTTTGCCATCACCATAGAGACAGTCCCCCCACTGGAAGAGTGGGCGGAGCTTGCGATGGGCCTGCTGACAAGACCGAGCCAATGGCAGAGATCCGGCCCGCCAGGCAGATGACACAGGGCCCTCCATCGTGACCTACGACACCTAGTGGCCACGGGATTTCAGCACACCCTGGGAAAGGCTACGCAGGCACAAGGCAGCCCCTGGTGCGGACTGCTTCAGGGCATTGGCAGAGCAGGCCAGGTACCTCTTTCCCACTTTCCTGAGGATATCAGTACGCAAGGCATCCCCACTCAGCATCTCTTGCCTCTCTCTGTCTCTCTCTGGATGTGTTCCTTCTCTGAAATCTCTTCCTTCTCCCCCTTGTCACTTCACACCTTGGAGTGCCTGACAGAGGGCCTAGAGACGAAACAGCAAACGGGGAAGGCCTCTGGCTCTACCGGTTGCCCAAGGGTGGAGAAGATCTGCTAGTCTATCTGGAAGGTCTAGAGAGTAGCCACGGATTGGGAAGCCACATCACGGGCGGACCTGGCCAGGTGAAGCTTGCTGACATGTAGCAGCCTCTCCGAAGACTACTAATTCCGGGGGTAACATTCTATGCAGATACCCGGCTGAGTGCCATGGGCAGAAAACATTGACACATACCTGCCAGAGGCCTATCCCGGGTCTGAGGAGTCCACCGTGGTCTCCAGCGACTCATCATCTCAGCACACACTTTGCCTGCACACATGGAATCCGCCTCTCTCCACGAATGCCTTCTCCTGCTAGGAAACACACGATGTCACTCAGCCAAAGGAGAGCACAGGCAAAGTCAACTGAAGGCCCCATTTTCAAGATTTTGCCCTCTGCTCGGCCACAGCCTCCGCTGGCACAGTGCATGTGTGACACTTCTCCGAAGACAAGGCCGCAATCTGGGCATCCAGGGCCCCAGCAGTCCAGAGTCTGCGCATGGCGGCATATGTTTCACCACTTTTCCAGGAACAGGAGGGAGGCCTGGGCCCTACACTGGCTCTGCTAGAGCTCCACGACCTCAGCTATTTTCCCTGACCTTTCCCCCGTGCCGTCGTGTGTGTGTGTCATCCCTAGTTACACTTCTTCTCCGACCAATCTGAATCCGCCACCTGTGGATACGTCAGCATGAAAATGAACATCTCTCACTGCCTGCAGTGTCACAGGTCACTAGGTGTCTAGGCTCAGGCTGACCTTGGCTGTCTTCTGCCCAGGCAAGGAGCCTAATCCTCCAAAGGCAACGAGGACATGTGGTCATTGGCCGACATTCTTTCTTTCATCCACACAGCGGTCTAGATGAGGGCAAAGAGGCCAGGTAGGCCAGGTGAAGGCTGAGTGCGGGGCCTAAGGCTTCTTTCCCAATCACCATGGGGACAGCCACCGGAAGGCTGGCCGGAACTTCTGACGGGGACGGGTCACAGACACTGAGCCAATAGGAGAGGTCCAGCCTAAGCGGCCAGTTCCGCAGAGCCCTCCATTTCACCCATGGACACACAACGGCCCCTTCTCTTTTGGGCCACAAAACCGAGGTCACCCAGGGAATCACTTCACAGTAGGCAACACTGAGGTGGACACGTTTGACACACTGGGCCAGCAGGCAGGTACCACTTTTCCACTTACGCTAGGATATCAGTAGGCAAGGCGCCCTTCCTCAGCATCTGTGGCCCCTCTGTGTATGTGTTCCTTCGGAGAACTCTCTTCGTTCTACCCTTGAGACACATCACGAGTATGAGGGGCCTGAGAGAGAGCCTAGCGATGAAACGGGGGAGGCTTCTGGCTGTCCTGCTTCCCCGTGGGTAGACAATAGCAGGTAGTCTCTCTGGAAGGTCTTAGCTTCTGTTGATTGACATGGGCGATACAGTAGGGGCGGACCCCGGCCAGGTGGAGCTTGTGGGCAGATGCAACCTCTCAGGCGACGAATAATTCCGCTGCTGCTTTGTATGGTGAAAACCTCCCCCCGCCACGTGGGATGGGTAGAGAACACTGACCCACACCCGCCAGGGGCCTTTCCTGGGACTAAAGATCCCAACATGGTCTCAACGTCGTCACCCTCTCAGCACACACCTTTCCTGCACACGTAATCCTGCCTTTCTCCGTCAGGGCCCTATCCTACCAGGAGAAAAAGCAAGCCGCTCAAAACGGCCGATGCCAGGGAAATCGCAGAAACACTGCCATTTTCCCAATTTTGGCTGTCTACATGTCCCCGCCTCCGCTGCAAGGCTGCGCATGTGGCCGGGCTCCCAAGGCAAGGCCGAAATCCTGGCAGCCTGGGCCCCAGCAGTCCAATGGTTTATGGGCGTGGGGACACGCATGACCTGTTCGCCACATACAGGAGGGATCCTTGGGCCCTTCACTGGCTCGCCATTCAGCTCCACGACGTCCACTACCGGCCCTGGCCTTTGCTTTGGCTGGTGCCCCACTGAACGTGTGCTCCGGAGCGATGTTTCTCCACCCATCACTATCATTCTGCCACCAGGCGATATGTGAGTGTGGGAGTCACCATTTGTCACTGGCAGCAGTGTCACAAGGCAGTAGACTTCCAGGTACCCGCAGACCTAGGCTGCCTTCTGCCCCAGGCAAGGTCCCGAATTCTTTACCCCAGGTGCTGACACCAGGGCACTGGCGGACATTCATTTGGAGCAACACAGAGGTCTGAGTGAGGGTCAGCGGGCCAGGGAGCTGAAGTGAAGGCCAGGTGGGCGGGGCTAAGGCTTCTTTGCCATCACCATAGAGACAGTCCCCCCACTGGAAGAGTGGGCGGAGCTTGCGATGGGCCTGCTGACAAGACCGAGCCAATGGCAGAGATCCGGCCCACCAGGCAGATGACACAGGGCCCTCCATCGTGACCTACGACACCTAGTGGCCACAGGATTTGAACACACCCTGGGAAAGGCTACGCAGGCACAAGGCAGCCCCTGGTGCGGACTGCTTCAGGGCATTGGCAGAGCAGGCCAGGTACCTCTTTCCCACTTTCCTGAGGATATCAGTACGCAAGGCATCCCCACTCAGCATCTCTTGCCTCTCTCTGTCTCTCTCTGGATGTGTTCCTTCTCTGAAATCTCTTCCTTCTCCCCCTTGTCACTTCACACCTTGGAGTGCCTGACAGAGGGCCTAGAGACGAAACAGCAAACGGGGAAGGCCTCTGGCTCTACCGGTTGCCCAAGGGTGGAGAAGATCTGCTAGTCTATCTGGAAGGTCTAGAGAGTAGCCACGGATTGGGAAGCCACATCACGGGCGGACCTGGCCAGGTGAAGCTTGCTGACATGTAGCAGCCTCTCCGAAGACTACTAATTCCGGGGGTAACATTCTATGCAGATACCCGGCTGAGTGCCATGGGCAGAAAACATTGACACATACCTGCCAGAGGCCTATCCCGGGTCTGAGGAGTCCACCGTGGTCTCCAGCGACTCATCATCTCAGCACACACTTTGCCTGCACACATGGAATCCGCCTCTCTCCACGAATGCCTTCTCCTGCTAGGAAACACACGATGTCACTCAGCCAAAGGAGAGCACAGGCAAAGTCAACTGAAGGCCCCATTTTCAAGATTTTGCCCTCTGCTCGGCCACAGCCTCCGCTGGCACAGTGCATGTGTGACACTTCTCCGAAGACAAGGCCGCAATCTGGGCATCCAGGGCCCCAGCAGTCCAGAGTCTGCGCATGGCGGCATATGTTTCACCACTTTTCCAGGAACAGGAGGGAGGCCTGGGCCCTACACTGGCTCTGCTAGAGCTCCACGACCTCAGCTATTTTCCCTGACCTTTCCCCCGTGCCGTCGTGTGTGTGTGTCATCCCTAGTTACACTTCTTCTCCGACCAATCTGAATCCGCCACCTGTGGATACGTCAGCATGAAAATGAACATCTCTCACTGCCTGCAGTGTCACAGGTCACTAGGTGTCTAGGCTCAGGCTGACCTTGGCTGTCTTCTGCCCAGGCAAGGAGCCTAATCCTTCAAAGGCTATGAGGACATGTGGTCATTGGCCGACATTCTTTCTTTCATCCACACAGCGGTCTAGATGAGGGGAAAGAGGCCAGGTAGGCCAGGTGAAGGCTGAGTGCGGGGCCTAAGGCTTCTTTCCCAATCACCATGGAGACAGCCACCGGAAGGCTGGCCGGAACTTCTGACGGGGACGGGTCACAGACACTGAGCCAATAGGAGAGGTCCAGCCTCAGCGGCCAGTTCCGCAGAGCCCTCCATTTCACCCATGGACACACGACGGCCCCTTCTCTTTTGGGCCACAAAACCGAGGGCACCCAGGGAATCACTTCACAGTAGGCAGCCCCTGATGTGGACACGTTCGACACACTGGGCCAGCAGGCAGGTACCACTTTTCCACTTACGCTAGGATATCAGTAGGCAAGGCGCCCTTCCTCAGCATCTGTGGCCCCTCTGTGTATGTGTTCCTTCGGAGAACTCTCTTCGTTCTACCCTTGAGACACATCACGAGTATGAGGGGCCTGAGAGAGAGCCTAGCGATGAAACGGGGGAGGCTTCTGGCTGTCCTGCTTCCCCGTGGGTAGATAATAGCAGGTAGTCTCTCTGGAAGGTCTTAGCTTCTGTTGATTGACATGGGCGATACAGTAGGGGCGGACCCCGGCCAGGTGGAGCTTGTGGGCAGATGCAACCTCTCCGGCGACGAATAATTCCGCTGCTGCTTTGTATGGTGAAAACCTCCCCCCGCCACGTGGGATGGGTAGAGAACACTGACCCACACCCGCCAGGGGCCTTTCCTGGGACTAAAGATCCCAACATGGTCTCAACGTCGTCACCCTCTCAGCACACACCTTTCCTGCACACGTAATCCTGCCTTTCTCCGTCAGGGCCCTATCCTACCAGGAGAAAAAGCAAGCCGCTCAAAACGGCCGATGCCAGGGAAATCGCAGAAACACTGCCATTTTCCCAATTTTGGCTGTCTACATGTCCCCGCCTCCGCTGCAAGGCTGCGCATGTGGCCGGGCTCCGAAGGCAAGGCCGAAATTGGCAGCCTGGGCCCCAGCAGTCCAATGGTTTATGGACGTGGGGACACGCATGACCTGTCCGCCACATACAGGAGGGATCCTTGGGCCCTTCACTGGCTCGCCGTTCAGCTCCACGACGTCCACTACCGGCCCTGGCCTTTGCTTTGGCTGCTGCCCCACTGAACGTGTGCTCCGGAGCGATGTTTCTCCACCCATCACTATCATTCTGCCACCAGGCGATATGTGAGTGTGGGAGTCACCATTTGTCACTGGCAGCAGTGTCACAAGGCAGTAGACTTCCAGGTACCCGCTGACCTAGGCTGCCTTCTGCCCCAGGCAAGGTCCCGAATTCTTTATCCCAGGTGCTGACACCAGGGCACTGGCGGACATTCATTTGGAGCAACACAGAGGTCTGAGTGAGGGTCAGCGGGCCAGGGAGCTGAAGTGAAGGCCAGGTGGGCGGGGCTAAGGCTTCTTTGCCATCACCATAGAGACAGTCCCCCCACCGGAAGAGTGGGCGGAGCTTGCGATGGGCCTGTTGACAAGACCGAGCCAATGGCAGAGATCCGGCCCGCCAGGCAGATGACACAGGGCCCTCCATCGTGACCTACGACACCTAGTGGCCACGGGATTTGAGCACACCCTGGGAAAGGCTACGCAGGCACAAGGCAGCCCCTGGTGCGGATTGCTTCAGGGCATTGGCAGAGCAGGCCAGGTACCTCTTTCCCACTTTCCTGAGGATATCAGTACGCAAGGCATCCCCACTCAACATCTCTTGCCTCTCTCTGTCTCTCTCTGGATGTGTTCCTTCTCTGAAATCTCTTCCTTCTCCCCCTTGTCACTTCACACCTTGGAGTGCCTGACAGAGGGCCTAGAGACGAAAGAGCAAAGGGGGAAGGCCTCTGGCTCTACCGGTTGCCCAAGGGCAGAGAAGATCTGCTAGTCTATCTGGAAGGTCTAGAGAGTAGCCACGGATTGGGAAGCTACATCCCGGGCGGCCCTGGCCGGGTGAAGCTTGCTGACATGTAGCAGCCTCTCCGGAGACTACTAATTCCGCGGATAACATTCTATGCAGATACCCGGCTGAGTGCCATGGGCAGAAAACATTGACACATACCTGCCAGAGGCCTATCCCGGGTCTGAGGAGTCCACCCTGGTCTCCAGCGACTCATCATCTCAGCACAAACATTGCCTGCACACATGGAATCCGCCTCTCTCCACGAATGCCTTCTCCTGCTAGGAAACACACGATGTCACTCAGCCAAAGGAGAGCACAGGCAAAGTCAACTGAAGGCCCCATTTTCAAGATTTTGCCCTCTGCTGGGCCACAGCCTCCGCTGGCACAGTGCATGTGTGACACTTCTCCGAAGACAAGGCCGCAATCTGGGCATCCAGGGCCCCAGCAGTCCAGAGTCTGCGCATGGCGGCATATGGATCACCGCTTTGCCACGAACAGGAGGGAGGCCTGGGCCCTACACAGACTCCGCTAGAGCTCCACGACCTCAGCTATTTTCCCTGACCTTTCCCCCGTGCCCTCGTGTGTGTGTGTCATCCCTAGTTACACTTCTTCTCCGACCAATCTGAATCCTCCACCTGCGGATACGCGAGCATGAAAATGAACATCTGTCACTGCCTGCAGTGTCACAGGTCACTAGGTGTCTAGGCTCAGGCTGACCTTGGCTGTCTTCTGCCCAGGCAAGGAGCCTAATCCTCCAAAGGCAACGAGGACATGTGGTCATTGGCCGACATTCTTTCTTTCATCCACACAGCGGTCTAGATGAGGGCAAAGAGGCCAGGTAGGCCAGGTGAAGGCTGAGTGCGGGGCCTAAGGCTTCTTTCCCAATCACCATGGGGACAGCCACCGGAAGGCTGGCCGGAACTTCTGACGGGGACGGGTCACAGACACTGAGCCAATAGGAGAGGTCCAGCCTAAGCGGCCAGTTCCGCAGAGCCCTCCATTTCACCCATGGACACACAACGGCCCCTTCTCTTTTGGGCCACAAAACCGAGGTCACCCAGGGAATCACTTCACAGTAGGCAACACTGAGGTGGACACGTTTGACACACTGGGCCAGCAGGCAGGTACCACTTTTCCACTTACGCTAGGATATCAGTAGGCAAGGCGCCCTTCCTCAGCATCTGTGGCCCCTCTGTGTATGTGTTCCTTCGGAGAACTCTCTTCGTTCTACCCTTGAGACACATCACGAGTATGAGGGGCCTGAGAGAGAGCCTAGCGATGAAACGGGGGAGGCTTCTGGCTGTCCTGCTTCCCCGTGGGTAGACAATAGCAGGTAGTCTCTCTGGAAGGTCTTAGCTTCTGTTGATTGACATGGGCGATACAGTAGGGGCGGACCCCGGCCAGGTGGAGCTTGTGGGCAGATGCAACCTCTCCGGCGACGAATAATTCCGCTGCTGCTTTGTATGGTGAAAACCTCCCCCCGCCACGTGGGATGGGTAGAGAACACTGACCCACACCCGCCAGGGGCCTTTCCTGGGACTAAAGATCCCAACATGGTCTCAACGTCGTCACCCTCTCAGCACACACCTTTCCTGCACACGTAATCCTGCCTTTCTCCGTCAGGGCCCTATCCTACCAGGAGAAAAAGCAAGCCGCTCAAAACGGCCGATGCCAGGGAAATCGCAGAAACACTGCCATTTTCCCAATTTTGGCTGTCTACATGTCCCCGCCTCCGCTGCAAGGCTGCGCATGTGGCCGGGCTCCCAAGGCAAGGCCGAAATCCTGGCAGCCTGGGCCCCAGCAGTCCAATGGTTTATGGGCGTGGGGACACGCATGACCTGTTCGCCACATACAGGAGGGATCCTTGGGCCCTTCACTGGCTCGCCATTCAGCTCCACGACGTCCACTACCGGCCCTGGCCTTTGCTTTGGCTGGTGCCCCACTGAACGTGTGCTCCGGAGCGATGTTTCTCCACCCATCACTATCATTCTGCCACCAGGCGATATGTGAGTGTGGGAGTCACCATTTGTCACTGGCAGCAGTGTCACAAGGCAGTAGACTTCCAGGTACCCGCAGACCTAGGCTGCCTTCTGCCCCAGGCAAGGTCCCGAATTCTTTACCCCAGGTGCTGACACCAGGGCACTGGCGGACATTCATTTGGAGCAACACAGAGGTCTGAGTGAGGGTCAGCGGGCCAGGGAGTTGAAGTGAAGGCCAGGTGGGCGGGGCTAAGGCTTCTTTGCCATCACCATAGAGACAGTCCCCCCACTGGAAGAGTGGGCGGAGCTTGCGATGGGCCTGCTGACAAGACCGAGCCAATGGCAGAGATCCGGCCCACCAGGCAGATGACACAGGGCCCTCCATCGTGACCTACGACACCTAGTGGCCACAGGATTTGAACACACCCTGGGAAAGGCTACGCAGGCACAAGGCAGCCCCTGGTGCGGACTGCTTCAGGGCATTGGCAGAGCAGGCCAGGTACCTCTTTCCCACTTTCCTGAGGATATCAGTACGCAAGGCATCCCCACTCAGCATCTCTTGCCTCTCTCTGTCTCTCTCTGGATGTGTTCCTTCTCTGAAATCTCTTCCTTCTCCCCCTTGTCACTTCACACCTTGGAGTGCCTGACAGAGGGCCTAGAGACGAAACAGCAAACGGGGAAGGCCTCTGGCTCTACCGGTTGCCCAAGGGTGGAGAAGATCTGCTAGTCTATCTGGAAGGTCTAGAGAGTAGCCACGGATTGGGAAGCCACATCACGGGCGGACCTGGCCAGGTGAAGCTTGCTGACATGTAGCAGCCTCTCCGAAGACTACTAATTCCGGGGGTAACATTCTATGCAGATACCCGGCTGAGTGCCATGGGCAGAAAACATTGACACATACCTGCCAGAGGCCTATCCCGGGTCTGAGGAGTCCACCGTGGTCTCCAGCGACTCATCATCTCAGCACACACTTTGCCTGCACACATGGAATCCGCCTCTCTCCACGAATGCCTTCTCCTGCTAGGAAACACACGATGTCACTCAGCCAAAGGAGAGCACAGGCAAAGTCAACTGAAGGCCCCATTTTCAAGATTTTGCCCTCTGCTGGGCGACAGCCTCCGCTGGCACAGTGCATGTGTGACACTTCTCCGAAGACAAGGCCGCAATCTGGGCATCCAGGGCCCCAGCAGTCCAGAGTCTGCGCATGGCGGCATATGTTTCACCTCTTTTCCAGGAACAGGAGGGAGGCCTGGGCCCTACACTGGCTCTGCTAGAGCTCCACGACCTCAGCTATTTTCCCTGACCTTTCCCCCGTGCCGTCGTGTGTGTGTGTCATCCCTAGTTACACTTCTTCTCCGACCAATCTGAATCCTCCACCTGTGGATACGTCAGCATGAAAATGAACATCTCTCACTGCCTGCAGTGTCACAGGTCACTAGGTGTCTAGGCTCAGGCTGACCTTGGCTGTCTTCTGCCCAGGCAAGGAGCCTAATCCTTCAAAGGCTATGAGGACATGTGGTCATTGGCCGACATTCTTTCTTTCATCCACACAGCGGTCTAGATGAGGGGAAAGAGGCCAGGTAGGCCAGGTGAAGGCTGAGTGCGGGGCCTAAGGCTTCTTTCCCAATCACCATGGAGACAGCCACCGGAAGGCTGGCCGGAACTTCTGACGGGGACGGGTCACAGACACTGAGCCAATAGGAGAGGTCCAGCCTCAGCGGCCAGTTCCGCAGAGCCCTCCATTTCACCCATGGACACACGACGGCCCCTTCTCTTTTGGGCCACAAAACCGAGGGCACCCAGGGAATCACTTCACAGTAGGCAGCCCCTGATGTGGACACGTTCGACACACTGGGCCAGCAGGCAGGTACCACTTTTCCACTTACGCTAGGATATCAGTAGGCAAGGCGCCCTTCCTCAGCATCTGTGGCCCCTCTGTGTATGTGTTCCTTCGGAGAACTCTCTTCGTTCTACCCTTGAGACACATCACGAGTATGAGGGGCCTGAGAGAGAGCCTAGCGATGAAACGGGGGAGGCTTCTGGCTGTCCTGCTTCCCCGTGGGTAGACAATAGCAGGTAGTCTCTCTGCAAGGTCTTAGCTTCTGTTGATGGACATGGGCAGTAAAGTAGGTGCGGACCCCGGCCAGGTGGAGCTTGTGGGCAGATGCAACCTCTCCGGCGACGAATAATTCCGCTGCTGCTTTGTATGGTGAAAACCTCCCCCCGCCACTTGTGGTGGGTAGAGAACACTGACCCACACCCGCCAGGGGCCTTTCCTGGGACTAAAGATCCCAACATGGTCTCAACGTCGTCAACCTCTCAGCACCCACCTTTCCTGCACACGTAATCCTGCCTTTCTCCGTCAGGGCCCTATCCTACCAGGAGAAAAAGCAAGCCGCTCAAAACGGCCGATGCCAGGGAAATCGAGGAAACACTGCCATTTTCCCAATTTTGGCTGTCTACATGTCCCCGCCTCCGCTGCAAGGCTGCGCATGTGGCCGGGCTCCGAAGGCAAGGCCGAAATCCTGGCAGCCTGGGCCCCAGCAGTCCAATGGTTTATGGGCGTGGGGACACGCATGACCTGTTCGCCACATACAGGAGGGATCCTTGGGCCCTTCACTGGCTCGCCATTCAGCTCCACGACGTCCACTACCGGCCCTGGCCTTTGCTTTGGCTGGTGCCCCACTGAACGTGTGCTCCGGAGCGATGTTTCTCCACCCATCATTATCATTCTGCCACCAGGCGATATGTGAGTGTGGGAGTCACCATTTGTCACTGGCAGCAGTGTCACAAGGCAGTAGACTTCCAGGTACCCGCAGACCTAGGCTGCCTTCTGCCCCAGGCAAGGTCCCGAATTCTTTACCCCAGGTGCTGACACCAGGGCACTGGCGGACATTCATTTGGAGCAACACAGAGGTCTGAGTGAGGGTCAGCGGGCCAGGGAGCTGAAGTGAAGGCCAGGTGGGCGGGGCTAAGGCTTCTTTGCCATCACCATAGAGACAGTCCCCCCACTGGAAGAGTGGGCGGAGCTTGCGATGGGCCTGCTGTCAAGACCGAGCCAATGGCAGAGATCCGGCCCACCAGGCAGATGACACAGGGCCCTCCATCGTGACCTACGACACCTAGTGGCCACAGGATTTGAACACACCCTGGGAAAGGCTACGCAGGCACAAGGCAGCCCCTGGTGCGGACTGCTTCAGGGCATTGGCAGAGCAGGCCAGGTACCTCTTTCCCACTTTCCTGAGGATATCAGTACGCAAGGCATCCCCACTCAGCATCTCTTGCCTCTCTCTGTCTCTCTCTGGATGTGTTCCTTCTCTGAAATCTCTTCCTTCTCCCCCTTGTCACTTCACACCTTGGAGTGCCTGACAGAGGGCCTAGAGACGAAACAGCAAACGGGGAAGGCCTCTGGCTCTACCGGTTGCCCAAGGGTGGAGAAGATCTGCTAGTCTATCTGGAAGGTCTAGAGAGTAGCCACGGATTGGGAAGCCACATCATGGGCGGACCTGGCCAGGTGAAGCTTGCTGACATGTAGCAGCCTCTCCGAAGACTACTAATTCCGGGGGTAACATTCTATGCAGATACCCGGCTGAGTGCCATGGGCAGAAAACATTGACACATACCTGCCAGAGGCCTATCCCGGGTCTGAGGAGTCCACCGTGGTCTCCAGCGACTCATCATCTCAGCACACACTTTGCCTGCACACATGGAATCCGCCTCTCTCCACGAATGCCTTCTCCTGCTAGGAAACACACGATGTCACTCAGCCAAAGGAGAGCACAGGCAAAGTCAACTGAAGGCCCCATTTTCAAGATTTTGCCCTCTGCTCGGCCACAGCCTCCGCTGGCACAGTGCATGTGTGACACTTCTCCGAAGACAAGGCCGCAATCTGGGCATCCAGGGCCCCAGCAGTCCAGAGTCTGCGCATGGCGGCATATGTTTCACCACTTTTCCAGGAACAGGAGGGAGGCCTGGGCCCTACACTGGCTCTGCTAGAGCTCCACGACCTCAGCTATTTTCCCTGACCTTTCCCCCGTGCCGTCGTGTGTGTGTGTCATCCCTAGTTACACTTCTTCTCCGACCAATCTGAATCCGCCACCTGTGGATACGTCAGCATGAAAATGAACATCTCTCACTGCCTGCAGTGTCACAGGTCACTAGGTGTCTAGGCTCAGGCTGACCTTGGCTGTCTTCTGCCCAGGCAAGGAGCCTAATCCTTCAAAGGCAATGAGGACATGTGGTCATTGGCCGACATTCTTTCTTTCATCCACACAGCGGTCTAGATGAGGGGAAAGAGGCCAGGTAGGCCAGGTGAAGGCTGAGTGCCGGGCCTAAGGCTTCTTTCCCAATCACCATGGAGACAGCCACCGGAAGGCTGGCCGGAACTTCTGACGGGGACGGGTCACAGACACTGAGCCAATAGGAGAGGTCCAGCCTCAGCGGCCAGTTCCGCAGAGCCCTCCATTTCACCCATGGACACACGACGGCCCCTTCTCTTTTGGGCCACAAAACCGAGGGCACCCAGGGAATCACTTCACAGTAGGCAGCCCCTGATGTGGACACGTTCGACACACTGGGCCAGCAGGCAGGTACCACTTTTCCACTTACGCTAGGATATCAGTAGGCAAGGCGCCCTTCCTCAGCATCTGTGGCCCCTCTGTGTATGTGTTCCTTCGGAGAACTCTCTTCGTTCTACCCTTGAGACACATCACGAGTATGAGGGGCCTGAGAGAGAGCCTAGCGATGAAACGGGGGAGGCTTCTGGCTGTCCTGCTTCCCCGTGGGTAGACAATAGCAGGTAGTCTCTCTGGAAGGTCTTAGCTTCTGTTGATTGACATGGGCGATACAGTAGGGGCGGACCCCGGCCAGGTGGAGCTTGTGGGCAGATGCAACCTCTCCGGCGACGAATAATTCCGCTGCTGCTTTGTATGGTGAAAACCTCCCCCCGCCACGTGGGATGGGTAGAGAACACTGACCCACACCCGCCAGGGGCCTTTCCTGGGACTAAAGATCCCAACATGGTCTCAACGTCGTCACCCTCTCAGCACACACCTTTCCTGCACACGTAATCCTGCCTTTCTCCGTCAGGGCCCTATCCTACCAGGAGAAAAAGCAAGCCGCTCAAAACGGCCGATGCCAGGGAAATCGCAGAAACACTGCCATTTTCCCAATTTTGGCTGTCTACATGTCCCCGCCTCCGCTGCAAGGCTGCGCATGTGGCCGGGCTCCGAAGGCAAGGCCGAAATTGGCAGCCTGGGCCCCAGCAGTCCAATGGTTTATGGACGTGGGGACACGCATGACCTGTCCGCCACATACAGGAGGGATCCTTGGGCCCTTCACTGGCTCGCCGTTCAGCTCCACGACGTCCACTACCGGCCCTGGCCTTTGCTTTGGCTGCTGCCCCACTGAACGTGTGCTCCGGAGCGATGTTTCTCCACCCATCACTATCATTCTGCCACCAGGCGATATGTGAGTGTGGGAGTCACCATTTGTCACTGGCAGCAGTGTCACAAGGCAGTAGACTTCCAGGTACCCGCTGACCTAGGCTGCCTTCTGCCCCAGGCAAGGTCCCGAATTCTTTATCCCAGGTGCTGACACCAGGGCACTGGCGGACATTCATTTGGAGCAACACAGAGGTCTGAGTGAGGGTCAGCGGGCCAGGGAGCTGAAGTGAAGGCCAGGTGGGCGGGGCTAAGGCTTCTTTGCCATCACCATAGAGACAGTCCCCCCACCGGAAGAGTGGGCGGAGCTTGCGATGGGCCTGTTGACAAGACCGAGCCAATGGCAGAGATCCGGCCCGCCAAGCAGATGACACAGGGCCCTCCATCGTGACCTACGACACCTAGTGGCCACGGGATTTGAGCACACCCTGGGAAAGGCTACGCAGGCACAAGGCAGCCCCTGGTGCGGACTGCTTCAGGGCATTGGCAGAGCAGGCCAGGTACCTCTTTCCCACTTTCCTGAGGATATCAGTACGTAAGGCATCCCCACTCAACATCTCTTGCCTCTCTCTGTCTCTCTCTGGATGTGTTCCTTCTCTGAAATCTCTTCCTTCTCCCCCTTGTCACTTCACACCTTGGAGTGCCTGACAGAGGGCCTAGAGACGAAAGAGCAAAGGGGGAAGGCCTCTGGCTCTACCGGTTGCCCAAGGGCAGAGAAGATCTGCTAGTCTATCTGGAAGGTCTAGAGAGTAGCCACGGATTGGGAAGCTACATCACGGGCGGCCCTGGCCGGGTGAAGCTTGCTGACATGTAGCAGCCTCTCCGGAGACTACTAATTCCGCGGATAACATTCTATGCAGATACCCGGCTGAGTGCCATGGGCAGAAAACATTGACACATACCTGCCAGAGGCCTATCCCGGGTCTGAGGAGTCCACCGTGGTCTCCAGCGACTCATCATCTCAGCACAAACATTGCCTGCACACATGGAATCCGCCTCTCTCCACGAATGCCTTCTCCTGCTAGGAAACACACGATGTCACTCAGCCAAAGGAGAGCACAGGCAAAGTCAACTGAAGGCCCCATTTTCAAGATTTTGCCCTCTGCTGGGCCACAGCCTCCGCTGGCACAGTGCATGTGTGACACTTCTCCGAAGACAAGGCCGCAATCTGGGCATCCAGGGCCCCAGCAGTCCAGAGTCTGCGCATGGCGGCATATGGATCACCTCTTTGCCACGAACAGGAGGGAGGCCTGGGCCCTACACAGACTCCGCTAGAGCTCCACGACCTCAGCTATTTTCCCTGACCTTTCCCCCGTGCCCTCGTGTGTGTGTGTCATCCCTAGTTACACTTCTTCTCCGACCAATCTGAATCCTCCACCTGCGGATACGCGAGCATGAAAATGAACATCTGTCACTGCCTGCAGTGTCACAGGTCACTAGGTGTCTAGGCTCAGGCTGACCTTGGCTGTCTTCTGCCCAGGCAAGGAGCCTAATCCTCCAAAGGCAACGAGGACATGTGGTCATTGGCCGACATTCTTTCTTTCATCCACACAGCGGTCTAGATGAGGGCAAAGAGGCCAGGTAGGCCAGGTGAAGGCTGAGTGCGGGGCCTAAGGCTTCTTTCCCAATCACCATGGAGACAGCCACCGGAAGGCTGGCCGGAACTTCTGACGGGGACGGGTCACAGACACTGAGCCAATAGGAGAGGTCCAGCCTAAGCGGCCAGTTCCGCAGAGCCCTCCATTTCACCCATGGACACACAACGGCCCCTTCTCTTTTGGGCTACAAAACCGAGGTCACCCAGGGAATCACTTCACAGTAGGGAACCCTGAGGTGGACAAGTTCGACACACTGGGCCAGCAGGCAGGTACCACTTTTCCACTTATGCTAGGATATCAGTAGGCAAGGCGCCCTTCCTCAGCATCTGTGGCCCCTCTGTGTATGTGTTCCTTCGGAGAACTCTCTTCGTTCTACCCTTGAGACACATCACGAGTATGAGGGGCCTGAGAGAGAGCCTAGCGATGAAACGGGGGAGGCTTCTGGCTGTCCTGCTTCCCCGTGGGTAGACAATAGCAGGTAGTCTCTCTGCAAGGTCTTAGCTTCTGTTGATGGACATGGGCAGTAAAGTAGGTGCGGACCCCGGCCAGGTGGAGCTTGTGGGCAGATGCAACCTCTCCGGCGACGAATAATTCCGCTGCTGCTTTGTATGGTGAAAACCTCCCCCCGCCACTTGGGGTGGGTAGAGAACACTGACCCACACCCGCCAGGGGCCTTTCCTGGGACTAAAGATCCCAACATGGTCTCAACATCGTCAACCTCTCAGCACCCACCTTTCCTGCACACGTAATCCTGCCTTTCTCCGTCAGGGCCCTATCCTACCAGGAGAAAAAGCAAGCCGCTCAAAACGGCCGATGCCAGGGAAATCGCAGAAACACTGCCATTTTCCCAATTTTGGCTGTCTACATGTCCCCGCCTCCGCTGCAAGGCTGCGCATGTGGCCGGGCTCCGAAGGCAAGGCCAAAATCCTGGCAGCCTGGGCCCCAGCAGTCCAATGGTTTATGGACGTGGGGACACGCATGACCTGTTCGCCACATACAGGAGGGATCCTTGGGCCCTTCACTGGCTCGCCGTTCAGCTCCACGACGTCCACTACCGGCCCTGGCCTTTGCTTTGGCTGGTGCCCCACTGAACGTGTGCTCCGGAGCGATGTTTCTCCACCCATCACTATCATTCTGCCACCAGGCGATATGTGAGTGTGGGAGTCACCATTTGTCACTGGCAGCAGTGTCACAAGGCAGTAGACTTCCAGGTACCCGCAGACCTAGGCTGCCTTCTGCCCCAGGCAAGGTCCCGAATTCTTTACCCCAGGTGCTGACACCAGGGCACTGGCGGACATTCATTTGGAGCAACACAGAGGTCTGAGTGAGGGTCAGCGGGCCAGGGAGCTGAAGTGAAGGCCAGGTGGGCGGGGCTAAGGCTTCTTTGCCATCACCATAGAGACAGTCCCCCCACTGGAAGAGTGGGCGGAGCTTGCGATGGGCCTGCTGACAAGACCGAGCCAATGGCAGAGATCCGGCCCACCAGGCAGATGACACAGGGCCCTCCATCGTGACCTACGACACCTAGTGGCCACGGGATTTGAGCACTCCCTGGGAAAGGCTACGCAGGCACAAGGCAGCCCCTGGTGCGGACTGCTTCAGGGCATTGGCAGAGCAGGCCAGGTACCTCTTTCCCACTTTCCTGAGGATATCAGTACGCAAGGCATCCCCACTCAGCATCTCTTGCCTCTCTCTGTCTCTCTCTGGATGTGTTCCTTCTCTGAAATCTCTTCCTTCTCCCCCTTGTCACTTCACACCTTGGAGTGCCTGACAGAGGGCCTAGAGACGAAAGAGCAAGGGGGAAGGCCTCTGGATCTACCGGTTGCCCAAGGGTGGAGAAGATCTGCTAGTCTATCTGGAAGGTCTAGAGAGTAGCCACGGATTGGGAAGCTACATCACGGGCGGACCTGGCCAGGTGAAGCTTGCTGACATGTAGCAGCCTCTCCGAAGACTACTAATTCCGGGGGTAACATTCTATGCTGATACCCGCCTGAGTGCCATGGGCAGAAAACATTGACACATACCTGCCAGAGGCCTATCCCGGGTCTGAGGAGTCCACCGTGGTCTCCAGCGACTCATCATCTCAGCACACACTTTGCCTGCACACATGGAATCCGCCTCTCTCCACGAATGCCTTCTCCTGCTAGGAAACACACGATGTCACTCAGCCAAAGGAGAGCACAGGCAAAGTCAACTGAAGGCCCCATTTTCAAGATTTTGCCCTCTGCTGGGCCACAGCCTCCGCTGGCACAGTGCATGTGTGACACTTCTCCGAAGACAAGGCTGCAATCTGGGCATCCAGGGCCCCAGCAGTCCAGAGTCTGCGCATGGCGGCATATGTTTCACCTCTTTTCCAGGAACAGGAGGGAGGCCTGGGCCCTACACTCGCTCTGCTAGAGCTCCACGACCTCAGCTATTTTCCCTGACCTTTCCCCCGTGCCGTCGTGTGTGTGTGTCATCCCTAGTTACACTTCTTCTCCGACCAATCTGAATCCGCCACCTGCGGATACGTCAGCATGAAAATGAACATCTGTCACTGCCTGCAGTGTCACAGGTCACTAGGTGTCTAGGCTCAGGCTGACCTTGGCTGTCTTCTGCCCAGGCAAGGAGCCTAATCCTTCAAAGGCTATGAGGACATGTGGTCATTGGCCGACATTCTTTCTTTCATCCACACAGCGGTCTAGATGAGGGGAAAGAGGCCAGGTAGGCCAGGTGAAGGCTGAGTGCCGGGCCTAAGGCTTCTTTTCCAATCACCATGGAGACAGCCACCGGAAGGCTGGCCGGAACTTCTGACGGGGACGGGTCACAGACACTGAGCCAATAGGAGAGGTCCAGCCTCAGCGGCCAGTTCCGCAGAGCCCTCCATTTCACCCATGGACACACGACGGCCCCTTCTCTTTTGGGCCACAAAACCGAGGGCACCCAGGGAATCACTTCACAGTAGGCAGCCCCTGATGTGGACACGTTCGACACACTGGGCCAGCAGGCAGGTACCACTTTTCCACTTACGCTAGGATATCAGTAGGCAAGGCGCCCTTCCTCAGCATCTGTGGCCCCTCTGTGTATGTGTTCCTTCGGAGAACTCTCTTCGTTCTACCCTTGAGACACATCACGAGTATGAGGGGCCTGAGAGAGAGCCTAGCGATGAAACGGGGGAGGCTTCTGGCTGTCCTGCTTCCCCGTGGGTAGACAATAGCAGGTAGTCTCTCTGGAAGGTCTTAGCTTCTGTTGATTGACATGGGCGATACAGTAGGGGCGGACCCCGGCCAGGTGGAGCTTGTGGGCAGATGCAACCTCTCCGGCGACGAATAATTCCGCTGCTGCTTTGTATGGTGAAAACCTCCCCCCGCCACGTGGGATGGGTAGAGAACACTGACCCACACCCGCCAGGGGCCTTTCCTGGGACTAAAGATCCCAACATGGTCTCAACGTCGTCACCCTCTCAGCACACACCTTTCCTGCACACGTAATCCTGCCTTTCTCCGTCAGGGCCCTATCCTACCAGGAGAAAAAGCAAGCCGCTCAAAACGGCCGATGCCAGGGAAATCGCAGAAACACTGCCATTTTCCCAATTTTGGCTGTCTACATGTCCCCGCCTCCGCTGCAAGGCTGCGCATGTGGCCGGGCTCCGAAGGCAAGGCCGAAATTGGCAGCCTGGGCCCCAGCAGTCCAATGGTTTATGGACGTGGGGACACGCATGACCTGTTCGCCACATACAGGAGGGATCCTTGGGCCCTTCACTGGCTCGCCATTCAGCTCCACGACGTCCACTACCGGCCCTGGCCTTTGCTTTGGCTGGTGCCCCACTGAACGTGTGCTCCGGAGCGATGTTTCTCCACCCATCACTATCATTCTGCCACCAGGCGATATGTGAGTGTGGGAGTCACCATTTGTCACTGGCAGCAGTGTCACAAGGCAGTAGACTTCCAGGTACCCGCTGACCTAGGCTGCCTTCTGCCCCAGGCAAGGTCCCGAATTCTTTATCCCAGGTGCTGACACCAGGGCACTGGCGGACATTCATTTGGAGCAACACAGAGGTCTGAGTGAGGGTCAGCGGGCCAGGGAGCTGAAGTGAAGGCCAGGTGGGCGGGGCTAAGGCTTCTTTGCCATCACCATAGAGACAGTCCCCCCACCGGAAGAGTGGGCGGAGCTTGCGATGGGCCTGTTGACAAGTCCGAGCCAATGGCAGAGATCCCGCCCGCCAGGCAGATGACACAGGGCCCTCCATCGTGACCTACGACACCTAGTGGCCACGGGATTTGAGCACACCCTGGGAAAGGCTACGCAGGCACAAGGCAGCCCCTGGTGCGGATTGCTTCAGGGCATTGGCAGAGCAGGCCAGGTACCTCTTTCCCACTTTCCTGAGGATATCAGTACGCAAGGCATCCCCACTCAACATCTCTTGCCTCTCTCTGTCTCTCTCTGGATGTGTTCCTTCTCTGAAATCTCTTCCTTCTCCCCCTTGTCACTTCACACCTTGGAGTGCCTGACAGAGGGCCTAGAGACGAAAGAGCAAAGGGGGAAGGCCTCTGGCTCTACCGGTTGCCCAAGGGCAGAGAAGATCTGCTAGTCTATCTGGAAGGTCTAGAGAGTAGCCACGGATTGGGAAGCTACATCACGGGCGGCCCTGGCCGGGTGAAGCTTGCTGACATGTAGCAGCCTCTCCGGAGACTACTAATTCCGCGGATAACATTCTATGCAGATACCCGGCTGAGTGCCATGGGCAGAAAACATTGACACATACCTGCCAGAGGCCTATCCCGGGTCTGAGGAGTCCACCCTGGTCTCCAGCGACTCATCATCTCAGCACAAACATTGCCTGCACACATGGAATCCGCCTCTCTCCACGAATGCCTTCTCCTGCTAGGAAACACACGATGTCACTCAGCCAAAGGAGAGCACAGGCAAAGTCAACTGAAGGCCCCATTTTCAAGATTTTGCCCTCTGCTGGGCCACAGCCTCCGCTGGCACAGTGCATGTGTGACACTTCTCCGAAGACAAGGCCGCAATCTGGGCATCCAGGGCCCCAGCAGTCCAGAGTCTGCGCATGGCGGCATATGGATCACCTCTTTGCCATGAACAGGAGGGAGGCCTGGGCCCTACACAGACTCCGCTAGAGCTCCACGACCTCAGCTATTTTCCCTGACCTTTCCCCCGTGCCCTCGTGTGTGTGTGTCATCCCTAGTTACACTTCTTCTCCGACCAATCTGAATCCTCCACCTGCGGATACGCGAGCATGAAAATGAACATCTGTCACTGCCTGCAGTGTCACAGGTCACTAGGTGTCTAGGCTCAGGCTGACCTTGGCTGTCTTCTGCCCAGGCAAGGAGCCTAATCCTCCAAAGGCAACGAGGACATGTGGTCATTGGCCGACATTCTTTCTTTCATCCACACAGCGGTCTAGATGAGGGCAAAGAGGCCAGGTAGGCCAGGTGAAGGCTGAGTGCGGGGCCTAAGGCTTCTTTCCCAATCACCATGGAGACAGCCACCGGAAGGCTGGCCGGAACTTCTGACGGGGACGGGTCACAGACACTGAGCCAATAGGAGAGGTCCAGCCTAAGCGGCCAGTTCCGCAGAGCCCTCCATTTCACCCATGGACACACAACGGCCCCTTCTCTTTTGGGGCACAAAACCGAGGTCACCCAGGGAATCACTTCACAGTAGGCAACCCTGAGGTGGACACGTTCGACACACTGGGCCAGCAGGCAGGTACCACTTTTCCACTTATGCTAGGATATCAGTAGGCAAGGCGCCCTTCCTCAGCATCTGTGGCCCCTCTGTGTATGTGTTCCTTCGGAGAACTCTCTTCGTTCTACCCTTGAGACACATCACGAGTATGAGGGGCCTGAGAGAGAGCCTAGCGATGAAACGGGGGAGGCTTCTGGCTGTCCTGCTTCCCTGTGGGTAGACAATAGCAGGTAGTCTCTCTGCAAGGTCTTAGCTTCTGTTGATGGACATGGGCAGTAAAGTAGGTGCGGACCCCGGCCAGGTGGAGCTTGTGGGCAGATGCAACCTCTCCGGCGACGAATAATTCCGCTGCTGCTTTGTATGGTGAAAACCTCCCCCCGCCACTTGGGGTGGGTAGAGAACACTGACCCACACCCGCCAGGGGCCTTTCCTGGGACTAAAGATCCCAACATGGTCTCAACGTCGTCAACCTCTCAGCACCCACCTTTCCTGCACACGTAATCCTGCCTTTCTCCGTCAGGGCCCTATCCTACCAGGAGAAAAAGCAAGCCGCTCAAAACGGCCGATGCCAGGGAAATCGAGGAAACACTGCCATTTTCCCAATTTTGGCTGTCTACATGTCCCCGCCTCCGCTGCAAGGCTGCGCACGTGGCCGGGCTCCGAAGGCAAGGCCGAAATCCTGGCAGCCTGGGCCCCAGCCGTCCAGTGGTTTATGGACGTGGGGACACGCATGACCTGTTCGCCACATACAGGAGGGATCCTTGGGCCCTTCACTGGCTCGCCATTCAGCTCCATGACGTCCACTACCGGCCCTGGCCTTTGCTTTGGCTGGTGCCCCACTGAACGTGTGCTCCGGAGCGATGTTTCTCCACCCATCACTATCATTCTGCCACCAGGCGATATGTGAGTGTGGGAGTCACCATTTGTCACTGGCAGCAGTGTCACAAGGCAGTAGACTTCCAGGTACCCGCTGACCTAGGCTGCCTTCTGCCCCAGGCAAGGTCCCGAATTCTTTATCCCAGGTGCTGACACCAGGGCACTGGCGGACATTCATTTGGAGCAACACAGAGGTCTGAGTGAGGGTCAGCGGGCCAGGGAGCTGAAGTGAAGGCCAGGTGGGCGGGGCTAAGGCTTCTTTGCCATCACCATAGAGACAGTCCCCCCACCGGAAGAGTGGGCGGAGCTTGCGATGGGCCTGCTGACAAGACCGAGCCAATGGCAGAGATCCGGCCCGCCAGGCAGATGACACAGGGCCCTCCATCGTGACCTACGACACCTAGTGGCCACGGGATTTGAGCACACCCTGGGAAAGGCTACGCAGGCACAAGGCAGCCCCTGGTGCGGACTGCTTCAGGGCATTGGCAGAGCAGGCCAGGTACCTCTTTCCCACTTTCCTGAGGATATCAGTACGCAAGGCATCCCCACTCAGCATCTCTTGCCTCTCTCTGTCTCTCTCTGGATGTGTTCCTTCTCTGAAATCTCTTCCTTCTCCCCCTTGTCACTTCACACCTTGGAGTGCCTGACAGAGGGCCTAGAGACGAAAGAGCAAAGGGGGAAGGCCTCTGGCTCTACCGGTTGCCCAAGGGCAGAGAAGATCTGCTAGTCTATCTGGAAGGTCTAGAGAGTAGCCACGGATTGGGAAGCTACATCACGGGCGGCCCTGGCCGGGTGAAGCTTGCTGACATGTAGCAGCCTCTCCGAAGACTACTAATTCCGCGGATAACATTCTATGCAGATACCCGGCTGAGTGCCATGGGCAGAAAACATTGACACATACCTGCCAGAGGCCTATCCCGGGTCTGAGGAGTCCACCCTGGTCTCCAGCGACTCATCATCTCAGCACAAACATTGCCTGCACACATGGAATCCGCCTCTCTCCACGAATGCCTTCTCCTGCTAGGAAACACACGATGTCACTCAGCCAAAGGAGAGCACAGGCAAAGTCAACTGAAGGCCCCATTTTCAAGATTTTACCCTCTGCTGGGCCACAGCCTCCGCTGGCACAGTGCATGTGTGACACTTCTCCGAAGACAAGGCCGCAATCTGGGCATCCAGGGCCCAAGCAGTCCAGAGTCTGCGCATGGCGGCATATGGATCACCTCTTTGCCACGAACAGGAGGGAGGCCTGGGCCCAACACAGACTCCGCTAGAGCTGCACGACCTCAGCTATTTTCCCTGACCTTTCCCCCGTGCGCTCGTGTGTGTGTGTCATCCCTAGTTACACTTCTTCTCCGACCAATCTGAATCCTCCACCTGCGTATACGCGAGCATGAAAATGAACATCTGTCACTGCCTGCAGTGTCACAGGTCACTAGGTGTCTAGGCTCAGGCTGACCTTGGCTGTCTTCTGCCCAGGCAAGGAGCCTAATCCTTCAAAGGCAACGAGGACATGTGGTCATTGGCCGACATTCTTTCTTTCATCCACACAGCGGTCTAGATGAGGGCAAAGAGGCCAGGTAGGCAGGGGAAGGCTGAGTGCGGGGCCTAAGGCTTCTTTCCCAATCACCATGGAGACAGCCACCGGAAGGCTGGCCGGAACTTCTGACGGGGACGGGTCACAGACACTGAGCCAATAGGAGAGGTCCAGCCTAAGCGGCCAGTTCCGCAGAGCCCTCCATTTAACCCATGGACACACAACGGCCCCTTCTCTTTTGGGCCACAAAACCGAGGTCACCCAGGGAATCACTTCACAGTAGGCAACCCTGAGGTGGACACGTTCGACACACTGGGCCAGCAGGCAGGTACCACTTTTCCACTTATGCTAGGATATCAGTAGGCAAGGCGCCCTTCCTCAGCATCTGTGGCCCCTCTGTGTATGTGTTCCTTCGGAGAACTCTCTTCGTTCTACCCTTGAGACACATCACAAGTATGAGGGGCCTGAGAGAGAGCCTAGCGATGAAACGGGGGAGGCTTCTGGCTGTCCTGCTTCCCCGTGGGTAGACAATAGCAGGTAGTCTCTCTGCAAGGTCTTAGCTTCTGTTGATTGACATGGGCGATACAGTAGGGGCGGACCCCGGCCAGGTGGAGCTTGTGGGCAGATGCAACCTCTCCGGCGACGAATAATTCCGCTGCAGCTTTGTATGGTGAAAACCTCCCCCCGCCACGTGGGATGGGTAGAGAACACTGACCCACACCCGCCAGGGGCCTTTCCTGGGACTAAAGATCCCAACATGGTCTCAACGTCGTCACCCTCTCAGCACACACCTTTCCTGCACACGTAATCCTGCCTTTCTCCGTCAGGGCCCTATCCTACCAGGAGAAAAAGCAAGCCGCTCAAAACGGCCGATGCCAGGGAAATCGAGGAAACACTGCCATTTTCCCAATTTTGGCTGTCTACATGTCCCCGCCTCCGCTGCAAGGCTGCGCATGTGGCCGGGCTCCGAAGGCAAGGCCGAAATCCTGGCAGCCTGGGCCCCAGCCGTCCAGTGGTTTATGGACGTGGGGACACGCATGACCTCTTCGCCACATACAGGAGGGATCCTTGGGCCCTTCACTGGCTCGCCATTCAGCTCCACGACGTCCACTACCGGCCCTGGCCTTTGCTTTGGCTGGTGCCCCACTGAACGTGTGCTCCGGAGCGATGTTTCTCCACCCATCACTATCATTCTGCCACCAGGCGATATGTGAGTGTGGGAGTCACCATTTGTCACCGGCAGCAGTGTCACAAGGCAGTAGACTTCCAGGTACCCGCTGACCTAGTCTGCCTTCTCCCCAGGCAAGGTCCCGAATTCTTTATCCCAGGTGCTGACACCAGGGCACTGGCGGACATTCATTTGGAGCAACACAGAGGTCTGAGTGAGGGTCAGCGGGCCAGGGAGCTGAAGTGAAGGCCAGGTGGGCGGGGCTAAGGCTTCTTTGCCATCACCATAGAGACAGTCCCCCCACCGGAAGAGTGGGCGGAGCTTGCGATGGGCCTGCTGACAAGACCGAGCCAATGGCAGAGATCCGGCCCGCCAGGCAGATGACACAGGGCCCTCCATTGTGACCTACGACACCTAGTGGCCACGGGATTTCAGCACTCCCTGGGAAAGGCTACGCAGGCACAAGGCAGCCCCTGGTGCGGACTGCTTCAGGGCATTGGCAGAGCAGGCCAGGTACCTCTTTCCCACTTTCCTGAGGATATCAGTACGCAAGGCATCCCCACTCAGCATCTCTTGCCTCTCTCTGTCTCTCTCTGGATGTGTTCCTTCTCTGAAATCTCTTCCTTCTCCCCCTTGTCACTTCACACCTTGGAGTGCCTGACAGAGGGCCTAGAGACGAAAGAGCAAACGGGGAAGTCCTCTGGCTCTACCGGTTGCCCAAGGGCAGAGAAGATCTGCTAGTCTATCTGGAAGGTCTAGAGAGTAGCCACGGATTGGGAAGCTACATCACGGGCGGACATGGCCAGGTGAAGCTTGCTGACATGTAGCAGCCTTTCCGGAGACTACTAATTCCGGGGATAACATTCTATGCAAATACCCGGCTGAGTGGCATGGGGGCAGAAAACATTGACACATACCTGCCAGAGGCCTATCCTGGGTCTGAGGAGTCCACCGTGGTCTCCAGCGACTCATCATCTCAGCACACACTTTGCCTGCACACATGGAATCCGCCTCTCTCCACGAATGCCTTCTCCTGCTAGGAAACACACGATGTCACTCAGCCAAAGGAGAGCACAGGCAAAGTCAACTGAAGGCCCCGTTTTCAAGATTTTGCCCTCTGCTGGGCCACAGCCTCCGCTGGCACAGTGCATGTGTGACACTTCTCCGAAGACAAGGCCGAAATCTGGGCATCCAGGGCCCAAGCAGTCCAGAGTCTGCGCATGGCGGCATATGGATCACCTCTTTGCCACGAACAGGAGAGAGGCCTGGGCCCTACAGTGGCTCCGCTAGAGCTCCACGACCTCAGCTATTTTCCCTGACCTTTCCCCCGTGCCCTCGTGTGTGTGTGTCATCCCTAGTTACGCTTCTTCTCCGACCACTCTGAATCCGCCACCTGCGGATACGCGAGCATGAAAATGAACATCTGTCACTGCCTGCAGTGTCACAGGTCACTAGGTGTCTAGGCTCAGGCTGACCTTGGCTGTCTTCTGCCCAGGCAAGGAGCCTAATCCTCCAAAGGCAACGAGGACATGTGGTCATTGGCCGACATTCTTTCTTTCATCCACACAGCGGTCTAGATGAGGGCAAAGAGGCCAGGTAGGCCAGGTGAAGGCTGAGTGCGGGGCCTAAGGCTTCTTTCCCAATCACCATGGAGACAGCCACCGGAAGGCTGGCCGGAACTTCTGACGGGGACGGGTCACAGACACTGAGCCAATAGGAGAGGTCCAGCCTCAGCGGCCAGTTCCGCAGAGCCCTCCATTTCACCCATGGACACACAACGGCCCCTTCTCTTTTGGGCCACAAAACCGAGGTCACCCAGGGAATCACTTCACAGTAGGCAACCCTGAGGTGGACACGTTCGACACACTGGGCCAGCAGGCAGGTACCACTTTTCCACTTATGCTAGGATATCAGTAGGCAAGGCGCCCTTCCTCAGCATCTGTGGCCCCTCTGTGTATGTGTTCCTTCGGAGAACTCTCTTCGTTCTACCCTTGAGACACATCACGAGTATGAGGGGCCTGAGAGAGAGCCTAGCGATGAAACGGGGGAGGCTTCTGGCTGTCCTGCTTCCCTGTGGGTAGACAATAGCAGGTAGTCTCTCTGCAAGGTCTTAGCTTCTGTTGATGGACATGGGCAGTAAAGTAGGTGCGGACCCCGGCCAGGTGGAGCTTGTGGGCAGATGCAACCTCTCCGGCGACGAATAATTCCGCTGCTGCTTTGTATGGTGAAAACCTCCCCCCGCCACTTGGGGTGGGTAGAGAACACTGACCCACACCCGCCAGGGGCCTTTCCTGGGACTAAAGATCCCAACATGGTCTCAACGTCGTCAACCTCTCAGCACCCACCTTTCCTGCACACGTAATCCTGCCTTTCTCCGTCAGGGCCCTATCCTACCAGGAGAAAAAGCAAGCCGCTCAAAACGGCCGATGCCAGGGAAATCGAGGAAACACTGCCATTTTCCCAATTTTGGCTGTCTACATGTCCCCGCCTCCGCTGCAAGGCTGCGCACGTGGCCGGGCTCCGAAGGCAAGGCCGAAATCCTGGCAGCCTGGGCCCCAGCCGTCCAGTGGTTTATGGACGTGGGGACACGCATGACCTGTTCGCCACATACAGGAGGGATCCTTGGGCCCTTCACTGGCTCGCTATTCAGCTCCATGACGTCCACTACCGGCCCTGGCCTTTGCTTTGGCTGGTGCCCCACTGAACGTGTGCTCCGGAGCGATGTTTCTCCACCCATCACTATCATTCTGCCACCAGGCGATATGTGAGTGTGGGAGTCACCATTTGTCACTGGCAGCAGTGTCACAAGGCAGTAGACTTCCAGGTACCCGCTGACCTAGGCTGCCTTCTGCCCCAGGCAAGGTCCCGAATTCTTTATCCCAGGTGCTGACACCAGGGCACTGGCGGACATTCATTTGGAGCAACACAGAGGTCTGAGTGAGGGTCAGCGGGCCAGGGAGCTGAAGTGAAGGCCAGGTGGGCGGGGCTAAGGCTTCTTTGCCATCACCATAGAGACAGTCCCCCCACCGGAAGAGTGGGCGGAGCTTGCGATGGGCCTGCTGACAAGACCGAGCCAATGGCAGAGATCCGGCCCGCCAGGCAGATGACACAGGGCCCTCCATCGTGACCTACGACACCTAGTGGCCACGGGATTTGAGCACACCCTGGGAAAGGCTACGCAGGCACAAGGCAGCCCCTGGTGCGGACTGCTTCAGGGCATTGGCAGAGCAGGCCAGGTACCTCTTTCCCACTTTCCTGAGGATATCAGTACGCAAGGCATCCCCACTCAGCATCTCTTGCCTCTCTCTGTCTCTCTCTGGATGTGTTCCTTCTCTGAAATCTCTTCCTTCTCCCCCTTGTCACTTCACACCTTGGAGTGCCTGACAGAGGGCCTAGAGACGAAAGAGCAAACGGGGAAGGCCTCTGGCTCTACCGGTTGCCCAAGGGCAGAGAAGATCTGCTAGTCTATCTGGAAGGTCTAGAGAGTAGCCAGGGATTGCGGAGCTACATCACGGGCGGACCTGGCCGGGTGAAGCTTGCTGACATGTAGCAGCCTCTCCGGAGACTACTAATTCCGGGGATAACATTCTATGCAGATACCCGGCTGAGTGCCATGGGCAGAAAACATTGACACATACCTGCCAGAGGCCTATCCCGGGTCTGAGGAGTCCACCCTGGTCTCCAGCGACTCATTGGTCTCAGCACACACATTGCCTGCACACATGGAATCCGCCTCTCTCCACGAATGCCTTCTCCTGCTAGGAAACACACGATGTCACTCAGCCAAAGGAGAGCACAGGCAAAGTCAACTGAAGGCCCCGTTTTCAAGATTTTGCCCTCTGCTGGGCCACAGCCTCCGCTGGCACAGTGCATGTGTGACACTTCTCCGAAGACAAGGCCGCAATCTGGGCATCCAGGGCCCAAGCAGTCCAGAGTCTGCGCATGGCGGCATATGGATCACCTCTTTGCCACGAACAGGAGAGAGGCCTGGGCCCTACAGTGGCTCCGCTAGAGCTCCACGACCTCAGCTATTTTCCCTGACCTTTCCCCCGTGCCCTCGTGTGTGTGTGTCATCCCTAGTTACGCTTCTTCTCCGACCACTCTGAATCCGCCACCTGCGGATACGTGAGCATGAAAATGAACACCTGTCACTGCCTGCAGTGTCACAGGTCACTAGGTGTCTAGGCTCAGGCTGACCTTGGCTGTCTTCTGCCCAGGCAAGGAGCCTAATCCTTCAAAGGCAACGAGGACATGTGGTCATTGGCCGACATTCTTTCTTTCATCCACACAGCGGTCTAGATGAGGGGAAAGAGGCCAGGTAGGCCAGGTGAAGGCTGAGTGCAGGGCCTAAGGCTTCTTTCCCAATCACCATGGAGACAGCCACCGGAAGGCTGGCCGGAACTTCTGACGGGGACGGGTCACAGACACTGAGCCAATAGGAGAGGTCCAGCCTAAGCGGCCAGTTCCGCAGAGCCCTCCATTTCACCCATGGACACACGACGGCCCCTTCTCTTTTGGGCCACAAAACCGAGGGCACCCAGGGAATCACTTCACAGTAGGCAGCCCCTGATGTGGACACGTTCGACACACTGGGCCAGCAGGCAGGTACCACTTTTCCACTTACGCTAGGATATCAGTAGGCAAGGCGCCCTTCCTCAGCATCTATGGCCCCTCTGTGTATGTGTTCCTTCGGAGAACTCTCTTCGTTCTACCCTTGAGACACATCACAAGTATGAGAGGCCTGAGAGAGAGCCTAGCGATGAAACGGGGGAGGCTTCTGGCTGTCCTGCTTCCCCGTGGGTAGACAATAGCAGGTAGTCTCTCTGCAAGGTCTTAGCTTCTGTTGATTGACATGGGCGATACAGTAGGGGCGGACCCCGGCCAGGTGGAGCTTGTGGGCAGATGCAACCTCTCCGGCGACGAATAATTCCGCTGCAGCTTTGTATGGTGAAAACCTCCCCCCGCCACGTGGGATGGGTAGAGAACACTGACCCACACCCGCCAGGGGCCTTTCCTGGGACTAAAGATCCCAACATGGTCTCAACGTCGTCACCCTCTCAGCACACACCTTTCCTGCACACGTAATCCTGCCTTTCTCCGTCAGGGCCCTATCCTACCAGGAGAAAAAGCAAGCCGCTCAAAACGGCCGATGCCAGGGAAATCGAGGAAACACTGCCATTTTCCCAATTTTGGCTGTCTACATGTCCCCGCCTCCGCTGCAAGGCTGCGCATGTGGCCGGGCTCCGAAGGCAAGGCCGAAATCCTGGCAGCCTGGGCCCCAGCCGTCCAGTGGTTTATGGACGTGGGGACACGCATGACCTCTTCGCCACATACAGGAGGGATCCTTGGGCCCTTCACTGGCTCGCCATTCAGCTCCACGACGTCCACTACCGGCCCTGGCCTTTGCTTTGGCTGGTGCCCCACTGAACGTGTGCTCCGGAGCGATGTTTCTCCACCCATCACTATCATTCTGCCACCAGGCGATATGTGAGTGTGGGAGTCACCATTTGTCACCGGCAGCAGTGTCACAAGGCAGTAGACTTCCAGGTACCCGCTGACCTAGTCTGCCTTCTCCCCAGGCAAGGTCCCGAATTCTTTATCCCAGGTGCTGACACCAGGGCACTGGCGGACATTCATTTGGAGCAACACAGAGGTCTGAGTGAGGGTCAGCGGGCCAGGGAGCTGAAGTGAAGGCCAGGTGGGCGGGGCTAAGGCTTCTTTGCCATCACCATAGAGACAGTCCCCCCACCGGAAGAGTGGGCGGAGCTTGCGATGGGCCTGCTGACAAGACCGAGCCAATGGCAGAGATCCGGCCCGCCAGGCAGATGACACAGGGCCCTCCATTGTGACCTACGACACCTAGTGGCCACGGGATTTCAGCACTCCCTGGGAAAGGCTACGCAGGCACAAGGCAGCCCCTGGTGCGGACTGCTTCAGGGCATTGGCAGAGCAGGCCAGGTACCTCTTTCCCACTTTCCTGAGGATATCAGTACGCAAGGCATCCCCACTCAGCATCTCTTGCCTCTCTCTGTCTCTCTCTGGATGTGTTCCTTCTCTGAAATCTCTTCCTTCTCCCCCTTGTCACTTCACACCTTGGAGTGCCTGACAGAGGGCCTAGAGACGAAAGAGCAAACGGGGAAGTCCTCTGGCTCTACCGGTTGCCCAAGGGCAGAGAAGATCTGCTAGTCTATCTGGAAGGTCTAGAGAGTAGCCACGGATTGGGAAGCTACATCACGGGCGGACATGGCCAGGTGAAGCTTGCTGACATGTAGCAGCCTTTCCGGAGACTACTAATTCCGGGGATAACATTCTATGCAAATACCCGGCTGAGTGGCATGGGGGCAGAAAACATTGACACATACCTGCCAGAGGCCTATCCTGGGTCTGAGGAGTCCACCGTGGTCTCCAGCGACTCATCATCTCAGCACACACTTTGCCTGCACACATGGAATCCGCCTCTCTCCACGAATGCCTTCTCCTGCTAGGAAACACACGATGTCACTCAGCCAAAGGAGAGCACAGGCAAAGTCAACTGAAGGCCCCGTTTTCAAGATTTTGCCCTCTGCTGGGCCACAGCCTCCGCTGGCACAGTGCATGTGTGACACTTCTCCGAAGACAAGGCCGAAATCTGGGCATCCAGGGCCCAAGCAGTCCAGAGTCTGCGCATGGCGGCATATGGATCACCTCTTTGCCACGAACAGGAGAGAGGCCTGGGCCCTACAGTGGCTCCGCTAGAGCTCCACGACCTCAGCTATTTTCCCTGACCTTTCCCCCGTGCCCTCGTGTGTGTGTGTCATCCCTAGTTACGCTTCTTCTCCGACCACTCTGAATCCGCCACCTGCGGATACGCGAGCATGAAAATGAACATCTGTCACTGCCTGCAGTGTCACAGGTCACTAGGTGTCTAGGCTCAGGCTGACCTTGGCTGTCTTCTGCCCAGGCAAGGAGCCTAATCCTCCAAAGGCAACGAGGACATGTGGTCATTGGCCGACATTCTTTCTTTCATCCACACAGCGGTCTAGATGAGGGCAAAGAGGCCAGGTAGGCCAGGTGAAGGCTGAGTGCGGGGCCTAAGGCTTCTTTCCCAATCACCATGGAGACAGCCACCGGAAGGCTGGCCGGAACTTCTGACGGGGACGGGTCACAGACACTGAGCCAATAGGAGAGGTCCAGCCTCAGCGGCCAGTTCCGCAGAGCCCTCCATTTCACCCATGGACACACAACGGCCCCTTCTCTTTTGGGCCACAAAACCGAGGTCACCCAGGGAATCACTTCACAGTAGGCAACCCTGAGGTGGACACGTTCGACACACTGGGCCAGCAGGCAGGTACCACTTTTCCACTTATGCTAGGATATCAGTAGGCAAGGCGCCCTTCCTCAGCATCTGTGGCCCCTCTGTGTATGTGTTCCTTCGGAGAACTCTCTTCGTTCTACCCTTGAGACACATCACGAGTATGAGGGGCCTGAGAGAGAGCCTAGCGATGAAACGGGGGAGGCTTCTGGCTGTCCTGCTTCCCTGTGGGTAGACAATAGCAGGTAGTCTCTCTGCAAGGTCTTAGCTTCTGTTGATGGACATGGGCAGTAAAGTAGGTGCGGACCCCGGCCAGGTGGAGCTTGTGGGCAGATGCAACCTCTCCGGCGACGAATAATTCCGCTGCTGCTTTGTATGGTGAAAACCTCCCCCCGCCACTTGGGGTGGGTAGAGAACACTGACCCACACCCGCCAGGGGCCTTTCCTGGGACTAAAGATCCCAACATGGTCTCAACGTCGTCAACCTCTCAGCACCCACCTTTCCTGCACACGTAATCCTGCCTTTCTCCGTCAGGGCCCTATCCTACCAGGAGAAAAAGCAAGCCGCTCAAAACGGCCGATGCCAGGGAAATCGAGGAAACACTGCCATTTTCCCAATTTTGGCTGTCTACATGTCCCCGCCTCCGCTGCAAGGCTGCGCACGTGGCCGGGCTCCGAAGGCAAGGCCGAAATCCTGGCAGCCTGGGCCCCAGCCGTCCAGTGGTTTATGGACGTGGGGACACGCATGACCTGTTCGCCACATACAGGAGGGATCCTTGGGCCCTTCACTGGCTCGCTATTCAGCTCCATGACGTCCACTACCGGCCCTGGCCTTTGCTTTGGCTGGTGCCCCACTGAACGTGTGCTCCGGAGCGATGTTTCTCCACCCATCACTATCATTCTGCCACCAGGCGATATGTGAGTGTGGGAGTCACCATTTGTCACTGGCAGCAGTGTCACAAGGCAGTAGACTTCCAGGTACCCGCTGACCTAGGCTGCCTTCTGCCCCAGGCAAGGTCCCGAATTCTTTATCCCAGGTGCTGACACCAGGGCACTGGCGGACATTCATTTGGAGCAACACAGAGGTCTGAGTGAGGGTCAGCGGGCCAGGGAGCTGAAGTGAAGGCCAGGTGGGCGGGGCTAAGGCTTCTTTGCCATCACCATAGAGACAGTCCCCCCACCGGAAGAGTGGGCGGAGCTTGCGATGGGCCTGCTGACAAGACCGAGCCAATGGCAGAGATCCGGCCCGCCAGGCAGATGACACAGGGCCCTCCATCGTGACCTACGACACCTAGTGGCCACGGGATTTGAGCACACCCTGGGAAAGGCTACGCAGGCACAAGGCAGCCCCTGGTGCGGACTGCTTCAGGGCATTGGCAGAGCAGGCCAGGTACCTCTTTCCCACTTTCCTGAGGATATCAGTACGCAAGGCATCCCCACTCAGCATCTCTTGCCTCTCTCTGTCTCTCTCTGGATGTGTTCCTTCTCTGAAATCTCTTCCTTCTCCCCCTTGTCACTTCACACCTTGGAGTGCCTGACAGAGGGCCTAGAGACGAAACAGCAAACGGGGAAGGCCTCTGGCTCTACCGGTTGCCCAAGGGCAGAGAAGATCTGCTAGTCTATCTGGAAGGTCTAGAGAGTAGCCAGGGATTGCGGAGCTACATCACGGGCGGACCTGGCCGGGTGAAGCTTGCTGACATGTAGCAGCCTCTCCGGAGACTACTAATTCCGGGGATAACATTCTATGCAGATACCCGGCTGAGTGCCATGGGCAGAAAACATTGACACATACCTGCCAGAGGTCTATCCCGGGTCTGAGGAGTCCACCCTGGTCTCCAGCGACTCATTGGTCTCAGCACACACATTGCCTGAACACATGGAATCCGCCTCTCTCCACGAATGCCTTCTCCTGCTAGGAAACACACGATGTCACTCAGCCAAAGGAGAGCACAGGCAAAGTCAACTGAAGGCCCCGTTTTCAAGATTTTGCCCTCTGCTGGGCCACAGCCTCCGCTGGCACAGTGCATGTGTGACACTTCTCCGAAGACAAGGCCGCAATCTGGGCATCCAGGGCCCCAGCAGTCCAGAGTCTGCGCATGGCGGCATATGTTTCACCTCTTTTCCAGGAACAGGAGGGAGGCCTGGGCCCTACACTGGCTCTGCTAGAGCTCCACGACCTCAGCTATTTTCCCTGACCTTTCCCCCGTGCCGTCGTGTGTGTGTGTCATCCCTAGTTACACTTCTTCTCCGACCAATCTGAATCCGCCACCTGCGGATACGTCAGCATGAAAATGAACATCTCTCACTGCCTGCAGTGTCACAGGTCACTAGGCGTCTAGGCTCAGGCTGACCTTGGCTGTCTTCTGCCCAGGCAAGGAGCCTAATCCTTCAAAGGCTATGAGGACATGTGGTCATTGGCCGACATTCTTTCTTTCATCCACACAGCGGTCTAGATGAGGGGAAAGAGGCCAGGTAGGCCAGGTGAAGGCTGAGTGCAGGGCCTAAGGCTTCTTTCCCAATCACCATGGAGACAGCCACCGGAAGGCTGGCCGGAACTTCTGACGGGGACGGGTCACAGACACTGAGCCAATAGGAGAGGTCCAGCCTCAGCGGCCAGTTCCGCAGAGCCCTCCATTTCACCCATGGACACACGACGGCCCCTTCTCTTTTGGGCCACAAAACCGAGGGCACCCAGGGAATCACTTCACAGTAGGCAGCCCCTGATGTGGACACATTCGACACACTGGGCCAGCAGGCAGGTACCACTTTTCCACTTACGCTAGGATATCAGTAGGCAAGGCGCCCTTCCTCAGCATCTGTGGCCCCTCTGTGTATGTGTTCCTTCGGAGAACTCTCTTCGTTCTACCCTTGAGACACATCACGAGTATGAGGGGCCTGAGAGAGAGCCTAGCGATGAAACGGGGGAGGCTTCTGGCTGTCCTGCTTCCCCGTGGGTAGACAATAGCAGGTAGTCTCTCTGGAAGGTCTTAGCTTCTGTTGATTGACATGGGCGATACAGTAGGGGCGGACCCCGGCCAGGTGGAGCTTGTGGGCAGATGCAACCTCTCCGGCGACGAATAATTCCGCTGCTGCTTTGTATGGTGAAAACCTCCCCCCGCCACGTGGGATGGGTAGAGAACACTGACCCACACCCGCCAGGGGCCTTTCCTGGGACTAAAGATCCCAACATGGTGTCAACGTCGTCACCCTCTCAGCACACACCTTTCCTGCACACGTAATCCTGCCTTTCTCCGTCAGGGCCCTATCCTACCAGGAGAAAAAGCAAGCCGCTCAAAACGGCCGATGCCAGGGAAATCGCAGAAACACTGCCATTTTCCCAATTTTTGCTGTCTACATGTCCCCGCCTCCGCTGCAAGGCTGCGCACGTGGCCGGGCTCCGAAGGCAAGGCCGAAATTGGCAGCCTGGGCCTCAGCAGTCCAATGGTTTATGGACGTGGGGACACGCATGACCTGTCCGCCACATACAGGAGGGATCCTTGGGCCCTTCACTGGCTCGCCATTCAGCTCCACGACGTCCACTACCGGCCCTGGCCTTTGCTTTGGCTGGTGCCCCACTGAACGTGTGCTCCGGAGCGATGTTTCTCCACCCATCACTATCATTCTGCCACCAGGCGATATGTGAGTGTGGGAGTCACCATTTGTCACCGGCAGCAGTGTCACAAGGCAGTAGACTTCCAGGTACCCGCTGACCTAGTCTGCCTTCTCCCCAGGCAAGGTCCCGAATTCTTTATCCCAGGTGCTGACACCAGGGCACTGGCGGACATTCATTTGGAGCAACACAGAGGTCTGAGTGAGGGTCAGCGGGCCAGGGAGCTGAAGTGAAGGCCAGGTGGGCGGGGCTAAGGCTTCTTTGCCATCACCATAGAGACAGTCCCCCCACCGGAAGAGTGGGCGGAGCTTGCGATGGGCCTGCTGACAAGACCGAGCCAATGGCAGAGATCCGGCCCGCCAGGCAGATGACACAGGGCCCTCCATTGTGACCTACGACACCTAGTGGCCACGGGATTTCAGCACTCCCTGGGAAAGGCTACGCAGGCACAAGGCAGCCCCTGGTGCGGACTGCTTCAGGGCATTGGCAGAGCAGGCCAGGTACCTCTTTCCCACTTTCCTGAGGATATCAGTACGCAAGGCATCCCCACTCAGCATCTCTTGCCTCTCTCTGTCTCTCTCTGGATGTGTTCCTTCTCTGAAATCTCTTCCTTCTCCCCCTTGTCACTTCACACCTTGGAGTGCCTGACAGAGGGCCTAGAGACGAAAGAGCAAACGGGGAAGTCCTCTGGCTCTACCGGTTGCCCAAGGGCAGAGAAGATCTGCTAGTCTATCTGGAAGGTCTAGAGAGTAGCCACGGATTGGGAAGCTACATCACGGGCGGACATGGCCAGGTGAAGCTTGCTGACATGTAGCAGCCTTTCCGGAGACTACTAATTCCGGGGATAACATTCTATGCAAATACCCGGCTGAGTGGCATGGGGGCAGAAAACATTGACACATACCTGCCAGAGGCCTATCCTGGGTCTGAGGAGTCCACCGTGGTCTCCAGCGACTCATCATCTCAGCACACACTTTGCCTGCACACATGGAATCCGCCTCTCTCCACGAATGCCTTCTCCTGCTAGGAAACACACGATGTCACTCAGCCAAAGGAGAGCACAGGCAAAGTCAACTGAAGGCCCCGTTTTCAAGATTTTGCCCTCTGCTGGGCCACAGCCTCCGCTGGCACAGTGCATGTGTGACACTTCTCCGAAGACAAGGCCGAAATCTGGGCATCCAGGGCCCAAGCAGTCCAGAGTCTGCGCATGGCGGCATATGGATCACCTCTTTGCCACGAACAGGAGAGAGGCCTGGGCCCTACAGTGGCTCCGCTAGAGCTCCACGACCTCAGCTATTTTCCCTGACCTTTCCCCCGTGCCCTCGTGTGTGTGTGTCATCCCTAGTTACGCTTCTTCTCCGACCACTCTGAATCCGCCACCTGCGGATACGCGAGCATGAAAATGAACATCTGTCACTGCCTGCAGTGTCACAGGTCACTAGGTGTCTAGGCTCAGGCTGACCTTGGCTGTCTTCTGCCCAGGCAAGGAGCCTAATCCTCCAAAGGCAACGAGGACATGTGGTCATTGGCCGACATTCTTTCTTTCATCCACACAGCGGTCTAGATGAGGGCAAAGAGGCCAGGTAGGCCAGGTGAAGGCTGAGTGCGGGGCCTAAGGCTTCTTTCCCAATCACCATGGAGACAGCCACCGGAAGGCTGGCCGGAACTTCTGACGGGGACGGGTCACAGACACTGAGCCAATAGGAGAGGTCCAGCCTCAGCGGCCAGTTCCGCAGAGCCCTCCATTTCACCCATGGACACACAACGGCCCCTTCTCTTTTGGGCCACAAAACCGAGGTCACCCAGGGAATCACTTCACAGTAGGCAACCCTGAGGTGGACACGTTCGACACACTGGGCCAGCAGGCAGGTACCACTTTTCCACTTATGCTAGGATATCAGTAGGCAAGGCGCCCTTCCTCAGCATCTGTGGCCCCTCTGTGTATGTGTTCCTTCGGAGAACTCTCTTCGTTCTACCCTTGAGACACATCACGAGTATGAGGGGCCTGAGAGAGAGCCTAGCGATGAAACGGGGGAGGCTTCTGGCTGTCCTGCTTCCCTGTGGGTAGACAATAGCAGGTAGTCTCTCTGCAAGGTCTTAGCTTCTGTTGATGGACATGGGCAGTAAAGTAGGTGCGGACCCCGGCCAGGTGGAGCTTGTGGGCAGATGCAACCTCTCCGGCGACGAATAATTCCGCTGCTGCTTTGTATGGTGAAAACCTCCCCCCGCCACTTGGGGTGGGTAGAGAACACTGACCCACACCCGCCAGGGGCCTTTCCTGGGACTAAAGATCCCAACATGGTCTCAACGTCGTCAACCTCTCAGCACCCACCTTTCCTGCACACGTAATCCTGCCTTTCTCCGTCAGGGCCCTATCCTACCAGGAGAAAAAGCAAGCCGCTCAAAACGGCCGATGCCAGGGAAATCGAGGAAACACTGCCATTTTCCCAATTTTGGCTGTCTACATGTCCCCGCCTCCGCTGCAAGGCTGCGCACGTGGCCGGGCTCCGAAGGCAAGGCCGAAATCCTGGCAGCCTGGGCCCCAGCCGTCCAGTGGTTTATGGACGTGGGGACACGCATGACCTGTTCGCCACATACAGGAGGGATCCTTGGGCCCTTCACTGGCTCGCTATTCAGCTCCATGACGTCCACTACCGGCCCTGGCCTTTGCTTTGGCTGGTGCCCCACTGAACGTGTGCTCCGGAGCGATGTTTCTCCACCCATCACTATCATTCTGCCACCAGGCGATATGTGAGTGTGGGAGTCACCATTTGTCACTGGCAGCAGTGTCACAAGGCAGTAGACTTCCAGGTACCCGCTGACCTAGGCTGCCTTCTGCCCCAGGCAAGGTCCCGAATTCTTTATCCCAGGTGCTGACACCAGGGCACTGGCGGACATTCATTTGGAGCAACACAGAGGTCTGAGTGAGGGTCAGCGGGCCAGGGAGCTGAAGTGAAGGCCAGGTGGGCGGGGCTAAGGCTTCTTTGCCATCACCATAGAGACAGTCCCCCCACCGGAAGAGTGGGCGGAGCTTGCGATGGGCCTGCTGACAAGACCGAGCCAATGGCAGAGATCCGGCCCGCCAGGCAGATGACACAGGGCCCTCCATCGTGACCTACGACACCTAGTGGCCACGGGATTTGAGCACACCCTGGGAAAGGCTACGCAGGCACAAGGCAGCCCCTGGTGCGGACTGCTTCAGGGCATTGGCAGAGCAGGCCAGGTACCTCTTTCCCACTTTCCTGAGGATATCAGTACGCAAGGCATCCCCACTCAGCATCTCTTGCCTCTCTCTGTCTCTCTCTGGATGTGTTCCTTCTCTGAAATCTCTTCCTTCTCCCCCTTGTCACTTCACACCTTGGAGTGCCTGACAGAGGGCCTAGAGACGAAACAGCAAACGGGGAAGGCCTCTGGCTCTACCGGTTGCCCAAGGGCAGAGAAGATCTGCTAGTCTATCTGGAAGGTCTAGAGAGTAGCCAGGGATTGCGGAGCTACATCACGGGCGGACCTGGCCGGGTGAAGCTTGCTGACATGTAGCAGCCTCTCCGGAGACTACTAATTCCGGGGATAACATTCTATGCAGATAACCGGCTGAGTGCCATGGGCAGAAAACATTGACACATACCTGCCAGAGGTCTATCCCGGGTCTGAGGAGTCCACCCTGGTCTCCAGCGACTCATTGGTCTCAGCACACACATTGCCTGAACACATGGAATCCGCCTCTCTCCACGAATGCCTTCTCCTGCTAGGAAACACACGATGTCACTCAGCCAAAGGAGAGCACAGGCAAAGTCAACTGAAGGCCCCGTTTTCAAGATTTTGCCCTCTGCTGGGCCACAGCCTCCGCTGGCACAGTGCATGTGTGACACTTCTCCGAAGACAAGGCCGCAATCTGGGCATCCAGGGCCCCAGCAGTCCAGAGTCTGCGCATGGCGGCATATGTTTCACCTCTTTTCCAGGAGCAGGAGGGAGGCCTGGGCCCTACACTGGCTCTGCTAGAGCTCCACGACCTCAGCTATTTTCCCTGACCTTTCCCCCGTGCCGTCGTGTGTGTGTGTCATCCCTAGTTACACTTCTTCTCCGACCAATCTGAATCCGCCACCTGCGGATACGTCAGCATGAAAATGAACATCTCTCACTGCCTGCAGTGTCACAGGTCACTAGGCGTCTAGGCTCAGGCTGACCTTGGCTGTCTTCTGCCCAGGCAAGGAGCCTAATCCTTCAAAGGCTATGAGGACATGTGGTCATTGGCCGACATTCTTTCTTTCATCCACACAGCGGTCTAGATGAGGGGAAAGAGGCCAGGTAGGCCAGGTGAAGGCTGAGTGCAGGGCCTAAGGCTTCTTTCCCAATCACCATGGAGACAGCCACCGGAAGGCTGGCCGGAACTTCTGACGGGGACGGGTCACAGACACTGAGCCAATAGGAGAGGTCCAGCCTCAGCGGCCAGTTCCGCAGAGCCCTCCATTTCACCCATGGACACACGACGGCCCCTTCTCTTTTGGGCCACAAAACCGAGGGCACCCAGGGAATCACTTCACAGTAGGCAGCCCCTGATGTGGACACATTCGACACACTGGGCCAGCAGGCAGGTACCACTTTTCCACTTACGCTAGGATATCAGTAGGCAAGGCGCCCTTCCTCAGCATCTGTGGCCCCTCTGTGTATGTGTTCCTTCGGAGAACTCTCTTCGTTCTACCCTTGAGACACATCACGAGTATGAGGGGCCTGAGAGAGAGCCTAGCGATGAAACGGGGGAGGCTTCTGGCTGTCCTGCTTCCCCGTGGGTAGACAATAGCAGGTAGTCTCTCTGGAAGGTCTTAGCTTCTGTTGATTGACATGGGCGATACAGTAGGGGCGGACCCCGGCCAGGTGGAGCTTGTGGGCAGATGCAACCTCTCCGGCGACGAATAATTCCGCTGCTGCTTTGTATGGTGAAAACCTCCCCCCGCCACGTGGGATGGGTAGAGAACACTGACCCACACCCGCCAGGGGCCTTTCCTGGGACTAAAGATCCCAACATGGTCTCAACGTCGTCACCCTCTCAGCACACACCTTTCCTGCACACGTAATCCTGCCTTTCTCCGTCAGGGCCCTATCCTACCAGGAGAAAAAGCAAGCCGCTCAAAACGGCCGATGCCAGGGAAATCGCAGAAACACTGCCATTTTCCCAATTTTTGCTGTCTACATGTCCCCGCCTCCGCTGCAAGGCTGCGCACGTGGCCGGGCTCCGAAGGCAAGGCCGAAATTGGCAGCCTGGGCCTCAGCAGTCCAATGGTTTATGGACGTGGGGACACGCATGACCTGTCCGCCACATACAGGAGGGATCCTTGGGCCCTTCACTGGCTCGCCATTCAGCTCCACGACGTCCACTACCGGCCCTGGCCTTTGCTTTGGCTGGTGCCCCACTGAACGTGTGCTCCGGAGCGATGTTTCGCCACCCATCACTATCATTCTGCCACCAGGCGATATGTGAGTGTGGGAGTCACCATTTGTCACTGGCAGCAGTGTCACAAGGCAGTAGACTTCCAGGTACCCGCTGACCTAGGCTGCCTTCTGCCCCAGGCAAGGTCCCGAATTCTTTATCCCAGGTGCTGACACCAGGGCACTGGCGGACATTCATTTGGAGCAACACAGAGGTCTGAGTGAGGGTCAGCGGGCCAGGGAGCTGAAGTGAAGGCCAGGTGGGCGGGGCTAAGGCTTCTTTGCCATCACCATAGAGACAGTCCCCCCACCGGAAGAGTGGGCGGAGCTTGCGATGGGCCTGCTGACAAGACCGAGCCAATGGCAGAGATCCGGCCCGCCAGGCAGATGACACAGGGCCCTCCATCGTGACCTACGACACCTAGTGGCCACGGGATTTGAGCACACCCTGGGAAAGGCTACGCAGGCACAAGGCAGCCCCTGGTGCGGACTGCTTCAGGGCATTGGCAGAGCAGGCCAGGTACCTCTTTCCCACTTTCCTGAGGATATCAGTACGCAAGGCATCCCCACTCAACATCTCTTGCCTCTCTCTGTCTCTCTCTGGATGTGTTCCTTCTCTGAAATCTCTTCCTTCTCCCCCTTGTCACTTCACACCTTGGAGTGCCTGACAGAGGGCCTAGAGACGAAAGAGCAAAGGGGGAAGGCCTCTGGCTCTACCGGTTGCCCAAGGGCAGAGAAGATCTGCTAGTCTATCTGGAAGGTCTAGAGAGTAGCCACGGATTGGGAAGCTACATCACGGGCGGCCCTGGCCGGGTGAAGCTTGCTGACATGTAGCAGCCTCTCCGAAGACTACTAATTCCGCGGATAACATTCTATGCAGATACCCGGCTGAGTGCCATGGGCAGAAAACATTGACACATACCTGCCAGAGGCCTATCCCGGGTCTGAGGAGTCCACCCTGGTCTCCAGCGACTCATCATCTCAGCACAAACATTGCCTGCACACATGGAATCCGCCTCTCTCCACGAATGCCTTCTCCTGCTAGGAAACACACGATGTCACTCAGCCAAAGGAGAGCACAGGCAAAGTCAACTGAAGGCCCCATTTTCAAGATTTTGCCCTCTGCTGGGCCACAGCCTCCGCTGGCACAGTGCATGTGTGACACTTCTCCGAAGACAAGGCCGCAATCTGGGCATCCAGGGCCCAAGCAGTCCAGAGTCTGCGCATGGCGGCATATGGATCACCTCTTTGCCACGAACAGGAGGGAGGCCTGGGCCCAACACAGACTCCGCTAGAGCTCCACGACCTCAGCTATTTTCCCTGACCTTTCCCCCGTGCGCTCGTGTGTGTGTGTCATCCCTAGTTACACTTCTTCTCCGACCAATCTGAATCCTCCACCTGCGTATACGCGAGCATGAAAATGAACATCTGTCACTGCCTGCAGTGTCACAGGTCACTAGGTGTCTAGGCTCAGGCTGACCTTGGCTGTCTTCTGCCCAGGCAAGGAGCCTAATCCTTCAAAGGCAACGAGGACATGTGGTCATTGGCCGACATTCTTTCTTTCATCCACACAGCGGTCTAGATGAGGGCAAAGAGGCCAGGTAGGCAGGGGAAGGCTGAGTGCGGGGCCTAAGGCTTCTTTCCCAATCACCATGGAGACAGCCACCGGAAGGCTGGCCGGAACTTCTGACGGGGACGGGTCACAGACACTGAGCCAATAGGAGAGGTCCAGCCTAAGCGGCCAGTTCCGCAGAGCCCTCCATTTAACCCATGGACACACAACGGCCCCTTCTCTTTTGGGCCACAAAACCGAGGTCACCCAGGGAATCACTTCACAGTAGGCAACCCTGAGGTGGACACGTTCGACACACTGGGCCAGCAGGCAGGTACCACTTTTCCACTTATGCTAGGATATCAGTAGGCAAGGCGCCCTTCCTCAGCATCTGTGGCCCCTCTGTGTATGTGTTCCTTCGGAGAACTCTCTTCGTTCTACCCTTGAGACACATCACAAGTATGAGGGGCCTGAGAGAGAGCCTAGCGATGAAACGGGGGAGGCTTCTGGCTGTCCTGCTTCCCCGTGGGTAGACAATAGCAGGTAGTCTCTCTGCAAGGTCTTAGCTTATGTTGATGGACATGGGCAGTAAAGTAGGTGCGGACCGCGGCCAGGTGGAGCTTGTGGGCAGATGCAACCTCTCCGGCGACGAATAATTCCGCTGCTGCTTTGTATGGTGAAAACCTCCCCCCGCCACGTGGGATGGGTAGAGAACACTGACCACACCCGCCAGGGGCCTTTCCTGGGACTAAAGATCCCAACATGGTCTCAACGTCGTCACCCTCTCAGCACACACCTTTCCTGCACACGTAATCCTGCCTTTCTCCGTCAGGGCCCTATCCTACCAGGAGAAAAAGCAAGCCGCTCAAAACGGCCGATGCCAGGGAAATCGAGGAAACACTGCCATTTTCCCAATTTTGGCTGTCTACATGTCCCCGCCTCCGCTGCAAGGCTGCGCATGTGGCCGGGCTCCGAAGGCAAGGCCGAAATCCTGGCAGCCTGGGCCCCAGCCGTCCAGTGGTTCATGGACGTGGGGACACGCATGACCTGTTCGCCACATACAGGAGGGATCCTTGGGCCCTTCACTGGCTCGCCATTCAGCTCCACCACGTCCACTACCGGCCCTGGCCTTTGCTTTGGCTGGTGCCCCACTGAACGTGTGCTCCGGAGCGATGTTTCTCCACCCATCACTATCATTCTGCCACCAGGCGACATGTGAGTGTGGGAGTCACCATTTGTCACTGGCAGCAGTGTCACAAGGCAGTAGACTTCCAGGTACCCGCTGACCTAGGCTGCCTTCTGCCCCAGGCAAGGTCCCGAATTCTTTATCCCAGGTGCTGACACCAGGGCACTGGCGGACATTCATTTGGAGCAACACAGAGGTCTGAGTGAGGGTCAGCGGGCCAGGGAGCTGAAGTGAAGGCCAGGTGGGCGGGGCTAAGGCTTCTTTGCCATCACCATAGAGACAGTCCCCCCACTGGAAGAGTGGGCGGAGCTTGCGATGGGCCTGCTGACAAGACCGAGCCAATGGCAGAGATCCGGCCCGCCAGGCAGATGACACAGGGCCCTCCATCGTGACCTACGACACCTAGTGGCCACGGGATTTCAGCACACCCTGGGAAAGGCTACGCAGGCACAAGGCAGCCCCTGGTGCGGACTGCTTCAGGGCATTGGCAGAGCAGGCCAGGTACCTCTTTCCCACTTTCCTGAGGATATCAGTACGCAAGGCATCCCCACTCAGCATCTCTTGCCTCTCTCTGTCTCTCTCTGGATGTGTTCCTTCTCTGAAATCTCTTCCTTCTCCCCCTTGTCACTTCACACCTTGGAGTGCCTGACAGAGGGCCTAGAGACGAAACAGCAAACGGGGAAGGCCTCTGGCTCTACCGGTTGCCCAAGGGCAGAGAAGATCTGCTAGTCTATCTGGAAGGTCTAGAGAGTAGCCAGGGATTGCGGAGCTACATCACGGGCGGACCTGGCCGGGTGAAGCTTGCTGACATGTAGCAGCCTCTCCGGAGACTACTAATTCCGCGGATAACATTCTATGCAGATACCCGGCTGAGTGCCATGGGCAGAAAACATTGACACATACCTGCCAGAGGCCTATCCCGGGTCTGAGGAGTCCACCCTGGTCTCCAGCGACTCATTGGTCTCAGCACACACATTGCCTGCACACATGGAATCCGCCTCTCTCCACGAATGCCTTCTCCTGCTAGGAAACACACGATGTCACTCAGCCAAAGGAGAGCACAGGCAAAGTCAACTGAAGGCCCCGTTTTCAAGATTTTGCCCTCTGCTGGGCCACAGCCTCCGCTGGCACAGTGCATGTGTGACACTTCTCCGAAGACAAGGCCGAAATCTGGGCATCCAGGGCCCAAGCAGTCCAGAGTCTGCGCATGGCGGCATATGGATCACCTCTTTGCCACGAACAGGAGAGAGGCCTGGGCCCTACAGTGGCTCCGCTAGAGCTCCACGACCTCAGCTATTTTCCCTGACCTTTCCCCCGTGCCCTCGTGTGTGTGTGTCATCCCTAGTTACGCTTCTTCTCCGACCACTCTGAATCCGCCACCTGCGGATACGTGAGCATGAAAATGAACACCTGTCACTGCCTGCAGTGTCACAGGTCACTAGGTGTCTAGGCTCAGGCTGACCTTGGCTGTCTTCTGCCCAGGCAAGGAGCCTAATCCTTCAAAGGCAACGAGGACATGTGGTCATTGGCCGACATTCTTTCTTTCATCCACACAGCGGTCTAGATGAGGGGAAAGAGGCCAGGTAGGCCAGGTGAAGGCTGAGTGCAGGGCCTAAGGCTTCTTTCCCAATCACCATGGAGACAGCCACCGGAAGGCTGGCCGGAACTTCTGACGGGGACGGGTCACAGACACTGAGCCAATAGGAGAGGTCCAGCCTAAGCGGCCAGTTCCGCAGAGCCCTCCATTTCACCCATGGACACACGACGGCCCCTTCTCTTTTGGGCCACAAAACCGAGGGCACCCAGGGAATCACTTCACAGTAGGCAGCCCCTGATGTGGACACGTTCGACACACTGGGCCAGCAGGCAGGTACCACTTTTCCACTTACGCTAGGATATCAGTAGGCAAGGCGCCCTTCCTCAGCATCTATGGCCCCTCTGTGTATGTGTTCCTTCGGAGAACTCTCTTCGTTCTACCCTTGAGACACATCACAAGTATGAGAGGCCTGAGAGAGAGCCTAGCGATGAAACGGGGGAGGCTTCTGGCTGTCCTGCTTCCCCGTGGGTAGACAATAGCAGGTAGTCTCTCTGCAAGGTCTTAGCTTCTGTTGATTGACATGGGCGATACAGTAGGGGCGGACCCCGGCCAGGTGGAGCTTGTGGGCAGATGCAACCTCTCCGGCGACGAATAATTCCGCTGCAGCTTTGTATGGTGAAAACCTCCCCCCGCCACGTGGGATGGGTAGAGAACACTGACCCACACCCGCCAGGGGCCTTTCCTGGGACTAAAGATCCCAACATGGTCTCAACGTCGTCACCCTCTCAGCACACACCTTTCCTGCACACGTAATCCTGCCTTTCTCCGTCAGGGCCCTATCCTACCAGGAGAAAAAGCAAGCCGCTCAAAACGGCCGATGCCAGGGAAATCGAGGAAACACTGCCATTTTCCCAATTTTGGCTGTCTACATGTCCCCGCCTCCGCTGCAAGGCTGCGCATGTGGCCGGGCTCCGAAGGCAAGGCCGAAATCCTGGCAGCCTGGGCCCCAGCCGTCCAGTGGTTTATGGACGTGGGGACACGCATGACCTCTTCGCCACATACAGGAGGGATCCTTGGGCCCTTCACTGGCTCGCCATTCAGCTCCACGACGTCCACTACCGGCCCTGGCCTTTGCTTTGGCTGGTGCCCCACTGAACGTGTGCTCCGGAGCGATGTTTCTCCACCCATCACTATCATTCTGCCACCAGGCGATATGTGAGTGTGGGAGTCACCATTTGTCACCGGCAGCAGTGTCACAAGGCAGTAGACTTCCAGGTACCCGCTGACCTAGTCTGCCTTCTCCCCAGGCAAGGTCCCGAATTCTTTATCCCAGGTGCTGACACCAGGGCACTGGCGGACATTCATTTGGAGCAACACAGAGGTCTGAGTGAGGGTCAGCGGGCCAGGGAGCTGAAGTGAAGGCCAGGTGGGCGGGGCTAAGGCTTCTTTGCCATCACCATAGAGACAGTCCCCCCACCGGAAGAGTGGGCGGAGCTTGCGATGGGCCTGCTGACAAGACCGAGCCAATGGCAGAGATCCGGCCCGCCAGGCAGATGACACAGGGCCCTCCATTGTGACCTACGACACCTAGTGGCCACGGGATTTGAGCACTCCCTGGGAAAGGCTACGCAGGCACAAGGCAGCCCCTGGTGCGGACTGCTTCAGGGCATTGGCAGAGCAGGCCAGGTACCTCTTTCCCACTTTCCTGAGGATATCAGTACGCAAGGCATCCCCACTCAGCATCTCTTGCCTCTCTCTGTCTCTCTCTGGATGTGTTCCTTCTCTGAAATCTCTTCCTTCTCCCCCTTGTCACTTCACACCTTGGAGTGCCTGACAGAGGGCCTAGAGACGAAAGAGCAAACGGGGAAGTCCTCTGGCTCTACCGGTTGCCCAAGGGCAGAGAAGATCTGCTAGTCTATCTGGAAGGTCTAGAGAGTAGCCACGGATTGGGAAGCTACATCACGGGCGGACATGGCCAGGTGAAGCTTGCTGACATGTAGCAGCCTTTCCGGAGACTACTAATTCCGGGGATAACATTCTATGCAAATACCCGGCTGAGTGGCATGGGGGCAGAAAACATTGACACATACCTGCCAGAGGCCTATCCTGGGTCTGAGGAGTCCACCGTGGTCTCCAGCGACTCATCATCTCAGCACACACTTTGCCTGCACACATGGAATCCGCCTCTCTCCACGAATGCCTTCTCCTGCTAGGAAACACACGATGTCACTCAGCCAAAGGAGAGCACAGGCAAAGTCAACTGAAGGCCCCGTTTTCAAGATTTTGCCCTCTGCTGGGCCACAGCCTCCGCTGGCACAGTGCATGTGTGACACTTCTCCGAAGACAAGGCCGAAATCTGGGCATCCAGGGCCCAAGCAGTCCAGAGTCTGCGCATGGCGGCATATGGATCACCTCTTTGCCACGAACAGGAGAGAGGCCTGGGCCCTACAGTGGCTCCGCTAGAGCTCCACGACCTCAGCTATTTTCCCTGACCTTTCCCCCGTGCCCTCGTGTGTGTGTGTCATCCCTAGTTACGCTTCTTCTCCGACCACTCTGAATCCGCCACCTGCGGATACGTGAGCATGAAAATGAACATCTGTCACTGCCTGCAGTGTCACAGGTCACTAGGTGTCTAGGCTCAGGCTGACCTTGGCTGTCTTCTGCCCAGGCAAGGAGCCTAATCCTTCAAAGGCAACGAGGACATGTGGTCATTGGCCGACATTCTTTCTTTCATCCACACAGCGGTCTAGATGAGGGGAAAGAGGCCAGGTAGGCCAGGTGAAGGCTGAGTGCGGGGCCTAAGGCTTCTTTCCCAATCACCATGGAGACAGCCACCGGAAGGCTGGCCGGAACTTCTGACGGGGACGGGTCACAGACACTGAGCCAATAGGAGAGGTCCAGCCTCAGCGGCCAGTTCCGCAGAGCCCTCCATTTCACCCATGGACACACGACGGCCCCTTCTCTTTTGGGCCACAAAACCGAGGGCACCCAGGGAATCACTTCACAGTAGGCAGCCCCTGATGTGGACACGTTCGACACACTGGGCCAGCAGGCAGGTACCACTTTTCCACTTACGCTAGGATATCAGTAGGCAAGGCGCCCTTCCTCAGCATCTATGGCCCCTCTGTGTATGTGTTCCTTCGGAGAACTCTCTTCGTTCTACCCTTGAGACACATCACAAGTATGAGGGGCCTGAGAGAGAGCCTAGCGATGAAACGGGGGAGGCTTCTGGCTGTCCTGCTTCCCCGTGGGTAGACAATAGCAGGTAGTCTCTCTGGAAGGTCTTAGCTTCTGTTGATTGACATGGGCGATACAGTAGGGGCGGACCCCGGCCAGGTGGAGCTTGTGGGCAGATGCAACCTCTCCGGCGACGAATAATTCCGCTGCAGCTTTGTATGGTGAAAACCTCCCCCCGCCACGTGGGATGGGTAGAGAACACTGACCCACACCCGCCAGGGGCCTTTCCTGGGACTAAAGATCCCAACATGGTCTCAACGTCGTCACCCTCTCAGCACACACCTTTCCTGCACACGTAATCCTGCCTTTCTCCGTCAGGGCCCTATCCTACCAGGAGAAAAAGCAAGCCGCTCAAAACGGCCGATGCCAGGGAAATCGAGGAAACACTGCCATTTTCCCAATTTTGGCTGTCTACATGTCCCCGCCTCCGCTGCAAGGCTGCGCATGTGGCCGGGCTCCGAAGGCAAGGCCGAAATCCTGGCAGCCTGGGCCCCAGCAGTCCAGTGGTTTATGGACGTGGGGACACGCATGACCTCTTCGCCACATACAGGAGGGATCCTTGGGCCCTTCACTGGCTCGCCATTCAGCTCCACCACGTCCACTACCGGCCCTGGCCTTTGCTTTGGCTGGTGCCCCACTGAACGTGTGCTCCGGAGCGATGTTTCTCCACCCATCACTATCATTCTGCCACCAGGCGACATGTGAGTGTGGGAGTCACCATTTGTCACTGGCAGCAGTGTCACAAGGCAGTAGACTTCCAGGTACCCGCTGACCTAGGCTGCCTTCTGCCCCAGGCAAGGTCCCGAATTCTTTATCCCAGGTGCTGACACCAGGGCACTGGCGGACATTCATTTGGAGCAACACAGAGGTCTGAGTGAGGGTCAGCGGGCCAGGGAGCTGAAGTGAAGGCCAGGTGGGCGGGGCTAAGGCTTCTTTGCCATCACCATAGAGACAGTCCCCCCACCGGAAGAGTGGGCGGAGCTTGCGATGGGCCTGCTGACAAGACCGAGCCAATGGCAGAGATCCGGCCCGCCAGGCAGATGACACAGGGCCCTCCATCGTGACCTACGACACCTAGTGGCCACGGGATTTCAGCACACCCTGGGAAAGGCTACGCAGGCACAAGGCAGCCCCTGGTGCGGACTGCTTCAGGGCATTGGCAGAGCAGGCCAGGTACCTCTTTCCCACTTTCCTGAGGATATCAGTACGCAAGGCATCCCCACTCAGCATCTCTTGCCTCTCTCTGTCTCTCTCTGGATGTGTTCCTTCTCTGAAATCTCTTCCTTCTCCCCCTTGTCACTTCACACCTTGGAGTGCCTGACAGAGGGCCTAGAGACGAAACAGCAAACGGGGAAGGCCTCTGGCTCTACCGGTTGCCCAAGGGCAGAGAAGATCTGCTAGTCTATCTGGAAGGTCTAGAGAGTAGCCAGGGATTGCGGAGCTACATCACGGGCGGACCTGGCCGGGTGAAGCTTGCTGACATGTAGCAGCCTCTCCGGAGACTACTAATTCCGGGGATAACATTCTATGCAGATACCCGGCTGAGTGCCATGGGCAGAAAACATTGACACATACCTGCCAGAGGCCTATCCCGGGTCTGAGGAGTCCACCCTGGTCTCCAGCGACTCATTGGTCTCAGCACACACATTGCCTGCACACATGGAATCCGCCTCTCTCCACGAATGCCTTCTCCTGCTAGGAAACACACGATGTCACTCAGCCAAAGGAGAGCACAGGCAAAGTCAACTGAAGGCCCCGTTTTCAAGATTTTGCCCTCTGCTGGGCCACAGCCTCCGCTGGCACAGTGCATGTGTGACACTTCTCCGAAGACAAGGCCGAAATCTGGGCATCCAGGGCCCAAGCAGTCCAGAGTCTGCGCATGGCGGCATATGGATCACCTCTTTGCCACGAACAGGAGAGAGGCCTGGGCCCTACAGTGGCTCCGCTAGAGCTCCATGACCTCAGCTATTTTCCCTGACCTTTCCCCCGTACCCTCGTGTGTGTGTGTCATCCCTAGTTACACTTCTTCTCCGACCACTCTGAATCCGCCACCTGCGGATACGTGAGCATGAAAATGAACACCTGTCACTGCCTGCAGTGTCACAGGTCACTAGGTGTCTAGGCTCAGGCTGACCTTGGCTGTCTTCTGCCCAGGCAAGGAGCCTAATCCTTCAAAGGCAACGAGGACATGTGGTCATTGGCCGACATTCTTTCTTTCATCCACACAGCGGTCTAGATGAGGGGAAAGAGGCCAGGTAGGCCAGGTGAAGGCTGAGTGCGGGGCCTAGGGCTTCTTTCCCAATCACCATGGAGACAGCCACCGGAAGGCTGGCCGGAACTTCTGACGGGGACGGGTCACAGACACTGAGCCAATAGGAGAGGTCCAGCCTCAGCGGCCAGTTCCGCAGAGCCCTCCATTTCACCCATGGACACACGACGGCCCCTTCTCTTTTGGGCCACAAAACCGAGGGCACCCAGGGAATCACTTCACAGTAGGCAGCCCCTGATGTGGACACGTTCGACACGCTGGGCCAGCAGGCAGGTACCACTTTTCCACTTACGCTAGGATATCAGTAGGCAAGGCGCCCTTCCTCAGCATCTATGACCCCTCTGTGTATGTGTTCCTTCGGAGAACTCTCTTCGTTCTACCCTTGAGACACATCACAAGTACGAGGGGCCTGAGAGAGAGCCTAGCGATGAAACGGGGGAGGCTTCTGGCTGTCCTGCTTCCCCGTGGGTAGACAATAGCAGGTAGTCTCTCTGCAAGGTCTTAGCTTCTGTTGATTGACATGGGCGATACAGTAGGGGCGGACCCCGGCCAGGTGGAGCTTGTGGGGAGATGCAACCTCTCCGGCGACGAATAATTCCGCTGCAGCTTTGTATGGTGAAAACCTCCCCCCGCCACGTGGGATGGGTAGAGAACACTGACCCACACCCGCCAGGGGCCTTTCCTGGGACTAAAGATCCCAACATGGTCTCAATGTCGTCACCCTCTCAGCACACACCTTTCCTGCACACGTAATCCTGCCTTTCTCCGTCAGGGCCCTATCCTACCAGGAGAAAAAGCAAGCCGCTCAAAACGGCCGATGCCAGGGAAATCGAGGAAACACTGCCATTTTCCCAATTTTGGCTGTCTACATGTCCCCGCCTCCGCTGCAAGGCTGCGCATGTGGCCGGGCTCCGAAGGCAAGGCCGAAATCCTGGCAGCCTGGGCCCCAGCCGTCCAGTGGTTTATGGACGTGGGGATACGCATAACCTCTTCGCCACATACAGGAGGGATCCTTGGGCCCTTCACTGGCTCGCCATTCAGCTCCACGACGTCCACTACCGGCCCTGGCCTTTGCTTTGGCTGGTGCCCCACTGAACGTGTGCTCCGGAGCGATGTTTCTCCACCCATCACTATCATTCTGCCACCAGGCGATATGTGAGTGTGGGAGTCACCATTTGTCACCGGCAGCAGTGTCACAAGGCAGTAGACTTCCAGGTACCTGCTGACCTAGTCTGCCTTCTGCCCCAGGCAAGGTCCCGAATTCTTTATCCCAGGTGCTGACACCAGGGCACTGGCGGACATTCATTTGGAGCAACACAGAGGTCTGAGTGAGGGTCAGCGGGCCAGGGAGCTGAAGTGAAGGCCAGGTGGGCGGGGCTAAGGCTTCTTTGCCATCACCATAGAGACAGTCCCCCCACCGGAAGAGTGGGCGGAGCTTGCGATGGGCCTGCTGACAAGACCGAGCCAATGGCAGAGATCCGGCCCGCCAGGCAGATGACACAGGGCCCTCCATTGTGACCTACGACACCTAGTGGCCACGGGATTTGAGCACTCCCTGGGAAAGGCTACGCAGGCACAAGGCAGCCCCTGGTGCGGACTGCTTCAGGGCATTGGCAGAGCAGGCCAGGTACCTCTTTCCCACTTTCCTGAGGATATCAGTACGCAAGGCATCCCCACTCAGCATCTCTTGCCTCTCTCTGTCTCTCTCTGGATGTGTTCCTTCTCTGAAATCTCTTCCTTCTCCCCCTTGTCACTTCACACCTTGGAGTGCCTGACAGAGGGCCTAGAGACGAAAGAGCAAACGGGGAAGTCCTCTGGCTCTACCGGTTGCCCAAGGGCAGAGAAGATCTGCTAGTCTATCTGGAAGGTCTAGAGAGTAGCCACGGATTGGGAAGCTACATCACGGGCGGACATGGCCAGGTGAAGCTTGCTGACATGTAGCAGCCTTTCCAGAGACTACTAATTCCGGGGATAACATTCTATGCAAATACCCGGCTGAGTGGCATGGGGGCAGAAAACATTGACACATACCTGCCAGAGGCCTATCCTGGGTCTGAGGAGTCCACCGTGGTCTCCAGCGACTCATCATCTCAGCACACACTTTGCCTGCACACATGGAATCCGCCTCTCTCCACGAATGCCTTCTCCTGCTAGGAAACACACGATGTCACTCAGCCAAAGGAGAGCACAGGCAAAGTCAACTGAAGGCCCCGTTTTCAAGATTTTGCCCTCTGCTGGGCCACAGCCTCCGCTGGCACAGTGCATGTGTGACACTTCTCCGAAGACAAGGCCGAAATCTGGGCATCCAGGGCCCAAGCAGTCCAGAGTCTGCGCATGGCGGCATATGGATCACCTCTTTGCCACGAACAGGAGAGAGGCCTGGGCCCTACAGTGGCTCCGCTAGAGCTCCACGACCTCAGCTATTTTCCCTGACCTTTCCCCCGTGCCCTCGTGTGTGTGTGTCATCCCTAGTTACGCTTCTTCTCCGACCACTCTGAATCCGCCACCTGCGGATACGTGAGCATGAAAATGAACATCTGTCACTGCCTGCAGTGTCACAGGTCACTAGGTGTCTAGGCTCAGGCTGACCTTGGCTGTCTTCTGCCCAGGCAAGGAGCCTAATCCTTCAAAGGCAACGAGGACATGTGGTCATTGGCCGACATTCTTTCTTTCATCCACACAGCGGTCTAGATGAGGGGAAAGAGGCCAGGTAGGCCAGGTGAAGGCTGAGTGCGGGGCCTAAGGCTTCTTTCCCAATCACCATGGAGACAGCCACCGGAAGGCTGGCCGGAACTTCTGACGGGGACGGGTCACAGACACTGAGCCAATAGGAGAGGTCCAGCCTCAGCGGCCAGTTCCGCAGAGCCCTCCATTTCACCCATGGACACACGACGGCCCCTTCTCTTTTGGGCCACAAAACCGAGGGCACCCAGGGAATCACTTCACAGTAGGCAGCCCCTGATGTGGACACGTTCGACACACTGGGCCAGCAGGCAGGTACCACTTTTCCACTTACGCTAGGATATCAGTAGGCAAGGCGCCCTTCCTCAGCATCTATGGCCCCTCTGTGTATGTGTTCCTTCGGAGAACTCTCTTCGTTCTACCCTTGAGACACATCACAAGTATGAGGGGCCTGAGAGAGAGCCTAGCGATGAAACGGGGGAGGCTTCTGGCTGTCCTGCTTCCCCGTGGGTAGACAATAGCAGGTAGTCTCTCTGCAAGGTCTTAGCTTCTGTTGATTGACATGGGCGATACAGTAGGGGCGGACCCCGGCCAGGTGGAGCTTGTGGGCAGATGCAACCTCTCCGGCGACGAATAATTCCGCTGCTGCTTTGTATGGTGAAAACCTCCCCCCGCCACGTGGGATGGGTAGAGAACACTGACCCACACCCGCCAGGGGCCTTTCCTGGGACTAAAGATCCCAACATGGTGTCAACGTCGTCACCCTCTCAGCACACACCTTTCCTGCACACGTAATCCTGCCTTTCTCCGTCAGGGCCCTATCCTACCAGGAGAAAAAGCAAGCCACTCAAAACGGCCGATGCCAGGGAAATCGAGGAAACACTGCCATTTTCCCAATTTTGGCTGTCTACATGTCCCCGCCTCCGCTGCAAGGCTGCGCATGTGGCCGGGCTCCGAAGGCAAGGCCGAAATCCTGGCAGCCTGGGCCCCAGCAGTCCAGTGGTTTATGGACGTGGGGACACGCATGACCTCTTCGCCACATACAGGAGGGATCCTTGGGCCCTTCACTGGCTCGCCATTCAGCTCCACCACGTCCACTACCGGCCCTGGCCTTTGCTTTGGCTGGTGCCCCACTGAACGTGTGCTCCGGAGCGATGTTTCTCCACCCATCACTATCATTCTGCCACCAGGCGACATGTGAGTGTGGGAGTCACCATTTGTCACCGGCAGCAGTGTCACAAGGCAGTAGACTTCCAGGTACCCGCTGACCTAGGCTGCCTTCTGCCCCAGGCAAGGTCCCGAATTCTTTATCCCAGGTGCTGACACCAGGGCACTGGCGGACATTCATTTGGAGCAACACAGAGGTCTGAGTGAGGGTCAGCGGGCCAGGGAGCTGAAGTGAAGGCCAGGTGGGCGGGGCTAAGGCTTCTTTGCCATCACCATAGAGACAGTCCCCCCACCGGAAGAGTGGGCGGAGCTTGCGATGGGCCTGCTGACAAGACCGAGCCAATGGCAGAGATCCGGCCCGCCAGGCAGATGACACAGGGCCCTCCATCGTGACCTACGACACCTAGTGGCCACGGGATTTCAGCACACCCTGGGAAAGGCTACGCAGGCACAAGGCAGCCCCTGGTGCGGACTGCTTCAGGGCATTGGCAGAGCAGGCCAGGTACCTCTTTCCCACTTTCCTGAGGATATCAGTACGCAAGGCATCCCCACTCAGCATCTCTTGCCTCTCTCTGTCTCTCTCTGGATGTGTTCCTTCTCTGAAATCTCTTCCTTCTCCCCCTTGTCACTTCACACCTTGGAGTGCCTGACAGAGGGCCTAGAGACGAAACAGCAAACGGGGAAGGCCTCTGGCTCTACCGGTTGCCCAAGGGCAGAGAAGATCTGCTAGTCTATCTGGAAGGTCTAGAGAGTAGCCAGGGATTGCGGAGCTACATCACGGGCGGACCTGGCCGGGTGAAGCTTGCTGACATGTAGCAGCCTCTCCGGAGACTACTAATTCCGGGGATAACATTCTATGCAGATACCCGGCTGAGTGCCATGGGCAGAAAACATTGACACATACCTGCCAGAGGCCTATCCCGGGTCTGAGGAGTCCACCCTGGTCTCCAGCGACTCATTGGTCTCAGCACACACATTGCCTGCACACATGGAATCCGCCTCTCTCCACGAATGCCTTCTCCTGCTAGGAAACACACGATGTCACTCAGCCAAAGGAGAGCACAGGCAAAGTCAACTGAAGGCCCCGTTTTCAAGATTTTGCCCTCTGCTGGGCCACAGCCTCCGCTGGCACAGTGCATGTGTGACACTTCTCCGAAGACAAGGCCGAAATCTGGGCATCCAGGGCCCAAGCAGTCCAGAGTCTGCGCATGGCGGCATATGGATCACCTCTTTGCCACGAACAGGAGAGAGGCCTGGGCCCTACAGTGGCTCCGCTAGAGCTCCATGACCTCAGCTATTTTCCCTGACCTTTCCCCCGTGCCCTCGTGTGTGTGTGTCATCCCTAGTTACGCTTCTTCTCCGACCACTCTGAATCCGCCACCTGCGGATACGTGAGCATGAAAATGAACACCTGTCACTGCCTGCAGTGTCACAGGTCACTAGGTGTCTAGGCTCAGGCTGACCTTGGCTGTCTTCTGCCCAGGCAAGGAGCCTAATCCTTCAAAGGCAACGAGGACATGTGGTCATCGGCCGACATTCTTTCTTTCATCCACACAGCGGTCTAGATGAGGGGAAAGAGGCCAGGTAGGCCAGGTGAAGGCTGAGTGCGGGGCCTAGGGCTTCTTTCCCAATCACCATGGAGACAGCCACCGGAAGGCTGGCCGGAACTTCTGACGGGGACGGGTCACAGACACTGAGCCAATAGGAGAGGTCCAGCCTCAGCGGCCAGTTCCGCAGAGCCCTCCATTTCACCCATGGACACACGACGGCCCCTTCTCTTTTGGGCCACAAAACCGAGGGCACCCAGGGAATCACTTCACAGTAGGCAGCCCCTGATGTGGACACGTTCGACACGCTGGGCCAGCAGGCAGGTACCACTTTTCCACTTACGCTAGGATATCAGTAGGCAAGGCGCCCTTCCTCAGCATCTATGACCCCTCTGTGTATGTGTTCCTTCGGAGAACTCTCTTCGTTCTACCCTTGAGACACATCACAAGTACGAGGGGCCTGAGAGAGAGCCTAGCGATGAAACGGGGGAGGCTTCTGGCTGTCCTGCTTCCCCGTGGGTAGACAATAGCAGGTAGTCTCTCTGCAAGGTCTTAGCTTCTGTTGATTGACATGGGCGATACAGTAGGGGCGGACCCCGGCCAGGTGGAGCTTGTGGGGAGATGCAACCTCTCCGGCGACGAATAATTCCGCTGCAGCTTTGTATGGTGAAAACCTCCCCCCGCCACGTGGGATGGGTAGAGAACACTGACCCACACCCGCCAGGGGCCTTTCCTGGGACTAAAGATCCCAACATGGTCTCAACGTCGTCACCCTCTCAGCACACACCTTTCCTGCACACGTAATCCTGCCTTTCTCCGTCAGGGCCCTATCCTACCAGGAGAAAAAGCAAGCCGCTCAAAACGGCCGATGCCAGGGAAATCGAGGAAACACTGCCATTTTCCCAATTTTGGCTGTCTACATGTCCCCGCCTCCGCTGCAAGGCTGCGCATGTGGCCGGGCTCCGAAGGCAAGGCCGAAATCCTGGCAGCCTGGGCCCCAGCCGTCCAGTGGTTTATGGACGTGGGGATACGCATAACCTCTTCGCCACATACAGGAGAGATCCTTGGGCCCTTCACTGGCTCGCCATTCAGCTCCACGACGTCCACTACCGGCCCTGGAATTTGCTTTGGCTGGTGCCCCACTGAACGTGTGCTCCGGAGCGATGTTTCTCCACCCATCACTATCATTCTGCCACCAGGCGATATGTGAGTGTGGGAGTCACCATTTGTCACCGGCAGCAGTGTCACAAGGCAGTAGACTTCCAGGTACCTGCTGACCTAGTCTGCCTTCTGCCCCAGGCAAGGTCCCGAATTCTTTATCCCAGGTGCTGACACCAGGGCACTGGCGGACATTCATTTGGAGCAACACAGAGGTCTGAGTGAGGGTCAGCGGGCCAGGGAGCTGAAGTGAAGGCCAGGTGGGCGGGGCTAAGGCTTCTTTGCCATCACCATAGAGACAGTCCCCCCACCGGAAGAGTGGGCGGAGCTTGCGATGGGCCTGCTGACAAGACCGAGCCAATGGCAGAGATCCGGCCCGCCAGGCAGATGACACAGGGCCCTCCATTGTGACCTACGACACCTAGTGGCCACGGGATTTGAGCACTCCCTGGGAAAGGCTACGCAGGCACAAGGCAGCCCCTGGTGCGGACTGCTTCAGGGCATTGGCAGAGCAGGCCAGGTACCTCTTTCCCACTTTCCTGAGGATATCAGTACGCAAGGCATCCCCACTCAGCATCTCTTGCCTCTCTCTGTCTCTCTCTGGATGTGTTCCTTCTCTGAAATCTCTTCCTTCTCCCCCTTGTCACTTCACACCTTGGAGTGCCTGACAGAGGGCCTAGAGACGAAAGAGCAAACGGGGAAGTCCTCTGGCTCTACCGGTTGCCCAAGGGCAGAGAAGATCTGCTAGTCTATCTGGAAGGTCTAGAGAGTAGCCACGGATTGGGAAGCTACATCACGGGCGGACATGGCCAGGTGAAGCTTGCTGACATGTAGCAGCCTTTCCGGAGACTACTAATTCCGGGGATAACATTCTATGCAAATACCCGGCTGAGTGGCATGGGGGCAGAAAACATTGACACATACCTGCCAGAGGCCTATCCTGGGTCTGAGGAGTCCACCGTGGTCTCCAGCGACTCATCATCTCAGCACACACTTTGCCTGCACACATGGAATCCGCCTCTCTCCACGAATGCCTTCTCCTGCTAGGAAACACACGATGTCACTCAGCCAAAGGAGAGCACAGGCAAAGTCAACTGAAGGCCCCGTTTTCAAGATTTTGCCCTCTGCTGGGCCACAGCCTCCGCTGGCACAGTGCATGTGTGACACTTCTCCGAAGACAAGGCCGAAATCTGGGCATCCAGGGCCCAAGCAGTCCAGAGTCTGCGCATGGCGGCATATGGATCACCTCTTTGCCACGAACAGGAGAGAGGCCTGGGCCCTACAGTGGCTCCGCTAGAGCTCCACGACCTCAGCTATTTTCCCTGACCTTTCCCCCGTGCCCTCGTGTGTGTGTGTCATCCCTAGTTACGCTTCTTCTCCGACCACTCTGAATCCGCCACCTGCGGATACGTGAGCATGAAAATGAACATCTGTCACTGCCTGCAGTGTCACAGGTCACTAGGTGTCTAGGCTCAGGCTGACCTTGGCTGTCTTCTGCCCAGGCAAGGAGCCTAATCCTTCAAAGGCAACGAGGACATGTGGTCATTGGCCGACATTCTTTCTTTCATCCACACAGCGGTCTAGATGAGGGGAAAGAGGCCAGGTAGGCCAGGTGAAGGCTGAGTGCGGGGCCTAAGGCTTCTTTCCCAATCACCATGGAGACAGCCACCGGAAGGCTGGCCGGAACTTCTGACGGGGACGGGTCACAGACACTGAGCCAATAGGAGAGGTCCAGCCTCAGCGGCCAGTTCCGCAGAGCCCTCCATTTCACCCATGGACACACGACGGCCCCTTCTCTTTTGGGCCACAAAACCGAGGGCACCCAGGGAATCACTTCACAGTAGGCAGCCCCTGATGTGGACACGTTCGACACACTGGGCCAGCAGGCAGGTACCACTTTTCCACTTACGCTAGGATATCAGTAGGCAAGGCGCCCTTCCTCAGCATCTGTGGCCCCTCTGTGTATGTGTTCCTTCGGAGAACTCTCTTCGTTCTACCCTTGAGACACATCACAAGTATGAGGGGCCTGAGAGAGAGCCTAGCGATGAAACGGGGGAGGCTTCTGGCTGTCCTGCTTCCCCGTGGGTAGACAATAGCAGGTAGTCTCTCTGCAAGGTCTTAGCTTCTGTTGATTGACATGGGCGATACAGTAGGGGCGGACCCCGGCCAGGTGGAGCTTGTGGGCAGATGCAACCTCTCCGGCGACGAATAATTCCGCTGCTGCTTTGTATGGTGAAAACCTCCCCCCGCCACGTGGGATGGGTAGAGAACACTGACCCACACCCGCCAGGGGCCTTTCCTGGGACTAAAGATCCCAACATGGTCTCAACGTCATCACCCTCTCAGCACACACCTTTCCTGCACACGTAATCCTGCCTTTCTCCGTCAGGGCCCTATCCTACCAGGAGAAAAAGCAAGCCACTCAAAACGGCCGATGCCAGGGAAATCGAGGAAACACTGCCATTTTCCCAATTTTGGCTGTCTACATGTCCCCGCCTCCGCTGCAAGGCTACGCATGTGGCCGGGCTCCGAAGGCAAGGCCGAAATCCTGGCAGCCTGGGCCCCAGCCGTCCAGTGGTTTATGGACGTGGGGACACGCATGACCTCTTCGCCACATACAGGAGGGATCCTTGGGCCCTTCACTGGCTCGCCATTCAGCTCCATGACGTCCACTACCGGCCCCGGCCTTTGCTTTGGCTGGTGCCCCACTGAACGTGTGCTCCGGAGCGATGTTTCTCCACCCATCACTATCATTCTGCCACCAGGCGATATGTGAGTGTGGGAGTCACCATTTGTCACCGGCAGCAGTGTCACAAGGCAGTAGACTTCCAGGTACCCGCTGACCTAGGCTGCCTTCTGCCCCAGGCAAGGTCCCGAATTCTTTATCCCAGGTGCTGACACCAGGGCACTGGCGGACATTCATTTGGAGCAACACAGAGGTCTGAGTGAGGGTCAGCGGGCCAGGGAGCTGAAGTGAAGGCCAGGTGGGCGGGGCTAAGGCTTCTTTGCCATCACCATAGAGACAGTCCCCCCACTGGAAGAGTGGGCGGAGCTTGCGATGGGCCTGCTGACAAGACCGAGCCAATGGCAGAGATCCGGCCCACCAGGCAGATGACACAGGGCCCTCCATCGTGACCTACGACACCTAGTGGCCACAGGATTTGAACACACCCTGGGAAAGGCTACGCAGGCACAAGGCAGCCCCTGGTGCGGACTGCTTCAGGGCATTGGCAGAGCAGGCCAGGTACCTCTTTCCCACTTTCCTGAGGATATCAGTACGCAAGGCATCCCCACTCAGCATCTCTTGCCTCTCTCTGTCTCTCTCTGGATGTGTTCCTTCTCTGAAATCTCTTCCTTCTCCCCCTTGTCACTTCACACCTTGGAGTGCCTGACAGAGGGCCTAGAGACGAAACAGCAAACGGGGAAGGCCTCTGGCTCTACCGGTTGCCCAAGGGTGGAGAAGATCTGCTAGTCTATCTGGAAGGTCTAGAGAGTAGCCACGGATTGGGAAGCCACATCATGGGCGGACCTGGCCAGGTGAAGCTTGCTGACATGTAGCAGCCTCTCCGAAGACTACTAATTCCGGGGGTAACATTCTATGCAGATACCCGGCTGAGTGCCATGGGCAGAAAACATTGACACATACCTGCCAGAGGCCTATCCCGGGTCTGAGGAGTCCACCGTGGTCTCCAGCGACTCATCATCTCAGCACACACTTTGCCTGCACACATGGAATCCGCCTCTCTCCACGAATGCCTTCTCCTGCTAGGAAACACACGATGTCACTCAGCCAAAGGAGAGCACAGGCAAAGTCAACTGAAGGCCCCATTTTCAAGATTTTGCCCTCTGCTCGGCCACAGCCTCCGCTGGCACAGTGCATGTGTGACACTTCTCCGAAGACAAGGCCGCAATCTGGGCATCCAGGGCCCCAGCAGTCCAGAGTCTGCGCATGGCGGCATATGTTTCACCACTTTTCCAGGAACAGGAGGGAGGCCTGGGCCCTACACTGGCTCTGCTAGAGCTCCACGACCTCAGCTATTTTCCCTGACCTTTCCCCCGTGCCGTCGTGTGTGTGTGTCATCCCTAGTTACACTTCTTCTCCGACCAATCTGAATCCGCCACCTGTGGATACGTCAGCATGAAAATGAACATCTCTCACTGCCTGCAGTGTCACAGGTCACTAGGTGTCTAGGCTCAGGCTGACCTTGGCTGTCTTCTGCCCAGGCAAGGAGCCTAATCCTTCAAAGGCAATGAGGACATGTGGTCATTGGCCGACATTCTTTCTTTCATCCACACAGCGGTCTAGATGAGGGGAAAGAGGCCAGGTAGGCCAGGTGAAGGCTGAGTGCCGGGCCTAAGGCCTCTTTCCCAATCACCATGGAGACAGCCACCGGAAGGCTGGCCGGAACTTCTGACGGGGACGGGTCACAGACACTGAGCCAATAGGAGAGGTCCAGCCTCAGCGGCCAGTTCCGCAGAGCCCTCCATTTCACCCATGGACACACGACGGCCCCTTCTCTTTTGGGCCACAAAACCGAGGGCACCCAGGGAATCACTTCACAGTAGGCAGCCCCTGATGTGGACACGTTCGACACACTGGGCCAGCAGGCAGGTACCACTTTTCCACTTACGCTAGGATATCAGTAGGCAAGGCGCCCTTCCTCAGCATCTGTGGCCCCTCTGTGTATGTGTTCCTTCGGAGAACTCTCTTCGTTCTACCCTTGAGACACATCACGAGTATGAGGGGCCTGAGAGAGAGCCTAGCGATGAAACGGGGGAGGCTTCTGGCTGTCCTGCTTCCCCGTGGGTAGACAATAGCAGGTAGTCTCTCTGGAAGGTCTTAGCTTCTGTTGATTGACATGGGCGATACAGTAGGGGCGGACCCCGGCCAGGTGGAGCTTGTGGGCAGATGCAACCTCTCCGGCGACGAATAATTCCGCTGCTGCTTTGTATGGTGAAAACCTCCCCCCGCCACGTGGGATGGGTAGAGAACACTGACCCACACCCGCCAGGGGCCTTTCCTGGGACTAAAGATCCCAACATGGTCTCAACGTCGTCACCCTCTCAGCACACACCTTTCCTGCACACGTAATCCTGCCTTTCTCCGTCAGGGCCCTATCCTACCAGGAGAAAAAGCAAGCCGCTCAAAACGGCCGATGCCAGGGAAATCGCAGAAACACTGCCATTTTCCCAATTTTGGCTGTCTACATGTCCCCGCCTCCGCTGCAAGGCTGCGCATGTGGCCGGGCTCCGAAGGCAAGGCCGAAATTGGCAGCCTGGGCCCCAGCAGTCCAATGGTTTATGGACGTGGGGACACGCATGACCTGTCCGCCACATACAGGAGGGATCCTTGGGCCCTTCACTGGCTCGCCGTTCAGCTCCACGACGTCCACTACCGGCCCTGGCCTTTGCTTTGGCTGGTGCCCCACTGAACGTGTGCTCCGGAGCGATGTTTCTCCACCCATCACTATCATTCTGCCACCAGGCGATATGTGAGTGTGGGAGTCACCATTTGTCACTGGCAGCAGTGTCACAAGGCAGTAGACTTCCAGGTACCCGCTGACCTAGGCTGCCTTCTGCCCCAGGCAAGGTCCCGAATTCTTTATCCCAGGTGCTGACACCAGGGCACTGGCGGACATTCATTTGGAGCAACACAGAGGTCTGAGTGAGGGTCAGCGGGCCAGGGAGCTGAAGTGAAGGCCAGGTGGGCGGGGCTAAGGCTTCTTTGCCATCACCATAGAGACAGTCCCCCCACCGGAAGAGTGGGCGGAGCTTGCGATGGGCCTGTTGACAAGACCGAGCCAATGGCAGAGATCCGGCCCGCCAAGCAGATGACACAGGGCCCTCCATCGTGACCTACGACACCTAGTGGCCACGGGATTTGAGCACACCCTGGGAAAGGCTACGCAGGCACAAGGCAGCCCCTGGTGCGGACTGCTTCAGGGCATTGGCAGAGCAGGCCAGGTACCTCTTTCCCACTTTCCTGAGGATATCAGTACGTAAGGCATCCCCACTCAACATCTCTTGCCTCTCTCTGTCTCTCTCTGGATGTGTTCCTTCTCTGAAATCTCTTCCTTCTCCCCCTTGTCACTTCACACCTTGGAGTGCCTGACAGAGGGCCTAGAGACGAAAGAGCAAAGGGGGAAGGCCTCTGGCTCTACCGGTTGCCCAAGGGCAGAGAAGATCTGCTAGTCTATCTGGAAGGTCTAGAGAGTAGCCACGGATTGGGAAGCTACATCCCGGGCGGCCCTGGCCGGGTGAAGCTTGCTGACATGTAGCAGCCTCTCCGGAGACTACTAATTCCGCGGATAACATTCTATGCAGATACCCGGCTGAGTGCCATGGGCAGAAAACATTGACACATACCTGCCAGAGGCCTATCCCGGGTCTGAGGAGTCCACCGTGGTCTCCAGCGACTCATCATCTCAGCACAAACATTGCCTGCACACATGGAATCCGCCTCTCTCCACGAATGCCTTCTCCTGCTAGGAAACACACGATGTCACTCAGCCAAAGGAGAGCACAGGCAAAGTCAACTGAAGGCCCCATTTTCAAGATTTTGCCCTCTGCTGGGCCACAGCCTCCGCTGGCACAGTGCATGTGTGACACTTCTCCGAAGACAAGGCCGCAATCTGGGCATCCAGGGCCCCAGCAGTCCAGAGTCTGCGCATGGCGGCATATGGATCACCTCTTTGCCACGAACAGGAGGGAGGCCTGGGCCCTACACAGACTCCGCTAGAGCTCCACGACCTCAGCTATTTTCCCTGACCTTTCCCCCGTGCCCTCGTGTGTGTGTGTCATCCCTAGTTACACTTCTTCTCCGACCAATCTGAATCCTCCACCTGCGGATACGCGAGCATGAAAATGAACATCTGTCACTGCCTGCAGTGTCACAGGTCACTAGGTGTCTAGGCTCAGGCTGACCTTGGCTGTCTTCTGCCCAGGCAAGGAGCCTAATCCTCCAAAGGCAACGAGGACATGTGGTCATTGGCCGACATTCTTTCTTTCATCCACACAGCGGTCTAGATGAGGGCAAAGAGGCCAGGTAGGCCAGGTGAAGGCTGAGTGCGGGGCCTAAGGCTTCTTTCCCAATCACCATGGAGACAGCCACCGGAAGGCTGGCCGGAACTTCTGACGGGGACGGGTCACAGACACTGAGCCAATAGGAGAGGTCCAGCCTAAGCGGCCAGTTCCGCAGAGCCCTCCATTTCACCCATGGACACACAACGGCCCCTTCTCTTTTGGGCTACAAAACCGAGGTCACCCAGGGAATCACTTCACAGTAGGGAACCCTGAGGTGGACAAGTTCGACACACTGGGCCAGCAGGCAGGTACCACTTTTCCACTTATGCTAGGATATCAGTAGGCAAGGCGCCCTTCCTCAGCATCTGTGGCCCCTCTGTGTATGTGTTCCTTCGGAGAACTCTCTTCGTTCTACCCTTGAGACACATCACGAGTATGAGGGGCCTGAGAGAGAGCCTAGCGATGAAACGGGGGAGGCTTCTGGCTGTCCTGCTTCCCCGTGGGTAGACAATAGCAGGTAGTCTCTCTGCAAGGTCTTAGCTTCTGTTGATGGACATGGGCAGTAAAGTAGGTGCGGACCCCGGCCAGGTGGAGCTTGTGGGCAGATGCAACCTCTCCGGCGACGAATAATTCCGCTGCTGCTTTGTATGGTGAAAACCTCCCCCCGCCACTTGGGGTGGGTAGAGAACACTGACCCACACCCGCCAGGGGCCTTTCCTGGGACTAAAGATCCCAACATGGTCTCAACATCGTCAACCTCTCAGCACCCACCTTTCCTGCACACGTAATCCTGCCTTTCTCCGTCAGGGCCCTATCCTACCAGGAGAAAAAGCAAGCCGCTCAAAACGGCCGATGCCAGGGAAATCGCAGAAACACTGCCATTTTCCCAATTTTGGCTGTCTACATGTCCCCGCCTCCGCTGCAAGGCTGCGCATGTGGCCGGGCTCCGAAGGCAAGGCCAAAATCCTGGCAGCCTGGGCCCCAGCAGTCCAATGGTTTATGGACGTGGGGACACGCATGACCTGTTCGCCACATACAGGAGGGATCCTTGGGCCCTTCACTGGCTCGCCGTTCAGCTCCACGACGTCCACTACCGGCCCTGGCCTTTGCTTTGGCTGGTGCCCCACTGAACGTGTGCTCCGGAGCGATGTTTCTCCACCCATCACTATCATTCTGCCACCAGGCGATATGTGAGTGTGGGAGTCACCATTTGTCACTGGCAGCAGTGTCACAAGGCAGTAGACTTCCAGGTACCCGCAGACCTAGGCTGCCTTCTGCCCCAGGCAAGGTCCCGAATTCTTTACCCCAGGTGCTGACACCAGGGCACTGGCGGACATTCATTTGGAGCAACACAGAGGTCTGAGTGAGGGTCAGCGGGCCAGGGAGCTGAAGTGAAGGCCAGGTGGGCGGGGCTAAGGCTTCTTTGCCATCACCATAGAGACAGTCCCCCCACTGGAAGAGTGGGCGGAGCTTGCGATGGGCCTGCTGACAAGACCGAGCCAATGGCAGAGATCCGGCCCACCAGGCAGATGACACAGGGCCCTCCATCGTGACCTACGACACCTAGTGGCCACGGGATTTGAGCACTCCCTGGGAAAGGCTACGCAGGCACAAGGCAGCCCCTGGTGCGGACTGCTTCAGGGCATTGGCAGAGCAGGCCAGGTACCTCTTTCCCACTTTCCTGAGGATATCAGTACGCAAGGCATCCCCACTCAGCATCTCTTGCCTCTCTCTGTCTCTCTCTGGATGTGTTCCTTCTCTGAAATCTCTTCCTTCTCCCCCTTGTCACTTCACACCTTGGAGTGCCTGACAGAGGGCCTAGAGACGAAAGAGCAAGGGGGAAGGCCTCTGGATCTACCGGTTGCCCAAGGGTGGAGAAGATCTGCTAGTCTATCTGGAAGGTCTAGAGAGTAGCCACGGATTGGGAAGCTACATCACGGGCGGACCTGGCCAGGTGAAGCTTGCTGACATGTAGCAGCCTCTCCGAAGACTACTAATTCCGGGGGTAACATTCTATGCTGATACCCGGCTGAGTGCCATGGGCAGAAAACATTGACACATACCTGCCAGAGGCCTATCCCGGGTCTGAGGAGTCCACCGTGGTCTCCAGCGACTCATCATCTCAGCACACACTTTGCCTGCACACATGGAATCCGCCTCTCTCCACGAATGCCTTCTCCTGCTAGGAAACACACGATGTCACTCAGCCAAAGGAGAGCACAGGCAAAGTCAACTGAAGGCCCCATTTTCAAGATTTTGCCCTCTGCTGGGCCACAGCCTCCGCTGGCACAGTGCATGTGTGACACTTCTCCGAAGACAAGGCTGCAATCTGGGCATCCAGGGCCCCAGCAGTCCAGAGTCTGCGCATGGCGGCATATGTTTCACCTCTTTTCCAGGAACAGGAGGGAGGCCTGGGCCCTACACTCGCTCTGCTAGAGCTCCACGACCTCAGCTATTTTCCCTGACCTTTCCCCCGTGCCGTCGTGTGTGTGTGTCATCCCTAGTTACACTTCTTCTCCGACCAATCTGAATCCGCCACCTGCGGATACGTCAGCATGAAAATGAACATCTGTCACTGCCTGCAGTGTCACAGGTCACTAGGTGTCTAGGCTCAGGCTGACCTTGGCTGTCTTCTGCCCAGGCAAGGAGCCTAATCCTTCAAAGGCTATGAGGACATGTGGTCATTGGCCGACATTCTTTCTTTCATCCACACAGCGGTCTAGATGAGGGGAAAGAGGCCAGGTAGGCCAGGTGAAGGCTGAGTGCCGGGCCTAAGGCTTCTTTCCCAATCACCATGGAGACAGCCACCGGAAGGCTGGCCGGAACTTCTGACGGGGACGGGTCACAGACACTGAGCCAATAGGAGAGGTCCAGCCTCAGCGGCCAGTTCCGCAGAGCCCTCCATTTCACCCATGGACACACGACGGCCCCTTCTCTTTTGGGCCACAAAACCGAGGGCACCCAGGGAATCACTTCACAGTAGGCAGCCCCTGATGTGGACACGTTCGACACACTGGGCCAGCAGGCAGGTACCACTTTTCCACTTACGCTAGGATATCAGTAGGCAAGGCGCCCTTCCTCAGCATCTGTGGCCCCTCTGTGTATGTGTTCCTTCGGAGAACTCTCTTCGTTCTACCCTTGAGACACATCACGAGTATGAGGGGCCTGAGAGAGAGCCTAGCGATGAAACGGGGGAGGCTTCTGGCTGTCCTGCTTCCCCGTGGGTAGACAATAGCAGGTAGTCTCTCTGGAAGGTCTTAGCTTCTGTTGATTGACATGGGCGATACAGTAGGGGCGGACCCCGGCCAGGTGGAGCTTGTGGGCAGATGCAACCTCTCCGGCGACGAATAATTCCGCTGCTGCTTTGTATGGTGAAAACCTCCCCCCGCCACGTGGGATGGGTAGAGAACACTGACCCACACCCGCCAGGGGCCTTTCCTGGGACTAAAGATCCCAACATGGTCTCAACGTCGTCACCCTCTCAGCACACACCTTTCCTGCACACGTAATCCTGCCTTTCTCCGTCAGGGCCCTATCCTACCAGGAGAAAAAGCAAGCCGCTCAAAACGGCCGATGCCAGGGAAATCGCAGAAACACTGCCATTTTCCCAATTTTGGCTGTCTACATGTCCCCGCCTCCGCTGCAAGGCTGCGCATGTGGCCGGGCTCCGAAGGCAAGGCCGAAATTGGCAGCCTGGGCCCCAGCAGTCCAATGGTTTATGGACGTGGGGACACGCATGACCTGTTCGCCACATACAGGAGGGATCCTTGGGCCCTTCACTGGCTCGCCATTCAGCTCCACGACGTCCACTACCGGCCCTGGCCTTTGCTTTGGCTGGTGCCCCACTGAACGTGTGCTCCGGAGCGATGTTTCTCCACCCATCACTATCATTCTGCCACCAGGCGATATGTGAGTGTGGGAGTCACCATTTGTCACTGGCAGCAGTGTCACAAGGCAGTAGACTTCCAGGTACCCGCTGACCTAGGCTGCCTTCTGCCCCAGGCAAGGTCCCGAATTCTTTATCCCAGGTGCTGACACCAGGGCACTGGCGGACATTCATTTGGAGCAACACAGAGGTCTGAGTGAGGGTCAGCGGGCCAGGGAGCTGAAGTGAAGGCCAGGTGGGCGGGGCTAAGGCTTCTTTGCCATCACCATAGAGACAGTCCCCCCACCGGAAGAGTGGGCGGAGCTTGCGATGGGCCTGTTGACAAGTCCGAGCCAATGGCAGAGATCCCGCCCGCCAGGCAGATGACACAGGGCCCTCCATCGTGACCTACGACACCTAGTGGCCACGGGATTTGAGCACACCCTGGGAAAGGCTACGCAGGCACAAGGCAGCCCCTGGTGCGGATTGCTTCAGGGCATTGGCAGAGCAGGCCAGGTACCTCTTTCCCACTTTCCTGAGGATATCAGTACGCAAGGCATCCCCACTCAACATCTCTTGCCTCTCTCTGTCTCTCTCTGGATGTGTTCCTTCTCTGAAATCTCTTCCTTCTCCCCCTTGTCACTTCACACCTTGGAGTGCCTGACAGAGGGCCTAGAGACGAAAGAGCAAAGGGGGAAGGCCTCTGGCTCTACCGGTTGCCCAAGGGCAGAGAAGATCTGCTAGTCTATCTGGAAGGTCTAGAGAGTAGCCACGGATTGGGAAGCTACATCACGGGCGGCCCTGGCCGGGTGAAGCTTGCTGACATGTAGCAGCCTCTCCGGAGACTACTAATTCCGCGGATAACATTCTATGCAGATACCCGGCTGAGTGCCATGGGCAGAAAACATTGACACATACCTGCCAGAGGCCTATCCCGGGTCTGAGGAGTCCACCCTGGTCTCCAGCGACTCATCATCTCAGCACAAACATTGCCTGCACACATGGAATCCGCCTCTCTCCACGAATGCCTTCTCCTGCTAGGAAACACACGATGTCACTCAGCCAAAGGAGAGCACAGGCAAAGTCAACTGAAGGCCCCATTTTCAAGATTTTGCCCTCTGCTGGGCCACAGCCTCCGCTGGCACAGTGCATGTGTGACACTTCTCCGAAGACAAGGCCGCAATCTGGGCATCCAGGGCCCCAGCAGTCCAGAGTCTGCGCATGGCGGCATATGGATCACCTCTTTGCCATGAACAGGAGGGAGGCCTGGGCCCTACACAGACTCCGCTAGAGCTCCACGACCTCAGCTATTTTCCCTGACCTTTCCCCCGTGCCCTCGTGTGTGTGTGTCATCCCTAGTTACACTTCTTCTCCGACCAATCTGAATCCTCCACCTGCGGATACGCGAGCATGAAAATGAACATCTGTCACTGCCTGCAGTGTCACAGGTCACTAGGTGTCTAGGCTCAGGCTGACCTTGGCTGTCTTCTGCCCAGGCAAGGAGCCTAATCCTCCAAAGGCAACGAGGACATGTGGTCATTGGCCGACATTCTTTCTTTCATCCACACAGCGGTCTAGATGAGGGCAAAGAGGCCAGGTAGGCCAGGTGAAGGCTGAGTGCGGGGCCTAAGGCTTCTTTCCCAATCACCATGGAGACAGCCACCGGAAGGCTGGCCGGAACTTCTGACGGGGACGGGTCACAGACACTGAGCCAATAGGAGAGGTCCAGCCTAAGCGGCCAGTTCCGCAGAGCCCTCCATTTCACCCATGGACACACAACGGCCCCTTCTCTTTTGGGCCACAAAACCGAGGTCACCCAGGGAATCACTTCACAGTAGGCAACCCTGAGGTGGACACGTTCGACACACTGGGCCAGCAGGCAGGTACCACTTTTCCACTTATGCTAGGATATCAGTAGGCAAGGCGCCCTTCCTCAGCATCTGTGGCCCCTCTGTGTATGTGTTCCTTCGGAGAACTCTCTTCGTTCTACCCTTGAGACACATCACGAGTATGAGGGGCCTGAGAGAGAGCCTAGCGATGAAACGGGGGAGGCTTCTGGCTGTCCTGCTTCCCTGTGGGTAGACAATAGCAGGTAGTCTCTCTGCAAGGTCTTAGCTTCTGTTGATGGACATGGGCAGTAAAGTAGGTGCGGACCCCGGCCAGGTGGAGCTTGTGGGCAGATGCAACCTCTCCGGCGACGAATAATTCCGCTGCTGCTTTGTATGGTGAAAACCTCCCCCCGCCACTTGGGGTGGGTAGAGAACACTGACCCACACCCGCCAGGGGCCTTTCCTGGGACTAAAGATCCCAACATGGTCTCAACGTCGTCAACCTCTCAGCACCCACCTTTCCTGCACACGTAATCCTGCCTTTCTCCGTCAGGGCCCTATCCTACCAGGAGAAAAAGCAAGCCGCTCAAAACGGCCGATGCCAGGGAAATCGAGGAAACACTGCCATTTTCCCAATTTTGGCTGTCTACATGTCCCCGCCTCCGCTGCAAGGCTGCGCACGTGGCCGGGCTCCGAAGGCAAGGCCGAAATCCTGGCAGCCTGGGCCCCAGCCGTCCAGTGGTTTATGGACGTGGGGACACGCATGACCTGTTCGCCACATACAGGAGGGATCCTTGGGCCCTTCACTGGCTCGCCATTCAGCTCCATGACGTCCACTACCGGCCCTGGCCTTTGCTTTGGCTGGTGCCCCACTGAACGTGTGCTCCGGAGCGATGTTTCTCCACCCATCACTATCATTCTGCCACCAGGCGATATGTGAGTGTGGGAGTCACCATTTGTCACTGGCAGCAGTGTCACAAGGCAGTAGACTTCCAGGTACCCGCTGACCTAGGCTGCCTTCTGCCCCAGGCAAGGTCCCGAATTCTTTATCCCAGGTGCTGACACCAGGGCACTGGCGGACATTCATTTGGAGCAACACAGAGGTCTGAGTGAGGGTCAGCGGGCCAGGGAGCTGAAGTGAAGGCCAGGTGGGCGGGGCTAAGGCTTCTTTGCCATCACCATAGAGACAGTCCCCCCACCGGAAGAGTGGGCGGAGCTTGCGATGGGCCTGCTGACAAGACCGAGCCAATGGCAGAGATCCGGCCCGCCAGGCAGATGACACAGGGCCCTCCATCGTGACCTACGACACCTAGTGGCCACGGGATTTGAGCACACCCTGGGAAAGGCTACGCAGGCACAAGGCAGCCCCTGGTGCGGACTGCTTCAGGGCATTGGCAGAGCAGGCCAGGTACCTCTTTCCCACTTTCCTGAGGATATCAGTACGCAAGGCATCCCCACTCAGCATCTCTTGCCTCTCTCTGTCTCTCTCTGGATGTGTTCCTTCTCTGAAATCTCTTCCTTCTCCCCCTTGTCACTTCACACCTTGGAGTGCCTGACAGAGGGCCTAGAGACGAAAGAGCAAAGGGGGAAGGCCTCTGGCTCTACCGGTTGCCCAAGGGCAGAGAAGATCTGCTAGTCTATCTGGAAGGTCTAGAGAGTAGCCACGGATTGGGAAGCTACATCACGGGCGGCCCTGGCCGGGTGAAGCTTGCTGACATGTAGCAGCCTCTCCGAAGACTACTAATTCCGCGGATAACATTCTATGCAGATACCCGGCTGAGTGCCATGGGCAGAAAACATTGACACATACCTGCCAGAGGCCTATCCCGGGTCTGAGGAGTCCACCCTGGTCTCCAGCGACTCATCATCTCAGCACAAACATTGCCTGCACACATGGAATCCGCCTCTCTCCACGAATGCCTTCTCCTGCTAGGAAACACACGATGTCACTCAGCCAAAGGAGAGCACAGGCAAAGTCAACTGAAGGCCCCATTTTCAAGATTTTGCCCTCTGCTGGGCCACAGCCTCCGCTGGCACAGTGCATGTGTGACACTTCTCCGAAGACAAGGCCGCAATCTGGGCATCCAGGGCCCAAGCAGTCCAGAGTCTGCGCATGGCGGCATATGGATCACCTCTTTGCCACGAACAGGAGGGAGGCCTGGGCCCAACACAGACTCCGCTAGAGCTGCACGACCTCAGCTATTTTCCCTGACCTTTCCCCCGTGCGCTCGTGTGTGTGTGTCATCCCTAGTTACACTTCTTCTCCGACCAATCTGAATCCTCCACCTGCGTATACGCGAGCATGAAAATGAACATCTGTCACTGCCTGCAGTGTCACAGGTCACTAGGTGTCTAGGCTCAGGCTGACCTTGGCTGTCTTCTGCCCAGGCAAGGAGCCTAATCCTTCAAAGGCAACGAGGACATGTGGTCATTGGCCGACATTCTTTCTTTCATCCACACAGCGGTCTAGATGAGGGCAAAGAGGCCAGGTAGGCAGGGGAAGGCTGAGTGCGGGGCCTAAGGCTTCTTTCCCAATCACCATGGAGACAGCCACCGGAAGGCTGGCCGGAACTTCTGACGGGGACGGGTCACAGACACTGAGCCAATAGGAGAGGTCCAGCCTAAGCGGCCAGTTCCGCAGAGCCCTCCATTTAACCCATGGACACACAACGGCCCCTTCTCTTTTGGGCCACAAAACCGAGGTCACCCAGGGAATCACTTCACAGTAGGCAACCCTGAGGTGGACACGTTCGACACACTGGGCCAGCAGGCAGGTACCACTTTTCCACTTATGCTAGGATATCAGTAGGCAAGGCGCCCTTCCTCAGCATCTGTGGCCCCTCTGTGTATGTGTTCCTTCGGAGAACTCTCTTCGTTCTACCCTTGAGACACATCACAAGTATGAGGGGCCTGAGAGAGAGCCTAGCGATGAAACGGGGGAGGCTTCTGGCTGTCCTGCTTCCCCGTGGGTAGACAATAGCAGGTAGTCTCTCTGCAAGGTCTTAGCTTCTGTTGATTGACATGGGCGATACAGTAGGGGCGGACCCCGGCCAGGTGGAGCTTGTGGGCAGATGCAACCTCTCCGGCGACGAATAATTCCGCTGCAGCTTTGTATGGTGAAAACCTCCCCCCGCCACGTGGGATGGGTAGAGAACACTGACCCACACCCGCCAGGGGCCTTTCCTGGGACTAAAGATCCCAACATGGTCTCAACGTCGTCACCCTCTCAGCACACACCTTTCCTGCACACGTAATCCTGCCTTTCTCCGTCAGGGCCCTATCCTACCAGGAGAAAAAGCAAGCCGCTCAAAACGGCCGATGCCAGGGAAATCGAGGAAACACTGCCATTTTCCCAATTTTGGCTGTCTACATGTCCCCGCCTCCGCTGCAAGGCTGCGCATGTGGCCGGGCTCCGAAGGCAAGGCCGAAATCCTGGCAGCCTGGGCCCCAGCCGTCCAGTGGTTTATGGACGTGGGGACACGCATGACCTCTTCGCCACATACAGGAGGGATCCTTGGGCCCTTCACTGGCTCGCCATTCAGCTCCACGACGTCCACTACCGGCCCTGGCCTTTGCTTTGGCTGGTGCCCCACTGAACGTGTGCTCCGGAGCGATGTTTCTCCACCCATCACTATCATTCTGCCACCAGGCGATATGTGAGTGTGGGAGTCACCATTTGTCACCGGCAGCAGTGTCACAAGGCAGTAGACTTCCAGGTACCCGCTGACCTAGTCTGCCTTCTCCCCAGGCAAGGTCCCGAATTCTTTATCCCAGGTGCTGACACCAGGGCACTGGCGGACATTCATTTGGAGCAACACAGAGGTCTGAGTGAGGGTCAGCGGGCCAGGGAGCTGAAGTGAAGGCCAGGTGGGCGGGGCTAAGGCTTCTTTGCCATCACCATAGAGACAGTCCCCCCACCGGAAGAGTGGGCGGAGCTTGCGATGGGCCTGCTGACAAGACCGAGCCAATGGCAGAGATCCGGCCCGCCAGGCAGATGACACAGGGCCCTCCATTGTGACCTACGACACCTAGTGGCCACGGGATTTCAGCACTCCCTGGGAAAGGCTACGCAGGCACAAGGCAGCCCCTGGTGCGGACTGCTTCAGGGCATTGGCAGAGCAGGCCAGGTACCTCTTTCCCACTTTCCTGAGGATATCAGTACGCAAGGCATCCCCACTCAGCATCTCTTGCCTCTCTCTGTCTCTCTCTGGATGTGTTCCTTCTCTGAAATCTCTTCCTTCTCCCCCTTGTCACTTCACACCTTGGAGTGCCTGACAGAGGGCCTAGAGACGAAAGAGCAAACGGGGAAGTCCTCTGGCTCTACCGGTTGCCCAAGGGCAGAGAAGATCTGCTAGTCTATCTGGAAGGTCTAGAGAGTAGCCACGGATTGGGAAGCTACATCACGGGCGGACATGGCCAGGTGAAGCTTGCTGACATGTAGCAGCCTTTCCGGAGACTACTAATTCCGGGGATAACATTCTATGCAAATACCCGGCTGAGTGGCATGGGGGCAGAAAACATTGACACATACCTGCCAGAGGCCTATCCTTGGTCTGAGGAGTCCACCGTGGTCTCCAGCGACTCATCATCTCAGCACACACTTTGCCTGCACACATGGAATCCGCCTCTCTCCACGAATGCCTTCTCCTGCTAGGAAACACACGATGTCACTCAGCCAAAGGAGAGCACAGGCAAAGTCAACTGAAGGCCCCGTTTTCAAGATTTTGCCCTCTGCTGGGCCACAGCCTCCGCTGGCACAGTGCATGTGTGACACTTCTCCGAAGACAAGGCCGAAATCTGGGCATCCAGGGCCCAAGCAGTCCAGAGTCTGCGCATGGCGGCATATGGATCACCTCTTTGCCACGAACAGGAGAGAGGCCTGGGCCCTACAGTGGCTCCGCTAGAGCTCCACGACCTCAGCTATTTTCCCTGACCTTTCCCCCGTGCCCTCGTGTGTGTGTGTCATCCCTAGTTACGCTTCTTCTCCGACCACTCTGAATCCGCCACCTGCGGATACGCGAGCATGAAAATGAACATCTGTCACTGCCTGCAGTGTCACAGGTCACTAGGTGTCTAGGCTCAGGCTGACCTTGGCTGTCTTCTGCCCAGGCAAGGAGCCTAATCCTCCAAAGGCAACGAGGACATGTGGTCATTGGCCGACATTCTTTCTTTCATCCACACAGCGGTCTAGATGAGGGCAAAGAGGCCAGGTAGGCCAGGTGAAGGCTGAGTGCGGGGCCTAAGGCTTCTTTCCCAATCACCATGGAGACAGCCACCGGAAGGCTGGCCGGAACTTCTGACGGGGACGGGTCACAGACACTGAGCCAATAGGAGAGGTCCAGCCTCAGCGGCCAGTTCCGCAGAGCCCTCCATTTCACCCATGGACACACAACGGCCCCTTCTCTTTTGGGCCACAAAACCGAGGTCACCCAGGGAATCACTTCACAGTAGGCAACCCTGAGGTGGACACGTTCGACACACTGGGCCAGCAGGCAGGTACCACTTTTCCACTTATGCTAGGATATCAGTAGGCAAGGCGCCCTTCCTCAGCATCTGTGGCCCCTCTGTGTATGTGTTCCTTCGGAGAACTCTCTTCGTTCTACCCTTGAGACACATCACGAGTATGAGGGGCCTGAGAGAGAGCCTAGCGATGAAACGGGGGAGGCTTCTGGCTGTCCTGCTTCCCTGTGGGTAGACAATAGCAGGTAGTCTCTCTGCAAGGTCTTAGCTTCTGTTGATGGACATGGGCAGTAAAGTAGGTGCGGACCCCGGCCAGGTGGAGCTTGTGGGCAGATGCAACCTCTCCGGCGACGAATAATTCCGCTGCTGCTTTGTATGGTGAAAACCTCCCCCCGCCACTTGGGGTGGGTAGAGAACACTGACCCACACCCGCCAGGGGCCTTTCCTGGGACTAAAGATCCCAACATGGTCTCAACGTCGTCAACCTCTCAGCACCCACCTTTCCTGCACACGTAATCCTGCCTTTCTCCGTCAGGGCCCTATCCTACCAGGAGAAAAAGCAAGCCGCTCAAAACGGCCGATGCCAGGGAAATCGAGGAAACACTGCCATTTTCCCAATTTTGGCTGTCTACATGTCCCCGCCTCCGCTGCAAGGCTGCGCACGTGGCCGGGCTCCGAAGGCAAGGCCGAAATCCTGGCAGCCTGGGCCCCAGCCGTCCAGTGGTTTATGGACGTGGGGACACGCATGACCTGTTCGCCACATACAGGAGGGATCCTTGGGCCCTTCACTGGCTCGCTATTCAGCTCCATGACGTCCACTACCGGCCCTGGCCTTTGCTTTGGCTGGTGCCCCACTGAACGTGTGCTCCGGAGCGATGTTTCTCCACCCATCACTATCATTCTGCCACCAGGCGATATGTGAGTGTGGGAGTCACCATTTGTCACTGGCAGCAGTGTCACAAGGCAGTAGACTTCCAGGTACCCGCAGACCTAGGCTGCCTTCTGCCCCAGGCAAGGTCCCGAATTCTTTATCCCAGGTGCTGACACCAGGGCACTGGCGGACATTCATTTGGAGCAACACAGAGGTCTGAGTGAGGGTCAGCGGGCCAGGGAGCTGAAGTGAAGGCCAGGTGGGCGGGGCTAAGGCTTCTTTGCCATCACCATAGAGACAGTCCCCCCACCGGAAGAGTGGGCGGAGCTTGCGATGGGCCTGCTGACAAGACCGAGCCAATGGCAGAGATCCGGCCCGCCAGGCAGATGACACAGGGCCCTCCATCGTGACCTACGACACCTAGTGGCCACGGGATTTGAGCACACCCTGGGAAAGGCTACGCAGGCACAAGGCAGCCCCTGGTGCGGACTGCTTCAGGGCATTGGCAGAGCAGGCCAGGTACCTCTTTCCCACTTTCCTGAGGATATCAGTACGCAAGGCATCCCCACTCAGCATCTCTTGCCTCTCTCTGTCTCTCTCTGGATGTGTTCCTTCTCTGAAATCTCTTCCTTCTCCCCCTTGTCACTTCACACCTTGGAGTGCCTGACAGAGGGCCTAGAGACGAAAGAGCAAACGGGGAAGGCCTCTGGCTCTACCGGTTGCCCAAGGGCAGAGAAGATCTGCTAGTCTATCTGGAAGGTCTAGAGAGTAGCCAGGGATTGCGGAGCTACATCACGGGCGGACCTGGCCGGGTGAAGCTTGCTGACATGTAGCAGCCTCTCCGGAGACTACTAATTCCGGGGATAACATTCTATGCAGATACCCGGCTGAGTGCCATGGGCAGAAAACATTGACACATACCTGCCAGAGGCCTATCCCGGGTCTGAGGAGTCCACCCTGGTCTCCAGCGACTCATTGGTCTCAGCACACACATTGCCTGCACACATGGAATCCGCCTCTCTCCACGAATGCCTTCTCCTGCTAGGAAACACACGATGTCACTCAGCCAAAGGAGAGCACAGGCAAAGTCAACTGAAGGCCCCGTTTTCAAGATTTTGCCCTCTGCTGGGCCACAGCCTCCGCTGGCACAGTGCATGTGTGACACTTCTCCGAAGACAAGGCCGAAATCTGGGCATCCAGGGCCCAAGCAGTCCAGAGTCTGCGCATGGCGGCATATGGATCACCTCTTTGCCACGAACAGGAGAGAGGCCTGGGCCCTACAGTGGCTCCGCTAGAGCTCCACGACCTCAGCTATTTTCCCTGACCTTTCCCCCGTGCCCTCGTGTGTGTGTGTCATCCCTAGTTACGCTTCTTCTCCGACCACTCTGAATCCGCCACCTGCGGATACGTGAGCATGAAAATGAACACCTGTCACTGCCTGCAGTGTCACAGGTCACTAGGTGTCTAGGCTCAGGCTGACCTTGGCTGTCTTCTGCCCAGGCAAGGAGCCTAATCCTTCAAAGGCAACGAGGACATGTGGTCATTGGCCGACATTCTTTCTTTCATCCACACAGCGGTCTAGATGAGGGGAAAGAGGCCAGGTAGGCCAGGTGAAGGCTGAGTGCAGGGCCTAAGGCTTCTTTCCCAATCACCATGGAGACAGCCACCGGAAGGCTGGCCGGAACTTCTGACGGGGACGGGTCACAGACACTGAGCCAATAGGAGAGGTCCAGCCTAAGCGGCCAGTTCCGCAGAGCCCTCCATTTCACCCATGGACACACGACGGCCCCTTCTCTTTTGGGCCACAAAACCGAGGGCACCCAGGGAATCACTTCACAGTAGGCAGCCCCTGATGTGGACACGTTCGACACACTGGGCCAGCAGGCAGGTACCACTTTTCCACTTACGCTAGGATATCAGTAGGCAAGGCGCCCTTCCTCAGCATCTATGGCCCCTCTGTGTATGTGTTCCTTCGGAGAACTCTCTTCGTTCTACCCTTGAGACACATCACAAGTATGAGAGGCCTGAGAGAGAGCCTAGCGATGAAACGGGGGAGGCTTCTGGCTGTCCTGCTTCCCCGTGGGTAGACAATAGCAGGTAGTCTCTCTGCAAGGTCTTAGCTTCTGTTGATTGACATGGGCGATACAGTAGGGGCGGACCCCGGCCAGGTGGAGCTTGTGGGCAGATGCAACCTCTCCGGCGACGAATAATTCCGCTGCAGCTTTGTATGGTGAAAACCTCCCCCCGCCACGTGGGATGGGTAGAGAACACTGACCCACACCCGCCAGGGGCCTTTCCTGGGACTAAAGATCCCAACATGGTCTCAACGTCGTCACCCTCTCAGCACACACCTTTCCTGCACACGTAATCCTGCCTTTCTCCGTCAGGGCCCTATCCTACCAGGAGAAAAAGCAAGCCGCTCAAAACGGCCGATGCCAGGGAAATCGAGGAAACACTGCCATTTTCCCAATTTTGGCTGTCTACATGTCCCCGCCTCCGCTGCAAGGCTGCGCATGTGGCCGGGCTCCGAAGGCAAGGCCGAAATCCTGGCAGCCTGGGCCCCAGCCGTCCAGTGGTTTATGGACGTGGGGACACGCATGACCTCTTCGCCACATACAGGAGGGATCCTTGGGCCCTTCACTGGCTCGCCATTCAGCTCCACGACGTCCACTACCGGCCCTGGCCTTTGCTTTGGCTGGTGCCCCACTGAACGTGTGCTCCGGAGCGATGTTTCTCCACCCATCACTATCATTCTGCCACCAGGCGATATGTGAGTGTGGGAGTCACCATTTGTCACCGGCAGCAGTGTCACAAGGCAGTAGACTTCCAGGTACCCGCTGACCTAGTCTGCCTTCTCCCCAGGCAAGGTCCCGAATTCTTTATCCCAGGTGCTGACACCAGGGCACTGGCGGACATTCATTTGGAGCAACACAGAGGTCTGAGTGAGGGTCAGCGGGCCAGGGAGCTGAAGTGAAGGCCAGGTGGGCGGGGCTAAGGCTTCTTTGCCATCACCATAGAGACAGTCCCCCCACCGGAAGAGTGGGCGGAGCTTGCGATGGGCCTGCTGACAAGACCGAGCCAATGGCAGAGATCCGGCCCGCCAGGCAGATGACACAGGGCCCTCCATTGTGACCTACGACACCTAGTGGCCACGGGATTTCAGCACTCCCTGGGAAAGGCTACGCAGGCACAAGGCAGCCCCTGGTGCGGACTGCTTCAGGGCATTGGCAGAGCAGGCCAGGTACCTCTTTCCCACTTTCCTGAGGATATCAGTACGCAAGGCATCCCCACTCAGCATCTCTTGCCTCTCTCTGTCTCTCTCTGGATGTGTTCCTTCTCTGAAATCTCTTCCTTCTCCCCCTTGTCACTTCACACCTTGGAGTGCCTGACAGAGGGCCTAGAGACGAAAGAGCAAACGGGGAAGTCCTCTGGCTCTACCGGTTGCCCAAGGGCAGAGAAGATCTGCTAGTCTATCTGGAAGGTCTAGAGAGTAGCCACGGATTGGGAAGCTACATCACGGGCGGACATGGCCAGGTGAAGCTTGCTGACATGTAGCAGCCTTTCCGGAGACTACTAATTCCGGGGATAACATTCTATGCAAATACCCGGCTGAGTGGCATGGGGGCAGAAAACATTGACACATACCTGCCAGAGGCCTATCCTGGGTCTGAGGAGTCCACCGTGGTCTCCAGCGACTCATCATCTCAGCACACACTTTGCCTGCACACATGGAATCCGCCTCTCTCCACGAATGCCTTCTCCTGCTAGGAAACACACGATGTCACTCAGCCAAAGGAGAGCACAGGCAAAGTCAACTGAAGGCCCCGTTTTCAAGATTTTGCCCTCTGCTGGGCCACAGCCTCCGCTGGCACAGTGCATGTGTGACACTTCTCCGAAGACAAGGCCGAAATCTGGGCATCCAGGGCCCAAGCAGTCCAGAGTCTGCGCATGGCGGCATATGGATCACCTCTTTGCCACGAACAGGAGAGAGGCCTGGGCCCTACAGTGGCTCCGCTAGAGCTCCACGACCTCAGCTATTTTCCCTGACCTTTCCCCCGTGCCCTCGTGTGTGTGTGTCATCCCTAGTTACGCTTCTTCTCCGACCACTCTGAATCCGCCACCTGCGGATACGCGAGCATGAAAATGAACATCTGTCACTGCCTGCAGTGTCACAGGTCACTAGGTGTCTAGGCTCAGGCTGACCTTGGCTGTCTTCTGCCCAGGCAAGGAGCCTAATCCTCCAAAGGCAACGAGGACATGTGGTCATTGGCCGACATTCTTTCTTTCATCCACACAGCGGTCTAGATGAGGGCAAAGAGGCCAGGTAGGCCAGGTGAAGGCTGAGTGCGGGGCCTAAGGCTTCTTTCCCAATCACCATGGAGACAGCCACCGGAAGGCTGGCCGGAACTTCTGACGGGGACGGGTCACAGACACTGAGCCAATAGGAGAGGTCCAGCCTCAGCGGCCAGTTCCGCAGAGCCCTCCATTTCACCCATGGACACACAACGGCCCCTTCTCTTTTGGGCCACAAAACCGAGGTCACCCAGGGAATCACTTCACAGTAGGCAACCCTGAGGTGGACACGTTCGACACACTGGGCCAGCAGGCAGGTACCACTTTTCCACTTATGCTAGGATATCAGTAGGCAAGGCGCCCTTCCTCAGCATCTGTGGCCCCTCTGTGTATGTGTTCCTTCGGAGAACTCTCTTCGTTCTACCCTTGAGACACATCACGAGTATGAGGGGCCTGAGAGAGAGCCTAGCGATGAAACGGGGGAGGCTTCTGGCTGTCCTGCTTCCCTGTGGGTAGACAATAGCAGGTAGTCTCTCTGCAAGGTCTTAGCTTCTGTTGATGGACATGGGCAGTAAAGTAGGTGCGGACCCCGGCCAGGTGGAGCTTGTGGGCAGATGCAACCTCTCCGGCGACGAATAATTCCGCTGCTGCTTTGTATGGTGAAAACCTCCCCCCGCCACTTGGGGTGGGTAGAGAACACTGACCCACACCCGCCAGGGGCCTTTCCTGGGACTAAAGATCCCAACATGGTCTCAACGTCGTCAACCTCTCAGCACCCACCTTTCCTGCACACGTAATCCTGCCTTTCTCCGTCAGGGCCCTATCCTACCAGGAGAAAAAGCAAGCCGCTCAAAACGGCCGATGCCAGGGAAATCGAGGAAACACTGCCATTTTCCCAATTTTGGCTGTCTACATGTCCCCGCCTCCGCTGCAAGGCTGCGCACGTGGCCGGGCTCCGAAGGCAAGGCCGAAATCCTGGCAGCCTGGGCCCCAGCCGTCCAGTGGTTTATGGACGTGGGGACACGCATGACCTGTTCGCCACATACAGGAGGGATCCTTGGGCCCTTCACTGGCTCGCTATTCAGCTCCATGACGTCCACTACCGGCCCTGGCCTTTGCTTTGGCTGGTGCCCCACTGAACGTGTGCTCCGGAGCGATGTTTCTCCACCCATCACTATCATTCTGCCACCAGGCGATATGTGAGTGTGGGAGTCACCATTTGTCACTGGCAGCAGTGTCACAAGGCAGTAGACTTCCAGGTACCCGCTGACCTAGGCTGCCTTCTGCCCCAGGCAAGGTCCCGAATTCTTTATCCCAGGTGCTGACACCAGGGCACTGGCGGACATTCATTTGGAGCAACACAGAGGTCTGAGTGAGGGTCAGCGGGCCAGGGAGCTGAAGTGAAGGCCAGGTGGGCGGGGCTAAGGCTTCTTTGCCATCACCATAGAGACAGTCCCCCCACCGGAAGAGTGGGCGGAGCTTGCGATGGGCCTGCTGACAAGACCGAGCCAATGGCAGAGATCCGGCCCGCCAGGCAGATGACACAGGGCCCTCCATCGTGACCTACGACACCTAGTGGCCACGGGATTTGAGCACACCCTGGGAAAGGCTACGCAGGCACAAGGCAGCCCCTGGTGCGGACTGCTTCAGGGCATTGGCAGAGCAGGCCAGGTACCTCTTTCCCACTTTCCTGAGGATATCAGTACGCAAGGCATCCCCACTCAGCATCTCTTGCCTCTCTCTGTCTCTCTCTGGATGTGTTCCTTCTCTGAAATCTCTTCCTTCTCCCCCTTGTCACTTCACACCTTGGAGTGCCTGACAGAGGGCCTAGAGACGAAACAGCAAACGGGGAAGGCCTCTGGCTCTACCGGTTGCCCAAGGGCAGAGAAGATCTGCTAGTCTATCTGGAAGGTCTAGAGAGTAGCCAGGGATTGCGGAGCTACATCACGGGCGGACCTGGCCGGGTGAAGCTTGCTGACATGTAGCAGCCTCTCCGGAGACTACTAATTCCGGGGATAACATTCTATGCAGATAACCGGCTGAGTGCCATGGGCAGAAAACATTGACACATACCTGCCAGAGGTCTATCCCGGGTCTGAGGAGTCCACCCTGGTCTCCAGCGACTCATTGGTCTCAGCACACACATTGCCTGAACACATGGAATCCGCCTCTCTCCACGAATGCCTTCTCCTGCTAGGAAACACACGATGTCACTCAGCCAAAGGAGAGCACAGGCAAAGTCAACTGAAGGCCCCGTTTTCAAGATTTTGCCCTCTGCTGGGCCACAGCCTCCGCTGGCACAGTGCATGTGTGACACTTCTCCGAAGACAAGGCCGCAATCTGGGCATCCAGGGCCCCAGCAGTCCAGAGTCTGCGCATGGCGGCATATGTTTCACCTCTTTTCCAGGAACAGGAGGGAGGCCTGGGCCCTACACTGGCTCTGCTAGAGCTCCACGACCTCAGCTATTTTCCCTGACCTTTCCCCCGTGCCGTCGTGTGTGTGTGTCATCCCTAGTTACACTTCTTCTCCGACCAATCTGAATCCGCCACCTGCGGATACGTCAGCATGAAAATGAACATCTCTCACTGCCTGCAGTGTCACAGGTCACTAGGCGTCTAGGCTCAGGCTGACCTTGGCTGTCTTCTGCCCAGGCAAGGAGCCTAATCCTTCAAAGGCTATGAGGACATGTGGTCATTGGCCGACATTCTTTCTTTCATCCACACAGCGGTCTAGATGAGGGGAAAGAGGCCAGGTAGGCCAGGTGAAGGCTGAGTGCAGGGCCTAAGGCTTCTTTCCCAATCACCATGGAGACAGCCACCGGAAGGCTGGCCGGAACTTCTGACGGGGACGGGTCACAGACACTGAGCCAATAGGAGAGGTCCAGCCTCAGCGGCCAGTTCCGCAGAGCCCTCCATTTCACCCATGGACACACGACGGCCCCTTCTCTTTTGGGCCACAAAACCGAGGGCACCCAGGGAATCACTTCACAGTAGGCAGCCCCTGATGTGGACACATTCGACACACTGGGCCAGCAGGCAGGTACCACTTTTCCACTTACGCTAGGATATCAGTAGGCAAGGCGCCCTTCCTCAGCATCTGTGGCCCCTCTGTGTATGTGTTCCTTCGGAGAACTCTCTTCGTTCTACCCTTGAGACACATCACGAGTATGAGGGGCCTGAGAGAGAGCCTAGCGATGAAACGGGGGAGGCTTCTGGCTGTCCTGCTTCCCCGTGGGTAGACAATAGCAGGTAGTCTCTCTGGAAGGTCTTAGCTTCTGTTGATTGACATGGGCGATACAGTAGGGGCGGACCCCGGCCAGGTGGAGCTTGTGGGCAGATGCAACCTCTCCGGCGACGAATAATTCCGCTGCTGCTTTGTATGGTGAAAACCTCCCCCCGCCACGTGGGATGGGTAGAGAACACTGACCCACACCCGCCAGGGGCCTTTCCTGGGACTAAAGATCCCAACATGGTCTCAACGTCGTCACCCTCTCAGCACACACCTTTCCTGCACACGTAATCCTGCCTTTCTCCGTCAGGGCCCTATCCTACCAGGAGAAAAAGCAAGCCGCTCAAAACGGCCGATGCCAGGGAAATCGCAGAAACACTGCCATTTTCCCAATTTTTGCTGTCTACATGTCCCCGCCTCCGCTGCAAGGCTGCGCACGTGGCCGGGCTCCGAAGGCAAGGCCGAAATTGGCAGCCTGGGCCTCAGCAGTCCAATGGTTTATGGACGTGGGGACACGCATGACCTGTCCGCCACATACAGGAGGGATCCTTGGGCCCTTCACTGGCTCGCCATTCAGCTCCACGACGTCCACTACCGGCCCTGGCCTTTGCTTTGGCTGGTGCCCCACTGAACGTGTGCTCCGGAGCGATGTTTCTCCACCCATCACTATCATTCTGCCACCAGGCGATATGTGAGTGTGGGAGTCACCATTTGTCACCGGCAGCAGTGTCACAAGGCAGTAGACTTCCAGGTACCCGCTGACCTAGTCTGCCTTCTCCCCAGGCAAGGTCCCGAATTCTTTATCCCAGGTGCTGACACCAGGGCACTGGCGGACATTCATTTGGAGCAACACAGAGGTCTGAGTGAGGGTCAGCAGGCCAGGGAGCTGAAGTGAAGGCCAGGTGGGCGGGGCTAAGGCTTCTTTGCCATCACCATAGAGACAGTCCCCCCACCGGAAGAGTGGGCGGAGCTTGCGATGGGCCTGCTGACAAGACCGAGCCAATGGCAGAGATCCGGCCCGCCAGGCAGATGACACAGGGCCCTCCATTGTGACCTACGACACCTAGTGGCCACGGGATTTCAGCACTCCCTGGGAAAGGCTACGCAGGCACAAGGCAGCCCCTGGTGCGGACTGCTTCAGGGCATTGGCAGAGCAGGCCAGGTACCTCTTTCCCACTTTCCTGAGGATATCAGTACGCAAGGCATCCCCACTCAGCATCTCTTGCCTCTCTCTGTCTCTCTCTGGATGTGTTCCTTCTCTGAAATCTCTTCCTTCTCCCCCTTGTCACTTCACACCTTGGAGTGCCTGACAGAGGGCCTAGAGACGAAAGAGCAAACGGGGAAGTCCTCTGGCTCTACCGGTTGCCCAAGGGCAGAGAAGATCTGCTAGTCTATCTGGAAGGTCTAGAGAGTAGCCACGGATTGGGAAGCTACATCACGGGCGGACCTGGCCAGGTGAAGCTTGCTGACATGTAGCAGCCTTTCCGGAGACTACTAATTCCGGGGATAACATTCTATGCAAATACCCGGCTGAGTGGCATGGGGGCAGAAAACATTGACACATACCTGCCAGAGGCCTATCCTGGGTCTGAGGAGTCCACCGTGGTCTCCAGCGACTCATCATCTCAGCACACACTTTGCCTGCACACATGGAATCCGCCTCTCTCCACGAATGCCTTCTCCTGCTAGGAAACACACGATGTCACTCAGCCAAAGGAGAGCACAGGCAAAGTCAACTGAAGGCCCCGTTTTCAAGATTTTGCCCTCTGCTGGGCCACAGCCTCCGCTGGCACAGTGCATGTGTGACACTTCTCCGAAGACAAGGCCGAAATCTGGGCATCCAGGGCCCAAGCAGTCCAGAGTCTGCGCATGGCGGCATATGGATCACCTCTTTGCCACGAACAGGAGAGAGGCCTGGGCCCTACAGTGGCTCCGCTAGAGCTCCACGACCTCAGCTATTTTCCCTGACCTTTCCCCCGTGCCCTCGTGTGTGTGTGTCATCCCTAGTTACGCTTCTTCTCCGACCACTCTGAATCCGCCACCTGCGGATACGCGAGCATGAAAATGAACATCTGTCACTGCCTGCAGTGTCACAGGTCACTAGGTGTCTAGGCTCAGGCTGACCTTGGCTGTCTTCTGCCCAGGCAAGGAGCCTAATCCTCCAAAGGCAACGAGGACATGTGGTCATTGGCCGACATTCTTTCTTTCATCCACACAGCGGTCTAGATGAGGGCAAAGAGGCCAGGTAGGCCAGGTGAAGGCTGAGTGCGGGGCCTAAGGCTTCTTTCCCAATCACCATGGAGACAGCCACCGGAAGGCTGGCCGGAACTTCTGACGGGGACGGGTCACAGACACTGAGCCAATAGGAGAGGTCCAGCCTCAGCGGCCAGTTCCGCAGAGCCCTCCATTTCACCCATGGACACACAACGGCCCCTTCTCTTTTGGGCCACAAAACCGAGGTCACCCAGGGAATCACTTCACAGTAGGCAACCCTGAGGTGGACACGTTCGACACACTGGGCCAGCAGGCAGGTACCACTTTTCCACTTATGCTAGGATATCAGTAGGCAAGGCGCCCTTCCTCAGCATCTGTGGCCCCTCTGTGTATGTGTTCCTTCGGAGAACTCTCTTCGTTCTACCCTTGAGACACATCACGAGTATGAGGGGCCTGAGAGAGAGCCTAGCGATGAAACGGGGGAGGCTTCTGGCTGTCCTGCTTCCCTGTGGGTAGACAATAGCAGGTAGTCTCTCTGCAAGGTCTTAGCTTCTGTTGATGGACATGGGCAGTAAAGTAGGTGCGGACCCCGGCCAGGTGGAGCTTGTGGGCAGATGCAACCTCTCCGGCGACGAATAATTCCGCTGCTGCTTTGTATGGTGAAAACCTCCCCCCGCCACTTGGGGTGGGTAGAGAACACTGACCCACACCCGCCAGGGGCCTTTCCTGGGACTAAAGATCCCAACATGGTCTCAACGTCGTCAACCTCTCAGCACCCACCTTTCCTGCACACGTAATCCTGCCTTTCTCCGTCAGGGCCCTATCCTACCAGGAGAAAAAGCAAGCCGCTCAAAACGGCCGATGCCAGGGAAATCGAGGAAACACTGCCATTTTCCCAATTTTGGCTGTCTACATGTCCCCGCCTCCGCTGCAAGGCTGCGCACGTGGCCGGGCTCCGAAGGCAAGGCCGAAATCCTGGCAGCCTGGGCCCCAGCCGTCCAGTGGTTTATGGACGTGGGGACACGCATGACCTGTTCGCCACATACAGGAGGGATCCTTGGGCCCTTCACTGGCTCGCTATTCAGCTCCATGACGTCCACTACCGGCCCTGGCCTTTGCTTTGGCTGGTGCCCCACTGAACGTGTGCTCCGGAGCGATGTTTCTCCACCCATCACTATCATTCTGCCACCAGGCGATATGTGAGTGTGGGAGTCACCATTTGTCACTGGCAGCAGTGTCACAAGGCAGTAGACTTCCAGGTACCCGCTGACCTAGGCTGCCTTCTGCCCCAGGCAAGGTCCCGAATTCTTTATCCCAGGTGCTGACACCAGGGCACTGGCGGACATTCATTTGGAGCAACACAGAGGTCTGAGTGAGGGTCAGCGGGCCAGGGAGCTGAAGTGAAGGCCAGGTGGGCGGGGCTAAGGCTTCTTTGCCATCACCATAGAGACAGTCCCCCCACCGGAAGAGTGGGCGGAGCTTGCGATGGGCCTGCTGACAAGACCGAGCCAATGGCAGAGATCCGGCCCGCCAGGCAGATGACACAGGGCCCTCCATCGTGACCTACGACACCTAGTGGCCACGGGATTTGAGCACACCCTGGGAAAGGCTACGCAGGCACAAGGCAGCCCCTGGTGCGGACTGCTTCAGGGCATTGGCAGAGCAGGCCAGGTACCTCTTTCCCACTTTCCTGAGGATATCAGTACGCAAGGCATCCCCACTCAACATCTCTTGCCTCTCTCTGTCTCTCTCTGGATGTGTTCCTTCTCTGAAATCTCTTCCTTCTCCCCCTTGTCACTTCACACCTTGGAGTGCCTGACAGAGGGCCTAGAGACGAAACAGCAAAGGGGGAAGGCCTCTGGCTCTACCGGTTGCCCAAGGGCAGAGAAGATCTGCTAGTCTATCTGGAAGGTCTAGAGAGTAGCCACGGATTGGGAAGCTACATCACGGGCGGCCCTGGCCGGGTGAAGCTTGCTGACATGTAGCAGCCTCTCCGAAGACTACTAATTCCGGGGATAACATTCTATGCAGATACCCGGCTGAGTGCCATGGGCAGAAAACATTGACACATACCTGCCAGAGGCCTATCCCGGGTCTGAGGAGTCCACCCTGGTCTCCAGCGACTCATCATCTCAGCACAAACATTGCCTGCACACATGGAATCCGCCTCTCTCCACGAATGCCTTCTCCTGCTAGGAAACACACGATGTCACTCAGCCAAAGGAGAGCACAGGCAAAGTCAACTGAAGGCCCCATTTTCAAGATTTTGCCCTCTGCTGGGCCACAGCCTCCGCTGGCACAGTGCATGTGTGACACTTCTCCGAAGACAAGGCCGCAATCTGGGCATCCAGGGCCCAAGCAGTCCAGAGTCTGCGCATGGCGGCATATGGATCACCTCTTTGCCACGAACAGGAGGGAGGCCTGGGCCCAACACAGACTCCGCTAGAGCTCCACGACCTCAGCTATTTTCCCTGACCTTTCCCCCGTGCGCTCGTGTGTGTGTGTCATCCCTAGTTACACTTCTTCTCCGACCAATCTGAATCCTCCACCTGCGTATACGCGAGCATGAAAATGAACATCTGTCACTGCCTGCAGTGTCACAGGTCACTAGGTGTCTAGGCTCAGGCTGACCTTGGCTGTCTTCTGCCCAGGCAAGGAGCCTAATCCTTCAAAGGCAACGAGGACATGTGGTCATTGGCCGACATTCTTTCTTTCATCCACACAGCGGTCTAGATGAGGGCAAAGAGGCCAGGTAGGCAGGGGAAGGCTGAGTGCGGGGCCTAAGGCTTCTTTCCCAATCACCATGGAGACAGCCACCGGAAGGCTGGCCGGAACTTCTGACGGGGACGGGTCACAGACACTGAGCCAATAGGAGAGGTCCAGCCTAAGCGGCCAGTTCCGCAGAGCCCTCCATTTAACCCATGGACACACAACGGCCCCTTCTCTTTTGGGCCACAAAACCGAGGTCACCCAGGGAATCACTTCACAGTAGGCAACCCTGAGGTGGACACGTTCGACACACTGGGCCAGCAGGCAGGTACCACTTTTCCACTTATGCTAGGATATCAGTAGGCAAGGCGCCCTTCCTCAGCATCTGTGGCCCCTCTGTGTATGTGTTCCTTCGGAGAACTCTCTTCGTTCTACCCTTGAGACACATCACAAGTATGAGGGGCCTGAGAGAGAGCCTAGCGATGAAACGGGGGAGGCTTCTGGCTGTCCTGCTTCCCCGTGGGTAGACAATAGCAGGTAGTCTCTCTGCAAGGTCTTAGCTTATGTTGATGGACATGGGCAGTAAAGTAGGTGCGGACCGCGGCCAGGTGGAGCTTGTGGGCAGATGCAACCTCTCCGGCGACGAATAATTCCGCTGCAGCTTTGTATGGTGAAAACCTCCCCCCGCCACGTGGGATGGGTAGAGAACACTGACCCACACCCGCCAGGGGCCTTTCCTGGGACTAAAGATCCCAACATGGTCTCAACGTCGTCACCCTCTCAGCACACACCTTTCCTGCACACGTAATCCTGCCTTTCTCCGTCAGGGCCCTATCCTACCAGGAGAAAAAGCTAGCCGCTCAAAACGGCCGATGCCAGGGAAATCGAGGAAACACTGCCATTTTCCCAATTTTGGCTGTCTACATGTCCCCGCCTCCGCTGCAAGGCTGCGCATGTGGCCGGGCTCCGAAGGCAAGGCCGAAATCCTGGCAGCCTGGGCCCCAGCCGTCCAGTGGTTCATGGACGTGGGGACACGCATGACCTGTTCGCCACATACAGGAGGGATCCTTGGGCCCTTCACTGGCTCGCCATTCAGCTCCACCACGTCCACTACCGGCCCTGGCCTTTGCTTTGGCTGGTGCCCCACTGAACGTGTGCTCCGGAGCGATGTTTCTCCACCCATCACTATCATTCTGCCACCAGGCGACATGTGAGTGTGGGAGTCACCATTTGTCACTGGCAGCAGTGTCACAAGGCAGTAGACTTCCAGGTACCCGCTGACCTAGGCTGCCTTCTGCCCCAGGCAAGGTCCCGAATTCTTTATCCCAGGTGCTGACACCAGGGCACTGGCGGACATTCATTTGGAGCAACACAGAGGTCTGAGTGAGGGTCAGCGGGCCAGGGAGCTGAAGTGAAGGCCAGGTGGGCGGGGCTAAGGCTTCTTTGCCATCACCATAGAGACAGTCCCCCCACTGGAAGAGTGGGCGGAGCTTGCGATGGGCCTGCTGACAAGACCGAGCCAATGGCAGAGATCCGGCCCGCCAGGCAGATGACACAGGGCCCTCCATCGTGACCTACGACACCTAGTGGCCACGGGATTTCAGCACACCCTGGGAAAGGCTACGCAGGCACAAGGCAGCCCCTGGTGCGGACTGCTTCAGGGCATTGGCAGAGCAGGCCAGGTACCTCTTTCCCACTTTCCTGAGGATATCAGTACGCAAGGCATCCCCACTCAGCATCTCTTGCCTCTCTCTGTCTCTCTCTGGATGTGTTCCTTCTCTGAAATCTCTTCCTTCTCCCCCTTGTCACTTCACACCTTGGAGTGCCTGACAGAGGGCCTAGAGACGAAACAGCAAACGGGGAAGGCCTCTGGCTCTACCGGTTGCCCAAGGGCAGAGAAGATCTGCTAGTCTATCTGGAAGGTCTAGAGAGTAGCCAGGGATTGCGGAGCTACATCACGGGCGGACCTGGCCGGGTGAAGCTTGCTGACATGTAGCAGCCTCTCCGGAGACTACTAATTCCGCGGATAACATTCTATGCAGATACCCGGCTGAGTGCCATGGGCAGAAAACATTGACACATACCTGCCAGAGGCCTATCCCGGGTCTGAGGAGTCCACCCTGGTCTCCAGCGACTCATTGGTCTCAGCACACACATTGCCTGCACACATGGAATCCGCCTCTCTCCACGAATGCCTTCTCCTGCTAGGAAACACACGATGTCACTCAGCCAAAGGAGAGCACAGGCAAAGTCAACTGAAGGCCCCGTTTTCAAGATTTTGCCCTCTGCTGGGCCACAGCCTCCGCTGGCACAGTGCATGTGTGACACTTCTCCGAAGACAAGGCCGAAATCTGGGCATCCAGGGCCCAAGCAGTCCAGAGTCTGCGCATGGCGGCATATGGATCACCTCTTTGCCACGAACAGGAGAGAGGCCTGGGCCCTACAGTGGCTCCGCTAGAGCTCCACGACCTCAGCTATTTTCCCTGACCTTTCCCCCGTGCCCTCGTGTGTGTGTGTCATCCCTAGTTACGCTTCTTCTCCGACCACTCTGAATCCGCCACCTGCGGATACGTGAGCATGAAAATGAACACCTGTCACTGCCTGCAGTGTCACAGGTCACTAGGTGTCTAGGCTCAGGCTGACCTTGGCTGTCTTCTGCCCAGGCAAGGAGCCTAATCCTTCAAAGGCAACGAGGACATGTGGTCATTGGCCGACATTCTTTCTTTCATCCACACAGCGGTCTAGATGAGGGGAAAGAGGCCAGGTAGGCCAGGTGAAGGCTGAGTGCAGGGCCTAAGGCTTCTTTCCCAATCACCATGGAGACAGCCACCGGAAGGCTGGCCGGAACTTCTGACGGGGACGGGTCACAGACACTGAGCCAATAGGAGAGGTCCAGCCTAAGCGGCCAGTTCCGCAGAGCCCTCCATTTCACCCATGGACACACGACGGCCCCTTCTCTTTTGGGCCACAAAACCGAGGGCACCCAGGGAATCACTTCACAGTAGGCAGCCCCTGATGTGGACACGTTCGACACACTGGGCCAGCAGGCAGGTACCACTTTTCCACTTACGCTAGGATATCAGTAGGCAAGGCGCCCTTCCTCAGCATCTATGGCCCCTCTGTGTATGTGTTCCTTCGGAGAACTCTCTTCGTTCTACCCTTGAGACACATCACAAGTATGAGAGGCCTGAGAGAGAGCCTAGCGATGAAACGGGGGAGGCTTCTGGCTGTCCTGCTTCCCCGTGGGTAGACAATAGCAGGTAGTCTCTCTGCAAGGTCTTAGCTTCTGTTGATTGACATGGGCGATACAGTAGGGGCGGACCCCGGCCAGGTGGAGCTTGTGGGCAGATGCAACCTCTCCGGCGACGAATAATTCCGCTGCAGCTTTGTATGGTGAAAACCTCCCCCCGCCACGTGGGATGGGTAGAGAACACTGACCCACACCCGCCAGGGGCCTTTCCTGGGACTAAAGATCCCAACATGGTCTCAACGTCGTCACCCTCTCAGCACACACCTTTCCTGCACACGTAATCCTGCCTTTCTCCGTCAGGGCCCTATCCTACCAGGAGAAAAAGCAAGCCGCTCAAAACGGCCGATGCCAGGGAAATCGAGGAAACACTGCCATTTTCCCAATTTTGGCTGTCTACATGTCCCCGCCTCCGCTGCAAGGCTGCGCATGTGGCCGGGCTCCGAAGGCAAGGCCGAAATCCTGGCAGCCTGGGCCCCAGCCGTCCAGTGGTTTATGGACGTGGGGACACGCATGACCTCTTCGCCACATACAGGAGGGATCCTTGGGCCCTTCACTGGCTCGCCATTCAGCTCCACGACGTCCACTACCGGCCCTGGCCTTTGCTTTGGCTGGTGCCCCACTGAACGTGTGCTCCGGAGCGATGTTTCTCCACCCATCACTATCATTCTGCCACCAGGCGATATGTGAGTGTGGGAGTCACCATTTGTCACCGGCAGCAGTGTCACAAGGCAGTAGACTTCCAGGTACCCGCTGACCTAGTCTGCCTTCTCCCCAGGCAAGGTCCCGAATTCTTTATCCCAGGTGCTGACACCAGGGCACTGGCGGACATTCATTTGGAGCAACACAGAGGTCTGAGTGAGGGTCAGCGGGCCAGGGAGCTGAAGTGAAGGCCAGGTGGGCGGGGCTAAGGCTTCTTTGCCATCACCATAGAGACAGTCCCCCCACCGGAAGAGTGGGCGGAGCTTGCGATGGGCCTGCTGACAAGACCGAGCCAATGGCAGAGATCCGGCCCGCCAGGCAGATGACACAGGGCCCTCCATTGTGACCTACGACACCTAGTGGCCACGGGATTTGAGCACTCCCTGGGAAAGGCTACGCAGGCACAAGGCAGCCCCTGGTGCGGACTGCTTCAGGGCATTGGCAGAGCAGGCCAGGTACCTCTTTCCCACTTTCCTGAGGATATCAGTACGCAAGGCATCCCCACTCAGCATCTCTTGCCTCTCTCTGTCTCTCTCTGGATGTGTTCCTTCTCTGAAATCTCTTCCTTCTCCCCCTTGTCACTTCACACCTTGGAGTGCCTGACAGAGGGCCTAGAGACGAAAGAGCAAACGGGGAAGTCCTCTGGCTCTACCGGTTGCCCAAGGGCAGAGAAGATCTGCTAGTCTATCTGGAAGGTCTAGAGAGTAGCCACGGATTGGGAAGCTACATCACGGGCGGACATGGCCAGGTGAAGCTTGCTGACATGTAGCAGCCTTTCCGGAGACTACTAATTCCGGGGATAACATTCTATGCAAATACCCGGCTGAGTGGCATGGGGGCAGAAAACATTGACACATACCTGCCAGAGGCCTATCCTGGGTCTGAGGAGTCCACCGTGGTCTCCAGCGACTCATCATCTCAGCACACACTTTGCCTGCACACATGGAATCCGCCTCTCTCCACGAATGCCTTCTCCTGCTAGGAAACACACGATGTCACTCAGCCAAAGGAGAGCACAGGCAAAGTCAACTGAAGGCCCCGTTTTCAAGATTTTGCCCTCTGCTGGGCCACAGCCTCCGCTGGCACAGTGCATGTGTGACACTTCTCCGAAGACAAGGCCGAAATCTGGGCATCCAGGGCCCAAGCAGTCCAGAGTCTGCGCATGGTGGCATATGGATCACCTCTTTGCCACGAACAGGAGAGAGGCCTGGGCCCTACAGTGGCTCCGCTAGAGCTCCACGACCTCAGCTATTTTCCCTGACCTTTCCCCCGTGCCCTCGTGTGTGTGTGTCATCCCTAGTTACGCTTCTTCTCCGACCACTCTGAATCCGCCACCTGCGGATACGTGAGCATGAAAATGAACATCTGTCACTGCCTGCAGTGTCACAGGTCACTAGGTGTCTAGGCTCAGGCTGACCTTGGCTGTCTTCTGCCCAGGCAAGGAGCCTAATCCTTCAAAGGCAACGAGGACATGTGGTCATTGGCCGACATTCTTTCTTTCATCCACACAGCGGTCTAGATGAGGGGAAAGAGGCCAGGTAGGCCAGGTGAAGGCTGAGTGCGGGGCCTAAGGCTTCTTTCCCAATCACCATGGAGACAGCCACCGGAAGGCTGGCCGGAACTTCTGACGGGGACGGGTCACAGACACTGAGCCAATAGGAGAGGTCCAGCCTCAGCGGCCAGTTCCGCAGAGCCCTCCATTTCACCCATGGACACACGACGGCCCCTTCTCTTTTGGGCCACAAAACCGAGGGCACCCAGGGAATCACTTCACAGTAGGCAGCCCCTGATGTGGACACGTTCGACACACTGGGCCAGCAGGCAGGTACCACTTTTCCACTTACGCTAGGATATCAGTAGGCAAGGCGCCCTTCCTCAGCATCTATGGCCCCTCTGTGTATGTGTTCCTTCGGAGAACTCTCTTCGTTCTACCCTTGAGACACATCACAAGTATGAGGGGCCTGAGAGAGAGCCTAGCGATGAAACGGGGGAGGCTTCTGGCTGTCCTGCTTCCCCGTGGGTAGACAATAGCAGGTAGTCTCTCTGGAAGGTCTTAGCTTCTGTTGATTGACATGGGCGATACAGTAGGGGCGGACCCCGGCCAGGTGGAGCTTGTGGGCAGATGCAACCTCTCCGGCGACGAATAATTCCGCTGCAGCTTTGTATGGTGAAAACCTCCCCCCGCCACGTGGGATGGGTAGAGAACACTGACCCACACCCGCCAGGGGCCTTTCCTGGGACTAAAGATCCCAACATGGTCTCAACGTCGTCACCCTCTCAGCACACACCTTTCCTGCACACGTAATCCTGCCTTTCTCCGTCAGGGCCCTATCCTACCAGGAGAAAAAGCAAGCCGCTCAAAACGGCCGATGCCAGGGAAATCGAGGAAACACTGCCATTTTCCCAATTTTGGCTGTCTACATGTCCCCGCCTCCGCTGCAAGGCTGCGCATGTGGCCGGGCTCCGAAGGCAAGGCCGAAATCCTGGCAGCCTGGGCCCCAGCCGTCCAGTGGTTTATGGACGTGGGGACACGCATGACCTGTTCGCCACATACAGGAGGGATCCTTGGGCCCTTCACTGGCTCGCCATTCAGCTCCACCACGTCCACTACCGGCCCTGGCCTTTGCTTTGGCTGGTGCCCCACTGAACGTGTGCTCCGGAGCGATGTTTCTCCACCCATCACTATCATTCTGCCACCAGGCGACATGTGAGTGTGGGAGTCACCATTTGTCACTGGCAGCAGTGTCACAAGGCAGTAGACTTCCAGGTACCCGCTGACCTAGGCTGCCTTCTGCCCCAGGCAAGGTCCCGAATTCTTTATCCCAGGTGCTGACACCAGGGCACTGGCGGACATTCATTTGGAGCAACACAGAGGTCTGAGTGAGGGTCAGCGGGCCAGGGAGCTGAAGTGAAGGCCAGGTGGGCGGGGCTAAGGCTTCTTTGCCATCACCATAGAGACAGTCCCCCCACCGGAAGAGTGGGCGGAGCTTGCGATGGGCCTGCTGACAAGACCGAGCCAATGGCAGAGATCCGGCCCGCCAGGCAGATGACACAGGGCCCTCCATCGTGACCTACGACACCTAGTGGCCACGGGATTTCAGCACACCCTGGGAAAGGCTACGCAGGCACAAGGCAGCCCCTGGTGCGGACTGCTTCAGGGCATTGGCAGAGCAGGCCAGGTACCTCTTTCCCACTTTCCTGAGGATATCAGTACGCAAGGCATCCCCACTCAGCATCTCTTGCCTCTCTCTGTCTCTCTCTGGATGTGTTCCTTCTCTGAAATCTCTTCCTTCTCCCCCTTGTCACTTCACACCTTGGAGTGCCTGACAGAGGGCCTAGAGACGAAACAGCAAACGGGGAAGGCCTCTGGCTCTACCGGTTGCCCAAGGGCAGAGAAGATCTGCTAGTCTATCTGGAAGGTCTAGAGAGTAGCCAGGGATTGCGGAGCTACATCACGGGCGGACCTGGCCGGGTGAAGCTTGCTGACATGTAGCAGCCTCTCCGGAGACTACTAATTCCGGGGATAACATTCTATGCAGATACCCGGCTGAGTGCCATGGGCAGAAAACATTGACACATACCTGCCAGAGGCCTATCCCGGGTCTGAGGAGTCCACCCTGGTCTCCAGCGACTCATTGGTCTCAGCACACACATTGCCTGCACACATGGAATCCGCCTCTCTCCACGAATGCCTTCTCCTGCTAGGAAACACACGATGTCACTCAGCCAAAGGAGAGCACAGGCAAAGTCAACTGAAGGCCCCGTTTTCAAGATTTTGCCCTCTGCTGGGCCACAGCCTCCGCTGGCACAGTGCATGTGTGACACTTCTCCGAAGACAAGGCCGAAATCTGGGCATCCAGGGCCCAAGCAGTCCAGAGTCTGCGCATGGCGGCATATGGATCACCTCTTTGCCACGAACAGGAGAGAGGCCTGGGCCCTACAGTGGCTCCGCTAGAGCTCCATGACCTCAGCTATTTTCCCTGACCTTTCCCCCGTGCCCTCGTGTGTGTGTGTCATCCCTAGTTACGCTTCTTCTCCGACCACTCTGAATCCGCCACCTGCGGATACGTGAGCATGAAAATGAACACCTGTCACTGCCTGCAGTGTCACAGGTCACTAGGTGTCTAGGCTCAGGCTGACCTTGGCTGTCTTCTGCCCAGGCAAGGAGCCTAATCCTTCAAAGGCAACGAGGACATGTGGTCATTGGCCGACATTCTTTCTTTCATCCACACAGCGGTCTAGATGAGGGGAAAGAGGCCAGGTAGGCCAGGTGAAGGCTGAGTGCGGGGCCTAGGGCTTCTTTCCCAATCACCATGGAGACAGCCACCGGAAGGCTGGCCGGAACTTCTGACGGGGACGGGTCACAGACACTGAGCCAATAGGAGAGGTCCAGCCTCAGCGGCCAGTTCCGCAGAGCCCTCCATTTCACCCATGGACACACGACGGCCCCTTCTCTTTTGGGCCACAAAACCGAGGGCACCCAGGGAATCACTTCACAGTAGGCAGCCCCTGATGTGGACACGTTCGACACGCTGGGCCAGCAGGCAGGTACCACTTTTCCACTTACGCTAGGATATCAGTAGGCAAGGCGCCCTTCCTCAGCATCTATGACCCCTCTGTGTATGTGTTCCTTCGGAGAACTCTCTTCGTTCTACCCTTGAGACACATCACAAGTACGAGGGGCCTGAGAGAGAGCCTAGCGATGAAACGGGGGAGGCTTCTGGCTGTCCTGCTTCCCCGTGGGTAGACAATAGCAGGTAGTCTCTCTGCAAGGTCTTAGCTTCTGTTGATTGACATGGGCGATACAGTAGGGGCGGACCCCGGCCAGGTGGAGCTTGTGGGCAGATGCAACCTCTCCGGCGACGAATAATTCCGCTGCAGCTTTGTATGGTGAAAACCTCCCCCCGCCACGTGGGATGGGTAGAGAACACTGACCCACACCCGCCAGGGGCCTTTCCTGGGACTAAAGATCCCAACATGGTCTCAACGTCGTCACCCTCTCAGCACACACCTTTCCTGCACACGTAATCCTGCCTTTCTCCGTCAGGGCCCTATCCTACCAGGAGAAAAAGCAAGCCGCTCAAAACGGCCGATGCCAGGGAAATCGAGGAAACACTGCCATTTTCCCAATTTTGGCTGTCTACATGTCCCCGCCTCCGCTGCAAGGCTGCGCATGTGGCCGGGCTCCGAAGGCAAGGCCGAAATCCTGGCAGCCTGGGCCCCAGCCGTCCAGTGGTTTATGGACGTGGGGACACGCATGACCTCTTCGCCACATACAGGAGGGATCCTTGGGCCCTTCACTGGCTCGCCATTCAGCTCCACGACGTCCACTACCGGCCCTGGCCTTTGCTTTGGCTGGTGCCCCACTGAACGTGTGCTCCGGAGCGATGTTTCTCCACCCATCACTATCATTCTGCCACCAGGCGATATGTGAGTGTGGGAGTCACCATTTGTCACCGGCAGCAGTGTCACAAGGCAGTAGACTTCCAGGTACCCGCTGACCTAGTCTGCCTTCTCCCCAGGCAAGGTCCCGAATTCTTTATCCCAGGTGCTGACACCAGGGCACTGGCGGACATTCATTTGGAGCAACACAGAGGTCTGAGTGAGGGTCAGCGGGCCAGGGAGCTGAAGTGAAGGCCAGGTGGGCGGGGCTAAGGCTTCTTTGCCATCACCATAGAGACAGTCCCCCCACCGGAAGAGTGGGCGGAGCTTGCGATGGGCCTGCTGACAAGACCGAGCCAATGGCAGAGATCCGGCCCGCCAGGCAGATGACACAGGGCCCTCCATTGTGACCTACGACACCTAGTGGCCACGGGATTTGAGCACTCCCTGGGAAAGGCTACGCAGGCACAAGGCAGCCCCTGGTGCGGACTGCTTCAGGGCATTGGCAGAGCAGGCCAGGTACCTCTTTCCCACTTTCCTGAGGATATCAGTACGCAAGGCATCCCCACTCAGCATCTCTTGCCTCTCTCTGTCTCTCTCTGGATGTGTTCCTTCTCTGAAATCTCTTCCTTCTCCCCCTTGTCACTTCACACCTTGGAGTGCCTGACAGAGGGCCTAGAGACGAAAGAGCAAACGGGGAAGTCCTCTGGCTCTACCGGTTGCCCAAGGGCAGAGAAGATCTGCTAGTCTATCTGGAAGGTCTAGAGAGTAGCCACGGATTGGGAAGCTACATCACGGGCGGACATGGCCAGGTGAAGCTTGCTGACATGTAGCAGCCTTTCCGGAGACTACTAATTCCGGGGATAACATTCTATGCAAATACCCGGCTGAGTGGCATGGGGGCAGAAAACATTGACACATACCTGCCAGAGGCCTATCCTGGGTCTGAGGAGTCCACCGTGGTCTCCAGCGACTCATCATCTCAGCACACACTTTGCCTGCACACATGGAATCCGCCTCTCTCCACGAATGCCTTCTCCTGCTAGGAAACACACGATGTCACTCAGCCAAAGGAGAGCACAGGCAAAGTCAACTGAAGGCCCCGTTTTCAAGATTTTGCCCTCTGCTGGGCCACAGCCTCCGCTGGCACAGTGCATGTGTGACACTTCTCCGAAGACAAGGCCGAAATCTGGGCATCCAGGGCCCAAGCAGTCCAGAGTCTGCGCATGGTGGCATATGGATCACCTCTTTGCCACGAACAGGAGAGAGGCCTGGGCCCTACAGTGGCTCCGCTAGAGCTCCACGACCTCAGCTATTTTCCCTGACCTTTCCCCCGTGCCCTCGTGTGTGTGTGTCATCCCTAGTTACGCTTCTTCTCCGACCACTCTGAATCCGCCACCTGCGGATACGTGAGCATGAAAATGAACATCTGTCACTGCCTGCAGTGTCACAGGTCACTAGGTGTCTAGGCTCAGGCTGACCTTGGCTGTCTTCTGCCCAGGCAAGGAGCCTAATCCTTCAAAGGCAACGAGGACATGTGGTCATTGGCCGACATTCTTTCTTTCATCCACACAGCGGTCTAGATGAGGGGAAAGAGGCCAGGTAGGCCAGGTGAAGGCTGAGTGCGGGGCCTAAGGCTTCTTTCCCAATCACCATGGAGACAGCCACCGGAAGGCTGGCCGGAACTTCTGACGGGGACGGGTCACAGACACTGAGCCAATAGGAGAGGTCCAGCCTCAGCGGCCAGTTCCGCAGAGCCCTCCATTTCACCCATGGACACACGACGGCCCCTTCTCTTTTGGGCCACAAAACCGAGGGCACCCAGGGAATCACTTCACAGTAGGCAGCCCCTGATGTGGACACGTTCGACACACTGGGCCAGCAGGCAGGTACCACTTTTCCACTTACGCTAGGATATCAGTAGGCAAGGCGCCCTTCCTCAGCATCTATGGCCCCTCTGTGTATGTGTTCCTTCGGAGAACTCTCTTCGTTCTACCCTTGAGACACATCACAAGTATGAGGGGCCTGAGAGAGAGCCTAGCGATGAAACGGGGGAGGCTTCTGGCTGTCCTGCTTCCCCGTGGGTAGACAATAGCAGGTAGTCTCTCTGGAAGGTCTTAGCTTCTGTTGATTGACATGGGCGATACAGTAGGGGCGGACCCCGGCCAGGTGGAGCTTGTGGGCAGATGCAACCTCTCCGGCGACGAATAATTCCGCTGCAGCTTTGTATGGTGAAAACCTCCCCCCGCCACGTGGGATGGGTAGAGAACACTGACCCACACCCGCCAGGGGCCTTTCCTGGGACTAAAGATCCCAACATGGTCTCAACGTCGTCACCCTCTCAGCACACACCTTTCCTGCACACGTAATCCTGCCTTTCTCCGTCAGGGCCCTATCCTACCAGGAGAAAAAGCAAGCCGCTCAAAACGGCCGATGCCAGGGAAATCGAGGAAACACTGCCATTTTCCCAATTTTGGCTGTCTACATGTCCCCGCCTCCGCTGCAAGGCTGCGCATGTGGCCGGGCTCCGAAGGCAAGGCCGAAATCCTGGCAGCCTGGGCCCCAGCCGTCCAGTGGTTTATGGACGTGGGGACACGCATGACCTGTTCGCCACATACAGGAGGGATCCTTGGGCCCTTCACTGGCTCGCCATTCAGCTCCACCACGTCCACTACCGGCCCTGGCCTTTGCTTTGGCTGGTGCCCCACTGAACGTGTGCTCCGGAGCGATGTTTCTCCACCCATCACTATCATTCTGCCACCAGGCGACATGTGAGTGTGGGAGTCACCATTTGTCACTGGCAGCAGTGTCACAAGGCAGTAGACTTCCAGGTACCCGCTGACCTAGGCTGCCTTCTGCCCCAGGCAAGGTCCCGAATTCTTTATCCCAGGTGCTGACACCAGGGCACTGGCGGACATTCATTTGGAGCAACACAGAGGTCTGAGTGAGGGTCAGCGGGCCAGGGAGCTGAAGTGAAGGCCAGGTGGGCGGGGCTAAGGCTTCTTTGCCATCACCATAGAGACAGTCCCCCCACCGGAAGAGTGGGCGGAGCTTGCGATGGGCCTGCTGACAAGACCGAGCCAATGGCAGAGATCCGGCCCGCCAGGCAGATGACACAGGGCCCTCCATCGTGACCTACGACACCTAGTGGCCACGGGATTTCAGCACACCCTGGGAAAGGCTACGCAGGCACAAGGCAGCCCCTGGTGCGGACTGCTTCAGGGCATTGGCAGAGCAGGCCAGGTACCTCTTTCCCACTTTCCTGAGGATATCAGTACGCAAGGCATCCCCACTCAGCATCTCTTGCCTCTCTCTGTCTCTCTCTGGATGTGTTCCTTCTCTGAAATCTCTTCCTTCTCCCCCTTGTCACTTCACACCTTGGAGTGCCTGACAGAGGGCCTAGAGACGAAACAGCAAACGGGGAAGGCCTCTGGCTCTACCGGTTGCCCAAGGGCAGAGAAGATCTGCTAGTCTATCTGGAAGGTCTAGAGAGTAGCCAGGGATTGCGGAGCTACATCACGGGCGGACCTGGCCGGGTGAAGCTTGCTGACATGTAGCAGCCTCTCCGGAGACTACTAATTCCGGGGATAACATTCTATGCAGATACCCGGCTGAGTGCCATGGGCAGAAAACATTGACACATACCTGCCAGAGGCCTATCCCGGGTCTGAGGAGTCCACCCTGGTCTCCAGCGACTCATTGGTCTCAGCACACACATTGCCTGCACACATGGAATCCGCCTCTCTCCACGAATGCCTTCTCCTGCTAGGAAACACACGATGTCACTCAGCCAAAGGAGAGCACAGGCAAAGTCAACTGAAGGCCCCGTTTTCAAGATTTTGCCCTCTGCTGGGCCACAGCCTCCGCTGGCACAGTGCATGTGTGACACTTCTCCGAAGACAAGGCCGAAATCTGGGCATCCAGGGCCCAAGCAGTCCAGAGTCTGCGCATGGCGGCATATGGATCACCTCTTTGCCACGAACAGGAGAGAGGCCTGGGCCCTACAGTGGCTCCGCTAGAGCTCCATGACCTCAGCTATTTTCCCTGACCTTTCCCCCGTGCCCTCGTGTGTGTGTGTCATCCCTAGTTACGCTTCTTCTCCGACCACTCTGAATCCGCCACCTGCGGATACGTGAGCATGAAAATGAACACCTGTCACTGCCTGCAGTGTCACAGGTCACTAGGTGTCTAGGCTCAGGCTGACCTTGGCTGTCTTCTGCCCAGGCAAGGAGCCTAATCCTTCAAAGGCAACGAGGACATGTGGTCATTGGCCGACATTCTTTCTTTCATCCACACAGCGGTCTAGATGAGGGGAAAGAGGCCAGGTAGGCCAGGTGAAGGCTGAGTGCGGGGCCTAGGGCTTCTTTCCCAATCACCATGGAGACAGCCACCGGAAGGCTGGCCGGAACTTCTGACGGGGACGGGTCACAGACACTGAGCCAATAGGAGAGGTCCAGCCTCAGCGGCCAGTTCCGCAGAGCCCTCCATTTCACCCATGGACACACGACGGCCCCTTCTCTTTTGGGCCACAAAACCGAGGGCACCCAGGGAATCACTTCACAGTAGGCAGCCCCTGATGTGGACACGTTCGACACGCTGGGCCAGCAGGCAGGTACCACTTTTCCACTTACGCTAGGATATCAGTAGGCAAGGCGCCCTTCCTCAGCATCTATGACCCCTCTGTGTATGTGTTCCTTCGGAGAACTCTCTTCGTTCTACCCTTGAGACACATCACAAGTACGAGGGGCCTGAGAGAGAGCCTAGCGATGAAACGGGGGAGGCTTCTGGCTGTCCTGCTTCCCCGTGGGTAGACAATAGCAGGTAGTCTCTCTGCAAGGTCTTAGCTTCTGTTGATTGACATGGGCGATACAGTAGGGGCGGACCCCGGCCAGGTGGAGCTTGTGGGGAGATGCAACCTCTCCGGCGACGAATAATTCCGCTGCAGCTTTGTATGGTGAAAACCTCCCCCCGCCACGTGGGATGGGTAGAGAACACTGACCCACACCCGCCAGGGGCCTTTCCTGGGACTAAAGATCCCAACATGGTCTCAATGTCGTCACCCTCTCAGCACACACCTTTCCTGCACACGTAATCCTGCCTTTCTCCGTCAGGGCCCTATCCTACCAGGAGAAAAAGCAAGCCGCTCAAAACGGCCGATGCCAGGGAAATCGAGGAAACACTGCCATTTTCCCAATTTTGGCTGTCTACATGTCCCCGCCTCCGCTGCAAGGCTGCGCATGTGGCCGGGCTCCGAAGGCAAGGCCGAAATCCTGGCAGCCTGGGCCCCAGCCGTCCAGTGGTTTATGGACGTGGGGATACGCATAACCTCTTCGCCACATACAGGAGGGATCCTTGGGCCCTTCACTGGCTCGCCATTCAGCTCCACCACGTCCACTACCGGCCCTGGCCTTTGCTTTGGCTGGTGCCCCACTGAACGTGTGCTCCGGAGCGATGTTTCTCCACCCATCACTATCATTCTGCCACCAGGCGATATGTGAGTGTGGGAGTCACCATTTGTCACCGGCAGCAGTGTCACAAGGCAGTAGACTTCCAGGTACCTGCTGACCTAGTCTGCCTTCTGCCCCAGGCAAGGTCCCGAATTCTTTATCCCAGGTGCTGACACCAGGGCACTGGCGGACATTCATTTGGAGCAACACAGAGGTCTGAGTGAGGGTCAGCGGGCCAGGGAGCTGAAGTGAAGGCCAGGTGGGCGGGGCTAAGGCTTCTTTGCCATCACCATAGAGACAGTCCCCCCACCGGAAGAGTGGGCGGAGCTTGCGATGGGCCTGCTGACAAGACCGAGCCAATGGCAGAGATCCGGCCCGCCAGGCAGATGACACAGGGCCCTCCATTGTGACCTACGACACCTAGTGGCCACGGGATTTGAGCACTCCCTGGGAAAGGCTACGCAGGCACAAGGCAGCCCCTGGTGCGGACTGCTTCAGGGCATTGGCAGAGCAGGCCAGGTACCTCTTTCCCACTTTCCTGAGGATATCAGTACGCAAGGCATCCCCACTCAGCATCTCTTGCCTCTCTCTGTCTCTCTCTGGATGTGTTCCTTCTCTGAAATCTCTTCCTTCTCCCCCTTGTCACTTCACACCTTGGAGTGCCTGACAGAGGGCCTAGAGACGAAACAGCAAACGGGGAAGTCCTCTGGCTCTACCGGTTGCCCAAGGGCAGAGAAGATCTGCTAGTCTATCTGGAAGGTCTAGAGAGTAGCCACGGATTGGGAAGCTACATCACGGGCGGACATGGCCAGGTGAAGCTTGCTGACATGTAGCAGCCTTTCCAGAGACTACTAATTCCGGGGATAACATTCTATGCAAATACCCGGCTGAGTGGCATGGGGGCAGAAAACATTGACACATACCTGCCAGAGGCCTATCCTGGGTCTGAGGAGTCCACCGTGGTCTCCAGCGACTCATCATCTCAGCACACACTTTGCCTGCACACATGGAATCCGCCTCTCTCCACGAATGCCTTCTCCTGCTAGGAAACACACGATGTCACTCAGCCAAAGGAGAGCACAGGCAAAGTCAACTGAAGGCCCCGTTTTCAAGATTTTGCCCTCTGCTGGGCCACAGCCTCCGCTGGCACAGTGCATGTGTGACACTTCTCCGAAGACAAGGCCGAAATCTGGGCATCCAGGGCCCAAGCAGTCCAGAGTCTGCGCATGGCGGCATATGGATCACCTCTTTGCCACGAACAGGAGAGAGGCCTGGGCCCTACAGTGGCTCCGCTAGAGCTCCACGACCTCAGCTATTTTCCCTGACCTTTCCCCCGTGCCCTCGTGTGTGTGTGTCATCCCTAGTTACGCTTCTTCTCCGACCACTCTGAATCCGCCACCTGCGGATACGTGAGCATGAAAATGAACATCTGTCACTGCCTGCAGTGTCACAGGTCACTAGGTGTCTAGGCTCAGGCTGACCTTGGCTGTCTTCTGCCCAGGCAAGGAGCCTAATCCTTCAAAGGCAACGAGGACATGTGGTCATTGGCCGACATTCTTTCTTTCATCCACACAGCGGTCTAGATGAGGGGAAAGAGGCCAGGTAGGCCAGGTGAAGGCTGAGTGCGGGGCCTAAGGCTTCTTTCCCAATCACCATGGAGACAGCCACCGGAAGGCTGGCCGGAACTTCTGACGGGGACGGGTCACAGACACTGAGCCAATAGGAGAGGTCCAGCCTCAGCGGCCAGTTCCGCAGAGCCCTCCATTTCACCCATGGACACACGACGGCCCCTTCTCTTTTGGGCCACAAAACCGAGGGCACCCAGGGAATCACTTCACAGTAGGCAGCCCCTGATGTGGACACGTTCGACACACTGGGCCAGCAGGCAGGTACCACTTTTCCACTTACGCTAGGATATCAGTAGGCAAGGCGCCCTTCCTCAGCATCTATGGCCCCTCTGTGTATGTGTTCCTTCGGAGAACTCTCTTCGTTCTACCCTTGAGACACATCACAAGTATGAGGGGCCTGAGAGAGAGCCTAGCGATGAAACGGGGGAGGCTTCTGGCTGTCCTGCTTCCCCGTGGGTAGACAATAGCAGGTAGTCTCTCTGCAAGGTCTTAGCTTCTGTTGATTGACATGGGCGATACAGTAGGGGCGGACCCCGGCCAGGTGGAGCTTGTGGGCAGATGCAACCTCTCCGGCGACGAATAATTCCGCTGCTGCTTTGTATGGTGAAAACCTCCCCCCGCCACGTGGGATGGGTAGAGAACACTGACCCACACCCGCCAGGGGCCTTTCCTGGGACTAAAGATCCCAACATGGTCTCAACGTCGTCACCCTCTCAGCACACACCTTTCCTGCACACGTAATCCTGCCTTTCTCCGTCAGGGCCCTATCCTACCAGGAGAAAAAGCAAGCCGCTCAAAACGGCCGATGCCAGGGAAATCGAGGAAACACTGCCATTTTCCCAATTTTGGCTGTCTACATGTCCCCGCCTCCGCTGCAAGGCTGCGCATGTGGCCGGGCTCCGAAGGCAAGGCCGAAATCCTGGCAGCCTGGGCCCCAGCAGTCCAGTGGTTTATGGACGTGGGGACACGCATGACCTCTTCGCCACATACAGGAGGGATCCTTGGGCCCTTCACTGGCTCGCCATTCAGCTCCACCACGTCCACTACCGGCCCTGGCCTTTGCTTTGGCTGGTGCCCCACTGAACGTGTGCTCCGGAGCGATGTTTCTCCACCCATCACTATCATTCTGCCACCAGGCGACATGTGAGTGTGGGAGTCACCATTTGTCACCGGCAGCAGTGTCACAAGGCAGTAGACTTCCAGGTACCCGCTGACCTAGGCTGCCTTCTGCCCCAGGCAAGGTCCCGAATTCTTTATCCCAGGTGCTGACACCAGGGCACTGGCGGACATTCATTTGGAGCAACACAGAGGTCTGAGTGAGGGTCAGCGGGCCAGGGAGCTGAAGTGAAGGCCAGGTGGGCGGGGCTAAGGCTTCTTTGCCATCACCATAGAGACAGTCCCCCCACCGGAAGAGTGGGCGGAGCTTGCGATGGGCCTGCTGACAAGACCGAGCCAATGGCAGAGATCCGGCCCGCCAGGCAGATGACACAGGGCCCTCCATCGTGACCTACGACACCTAGTGGCCACGGGATTTCAGCACACCCTGGGAAAGGCTACGCAGGCACAAGGCAGCCCCTGGTGCGGACTGCTTCAGGGCATTGGCAGAGCAGGCCAGGTACCTCTTTCCCACTTTCCTGAGGATATCAGTACGCAAGGCATCCCCACTCAGCATCTCTTGCCTCTCTCTGTCTCTCTCTGGATGTGTTCCTTCTCTGAAATCTCTTCCTTCTCCCCCTTGTCACTTCACACCTTGGAGTGCCTGACAGAGGGCCTAGAGACGAAACAGCAAACGGGGAAGGCCTCTGGCTCTACCGGTTGCCCAAGGGCAGAGAAGATCTGCTAGTCTATCTGGAAGGTCTAGAGAGTAGCCAGGGATTGCGGAGCTACATCACGGGCGGACCTGGCCGGGTGAAGCTTGCTGACATGTAGCAGCCTCTCCGGAGACTACTAATTCCGGGGATAACATTCTATGCAGATACCCGGCTGAGTGCCATGGGCAGAAAACATTGACACATACCTGCCAGAGGCCTATCCCGGGTCTGAGGAGTCCACCCTGGTCTCCAGCGACTCATTGGTCTCAGCACACACATTGCCTGCACACATGGAATCCGCCTCTCTCCACGAATGCCTTCTCCTGCTAGGAAACACACGATGTCACTCAGCCAAAGGAGAGCACAGGCAAAGTCAACTGAAGGCCCCGTTTTCAAGATTTTGCCCTCTGCTGGGCCACAGCCTCCGCTGGCACAGTGCATGTGTGACACTTCTCCGAAGACAAGGCCGAAATCTGGGCATCCAGGGCCCAAGCAGTCCAGAGTCTGCGCATGGCGGCATATGGATCACCTCTTTGCCACGAACAGGAGAGAGGCCTGGGCCCTACAGTGGCTCCGCTAGAGCTCCATGACCTCAGCTATTTTCCCTGACCTTTCCCCCGTGCCCTCGTGTGTGTGTGTCATCCCTAGTTACGCTTCTTCTCCGACCACTCTGAATCCGCCACCTGCGGATACGTGAGCATGAAAATGAACACCTGTCACTGCCTGCAGTGTCACAGGTCACTAGGTGTCTAGGCTCAGGCTGACCTTGGCTGTCTTCTGCCCAGGCAAGGAGCCTAATCCTTCAAAGGCAACGAGGACATGTGGTCATCGGCCGACATTCTTTCTTTCATCCACACAGCGGTCTAGATGAGGGGAAAGAGGCCAGGTAGGCCAGGTGAAGGCTGAGTGCGGGGCCTAGGGCTTCTTTCCCAATCACCATGGAGACAGCCACCGGAAGGCTGGCCGGAACTTCTGACGGGGACGGGTCACAGACACTGAGCCAATAGGAGAGGTCCAGCCTCAGCGGCCAGTTCCGCAGAGCCCTCCATTTCACCCATGGACACACGACGGCCCCTTCTCTTTTGGGCCACAAAACCGAGGGCACCCAGGGAATCACTTCACAGTAGGCAGCCCCTGATGTGGACACGTTCGACACGCTGGGCCAGCAGGCAGGTACCACTTTTCCACTTACGCTAGGATATCAGTAGGCAAGGCGCCCTTCCTCAGCATCTATGACCCCTCTGTGTATGTGTTCCTTCGGAGAACTCTCTTCGTTCTACCCTTGAGACACATCACAAGTACGAGGGGCCTGAGAGAGAGCCTAGCGATGAAACGGGGGAGGCTTCTGGCTGTCCTGCTTCCCCGTGGGTAGACAATAGCAGGTAGTCTCTCTGCAAGGTCTTAGCTTCTGTTGATTGACATGGGCGATACAGTAGGGGCGGACCCCGGCCAGGTGGAGCTTGTGGGGAGATGCAACCTCTCCGGCGACGAATAATTCCGCTGCAGCTTTGTATGGTGAAAACCTCCCCCCGCCACGTGGGATGGGTAGAGAACACTGACCCACACCCGCCAGGGGCCTTTCCTGGGACTAAAGATCCCAACATGGTCTCAATGTCGTCACCCTCTCAGCACACACCTTTCCTGCACACGTAATCCTGCCTTTCTCCGTCAGGGCCCTATCCTACCAGGAGAAAAAGCAAGCCGCTCAAAACGGCCGATGCCAGGGAAATCGAGGAAACACTGCCATTTTCCCAATTTTGGCTGTCTACATGTCCCCGCCTCCGCTGCAAGGCTGCGCATGTGGCCGGGCTCCGAAGGCAAGGCCGAAATCCTGGCAGCCTGGGCCCCAGCCGTCCAGTGGTTTATGGACGTGGGGATACGCATAACCTCTTCGCCACATACAGGAGGGATCCTTGGGCCCTTCACTGGCTCGCCATTCAGCTCCACGACGTCCACTACCGGCCCTGGAATTTGCTTTGGCTGGTGCCCCACTGAACGTGTGCTCCGGAGCGATGTTTCTCCACCCATCACTATCATTCTGCCACCAGGCGATATGTGAGTGTGGGAGTCACCATTTGTCACCGGCAGCAGTGTCACAAGGCAGTAGACTTCCAGGTACCTGCTGACCTAGTCTGCCTTCTGCCCCAGGCAAGGTCCCGAATTCTTTATCCCAGGTGCTGACACCAGGGCACTGGCGGACATTCATTTGGAGCAACACAGAGGTCTGAGTGAGGGTCAGCGGGCCAGGGAGCTGAAGTGAAGGCCAGGTGGGCGGGGCTAAGGCTTCTTTGCCATCACCATAGAGACAGTCCCCCCACCGGAAGAGTGGGCGGAGCTTGCGATGGGCCTGCTGACAAGACCGAGCCAATGGCAGAGATCCGGCCCGCCAGGCAGATGACACAGGGCCCTCCATTGTGACCTACGACACCTAGTGGCCACGGGATTTGAGCACTCCCTGGGAAAGGCTACGCAGGCACAAGGCAGCCCCTGGTGCGGACTGCTTCAGGGCATTGGCAGAGCAGGCCAGGTACCTCTTTCCCACTTTCCTGAGGATATCAGTACGCAAGGCATCCCCACTCAGCATCTCTTGCCTCTCTCTGTCTCTCTCTGGATGTGTTCCTTCTCTGAAATCTCTTCCTTCTCCCCCTTGTCACTTCACACCTTGGAGTGCCTGACAGAGGGCCTAGAGACGAAAGAGCAAACGGGGAAGTCCTCTGGCTCTACCGGTTGCCCAAGGGCAGAGAAGATCTGCTAGTCTATCTGGAAGGTCTAGAGAGTAGCCACGGATTGGGAAGCTACATCACGGGCGGACATGGCCAGGTGAAGCTTGCTGACATGTAGCAGCCTTTCCGGAGACTACTAATTCCGGGGATAACATTCTATGCAAATACCCGGCTGAGTGGCATGGGGGCAGAAAACATTGACACATACCTGCCAGAGGCCTATCCTGGGTCTGAGGAGTCCACCGTGGTCTCCAGCGACTCATCATCTCAGCACACACTTTGCCTGCACACATGGAATCCGCCTCTCTCCACGAATGCCTTCTCCTGCTAGGAAACACACGATGTCACTCAGCCAAAGGAGAGCACAGGCAAAGTCAACTGAAGGCCCCGTTTTCAAGATTTTGCCCTCTGCTGGGCCACAGCCTCCGCTGGCACAGTGCATGTGTGACACTTCTCCGAAGACAAGGCCGAAATCTGGGCATCCAGGGCCCAAGCAGTCCAGAGTCTGCGCATGGCGGCATATGGATCACCTCTTTGCCACGAACAGGAGAGAGGCCTGGGCCCTACAGTGGCTCCGCTAGAGCTCCACGACCTCAGCTATTTTCCCTGACCTTTCCCCCGTGCCCTCGTGTGTGTGTGTCATCCCTAGTTACGCTTCTTCTCCGACCACTCTGAATCCGCCACCTGCGGATACGTGAGCATGAAAATGAACATCTGTCACTGCCTGCAGTGTCACAGGTCACTAGGTGTCTAGGCTCAGGCTGACCTTGGCTGTCTTCTGCCCAGGCAAGGAGCCTAATCCTTCAAAGGCAACGAGGACATGTGGTCATTGGCCGACATTCTTTCTTTCATCCACACAGCGGTCTAGATGAGGGGAAAGAGGCCAGGTAGGCCAGGTGAAGGCTGAGTGCGGGGCCTAAGGCTTCTTTCCCAATCACCATGGAGACAGCCACCGGAAGGCTGGCCGGAACTTCTGACGGGGACGGGTCACAGACACTGAGCCAATAGGAGAGGTCCAGCCTCAGCGGCCAGTTCCGCAGAGCCCTCCATTTCACCCATGGACACACGACGGCCCCTTCTCTTTTGGGCCACAAAACCGAGGGCACCCAGGGAATCACTTCACAGTAGGCAGCCCCTGATGTGGACACGTTCGACACACTGGGCCAGCAGGCAGGTACCACTTTTCCACTTACGCTAGGATATCAGTAGGCAAGGCGCCCTTCCTCAGCATCTATGGCCCCTCTGTGTATGTGTTCCTTCGGAGAACTCTCTTCGTTCTACCCTTGAGACACATCACAAGTATGAGGGGCCTGAGAGAGAGCCTAGCGATGAAACGGGGGAGGCTTCTGGCTGTCCTGCTTCCCCGTGGGTAGACAATAGCAGGTAGTCTCTCTGCAAGGTCTTAGCTTCTGTTGATTGACATGGGCGATACAGTAGGGGCGGACCCCGGCCAGGTGGAGCTTGTGGGCAGATGCAACCTCTCCGGCGACGAATAATTCCGCTGCTGCTTTGTATGGTGAAAACCTCCCCCCGCCACGTGGGATGGGTAGAGAACACTGACCCACACCCGCCAGGGGCCTTTCCTGGGACTAAAGATCCCAACATGGTCTCAACGTCGTCACCCTCTCAGCACACACCTTTCCTGCACACGTAATCCTGCCTTTCTCCGTCAGGGCCCTATCCTACCAGGAGAAAAAGCAAGCCGCTCAAAACGGCCGATGCCAGGGAAATCGAGGAAACACTGCCATTTTCCCAATTTTGGCTGTCTACATGTCCCCGCCTCCGCTGCAAGGCTGCGCATGTGGCCGGGCTCCGAAGGCAAGGCCGAAATCCTGGCAGCCTGGGCCCCAGCAGTCCAGTGGTTTATGGACGTGGGGACACGCATGACCTCTTCGCCACATACAGGAGGGATCCTTGGGCCCTTCACTGGCTCGCCATTCAGCTCCACCACGTCCACTACCGGCCCTGGCCTTTGCTTTGGCTGGTGCCCCACTGAACGTGTGCTCCGGAGCGATGTTTCTCCACCCATCACTATCATTCTGCCACCAGGCGACATGTGAGTGTGGGAGTCACCATTTGTCACCGGCAGCAGTGTCACAAGGCAGTAGACTTCCAGGTACCCGCTGACCTAGGCTGCCTTCTGCCCCAGGCAAGGTCCCGAATTCTTTATCCCAGGTGCTGACACCAGGGCACTGGCGGACATTCATTTGGAGCAACACAGAGGTCTGAGTGAGGGTCAGCGGGCCAGGGAGCTGAAGTGAAGGCCAGGTGGGCGGGGCTAAGGCTTCTTTGCCATCACCATAGAGACAGTCCCCCCACCGGAAGAGTGGGCGGAGCTTGCGATGGGCCTGCTGACAAGACCGAGCCAATGGCAGAGATCCGGCCCGCCAGGCAGATGACACAGGGCCCTCCATCGTGACCTACGACACCTAGTGGCCACGGGATTTCAGCACACCCTGGGAAAGGCTACGCAGGCACAAGGCAGCCCCTGGTGCGGACTGCTTCAGGGCATTGGCAGAGCAGGCCAGGTACCTCTTTCCCACTTTCCTGAGGATATCAGTACGCAAGGCATCCCCACTCAGCATCTCTTGCCTCTCTCTGTCTCTCTCTGGATGTGTTCCTTCTCTGAAATCTCTTCCTTCTCCCCCTTGTCACTTCACACCTTGGAGTGCCTGACAGAGGGCCTAGAGACGAAACAGCAAACGGGGAAGGCCTCTGGCTCTACCGGTTGCCCAAGGGCAGAGAAGATCTGCTAGTCTATCTGGAAGGTCTAGAGAGTAGCCAGGGATTGCGGAGCTACATCACGGGCGGACCTGGCCGGGTGAAGCTTGCTGACATGTAGCAGCCTCTCCGGAGACTACTAATTCCGGGGATAACATTCTATGCAGATACCCGGCTGAGTGCCATGGGCAGAAAACATTGACACATACCTGCCAGAGGCCTATCCCGGGTCTGAGGAGTCCACCCTGGTCTCCAGCGACTCATTGGTCTCAGCACACACATTGCCTGCACACATGGAATCCGCCTCTCTCCACGAATGCCTTCTCCTGCTAGGAAACACACGATGTCACTCAGCCAAAGGAGAGCACAGGCAAAGTCAACTGAAGGCCCCGTTTTCAAGATTTTGCCCTCTGCTGGGCCACAGCCTCCGCTGGCACAGTGCATGTGTGACACTTCTCCGAAGACAAGGCCGAAATCTGGGCATCCAGGGCCCAAGCAGTCCAGAGTCTGCGCATGGCGGCATATGGATCACCTCTTTGCCACGAACAGGAGAGAGGCCTGGGCCCTACAGTGGCTCCGCTAGAGCTCCACGACCTCAGCTATTTTCCCTGACCTTTCCCCCGTGCCCTCGTGTGTGTGTGTCATCCCTAGTTACGCTTCTTCTCCGACCACTCTGAATCCGCCACCTGCGGATACGTGAGCATGAAAATGAACACCTGTCACTGCCTGCAGTGTCACAGGTCACTAGGTGTCTAGGCTCAGGCTGACCTTGGCTGTCTTCTGCCCAGGCAAGGAGCCTAATCCTTCAAAGGCAACGAGGACATGTGGTCATTGGCCGACATTCTTTCTTTCATCCACACAGCGGTCTAGATGAGGGGAAAGAGGCCAGGTAGGCCAGGTGAAGGCTGAGTGCGGGGCCTAGGGCTTCTTTCCCAATCACCATGGAGACAGCCACCGGAAGGCTGGCCGGAACTTCTGACGGGGACGGGTCACAGACACTGAGCCAATAGGAGAGGTCCAGCCTCAGCGGCCAGTTCCGCAGAGCCCTCCATTTCACCCATGGACACACGACGGCCCCTTCTCTTTTGGGCCACAAAACCGAGGGCACCCAGGGAATCACTTCACAGTAGGCAGCCCCTGATGTGGACACGTTCGACACACTGGGCCAGCAGGCAGGTACCACTTTTCCACTTACGCTAGGATATCAGTAGGCAAGGCGCCCTTCCTCAGCATCTATGGCCCCTCTGTGTATGTGTTCCTTCGGAGAACTCTCTTCGTTCTACCCTTGAGACACATCACAAGTACGAGGGGCCTGAGAGAGAGCCTAGCGATGAAACGGGGGAGGCTTCTGGCTGTCCTGCTTCCCCGTGGGTAGACAATAGCAGGTAGTCTCTCTGCAAGGTCTTAGCTTCTGTTGATTGACATGGGCGATACAGTAGGGGCGGACCCCGGCCAGGTGGAGCTTGTGGGCAGATGCAACCACTCCGGCGACGAATAATTCCGCTGCAGCTTTGTATGGTGAAAACCTCCCCCCGCCACGTGGGATGGGTAGAGAACACTGACCCACACCCGCCAGGGGCCTTTCCTGGGACTAAAGATCCCAACATGGTCTCAACGTCGTCAACCTCTCAGCACACACCTTTCCTGCACACGTAATCCTGCCTTTCTCCGTCAGGGCCCTATCCTACCAGGAGAAAAAGCAAGCCGCTCAAAACGGCCGATGCCAGGGAAATCGAGGAAACACTGCCATTTTCCCAATTTTGGCTGTCTACATGTCCCCGCCTCCGCTGCAAGGCTGCGCATGTGGCCGGGCTCCGAAGGCAAGGCCGAAATCCTGGCAGCCTGGGCCCCAGCCGTCCAGTGGTTTATGGACGTGGGGACACGCATGACCTCTTCGCCACATACAGGAGGGATCCTTGGGCCCTTCTTGGCTCGCCATTCAGCTCCATGACGTCCACTACCGGCCCCGGCCTTTGCTTTGGCTGGTGCCCCACTGAACGTGTGCTCCGGAGCGATGTTTCTCCACCCATCACTATCATTCTGCCACCAGGCGATATGTGAGTGTGGGAGTCACCATTTGTCACCGGCAGCAGTGTCACAAGGCAGTAGACTTCCAGGTACCCGCTGACCTAGGCTGCCTTCTGCCCCAGGCAAGGTCCCGAATTCTTTATCCCAGGTGCTGACACCAGGGCACTGGCGGACATTCATTTGGAGCAACACAGAGGTCTGAGTGAGGGTCAGCGGGCCAGGGAGCTGAAGTGAAGGCCAGGTGGGCGGGGCTAAGGCTTCTTTGCCATCACCATAGAGACAGTCCCCCCACCGGAAGAGTGGGCGGAGCTTGCGATGGGCCTGCTGACAAGACCGAGCCAATGGCAGAGATCCGGCCCGCCAGGCAGATGACACAGGGCCCTCCATCGTGACCTACGACACCTAGTGGCCACGGGATTTGAGCACTCCCTGGGAAAGGCTACGCAGGCACAAGGCAGCCCCTGGTGCGGACTGCTTCAGGGCATTGGCAGAGCAGGCCAGGTACCTCTTTCCCACTTTCCTGAGGATATCAGTACGCAAGGCATCCCCACTCAGCATCTCTTGCCTCTCTCTGTCTCTCTCTGGATGTGTTCCTTCTCTGAAATCTCTTCCTTCTCCCCCTTGTCACTTCACACCTTGGAGTGCCTGACAGAGGGCCTAGAGACGAAAGAGCAAACGGGGAAGTCCTCTGGCTCTACCGGTTGCCCAAGGGCAGAGAAGATCTGCTAGTCTATCTGGAAGGTCTAGAGAGTAGCCACGGATTGGGAAGCTACATCACGGGCGGACATGGCCAGGTGAAGCTTGCTGACATGTAGCAGCCTTTCCGGAGACTACTAATTCCGGGGATAACATTCTATGCAAATACCCGGCTGAGTGGCATGGGGGCAGAAAACATTGACACATACCTGCCAGAGGCTTATCCTGGGTCTGAGGAGTCCACCGTGGTCTCCAGCGACTCATCATCTCAGCACACACTTTGCCTGCACACATGGAATCCGCCTCTCTCCACGAATGCCTTCTCCTGCTAGGAAACACACGATGTCACTCAGCCAAAGGAGAGCACAGGCAAAGTCAACTGAAGGCCCCATTTTCAAGATTTTGCCCTCTGCTGGGCCACAGCCTCCGCTGGCACAGTGCATGTGTGACACTTCTCCGAAGACAAGGCCGAAATCTGGGCATCCAGGGCCCAAGCAGTCCAGAGTCTGCGCATGGCGGCATATGGATCACCTCTTTGCCACGAACAGGAGAGAGGCCTGGGCCCTACAGTGGCTCCGCTAGAGCTCCACGACCTCAGCTATTTTCCCTGACCTTTCCCCCGTGCCCTCGTGTGTGTGTGTCATCCCTAGTTACGCTTCTTCTCCGACCACTCTGAATCCGCCACCTGCGGATACGTGAGCATGAAAATGAATACCTGTCACTGCCTGCAGTGTCACAGGTCACTAGGTGTCTAGGCTCAGGCTGACCTTGGCTGTCTTCTGCCCAGGCAAGGAGCCTAATCCTTCAAAGGCAATGAGGACATGTGGTCATTGGCCGACATTCTTTCATCCACACAGCGGTCTAGATGAGGGGAAAGAGGCCAGGTAGGCCAGGTGAAGGCTGAGTGCGGGGCCTAAGGCTTCTTTCCCAATCACCATGGAGACAGCCACCGGAAGGCTGGCCGGAACTTCTGACGGGGACGGGTCACAGACACTGAGCCAATAGGAGAGGTCCAGCCTCAGCGGCCAGTTCCGCAGAGCCCTCCATTTCACCCATGGACACACGACGGCCCCTTCTGTTTTGGGCCACAAAACCGAGGGCACCCAGGGAATCACTTCACAGTAGGCAGCCCCTGATGTGGACACGTTCGACACACTGGGCCAGCAGGCAGGTACCACTTTTCCACTTACGCTAGGATATCAGTAGGCAAGGCGCCCTTCCTCAGCATCTATGGCCCCTCTGTGTATGTGTTCCTTCGGAGAACTCTCTTCGTTCTACCCTTGAGACACATCACAAGTACGAGGGGCCTGAGAGAGAGCCTAGCGATGAAACGGGGGAGGCTTCTGGCTGTCCTGCTTCCCCGTGGGTAGACAATAGCAGGTAGTCTCTCTGCAAGGTCTTAGCTTCTGTTGATTGACATGGGCGATACAGTAGGGGCGGACCCCGGCCAGGTGGAGCTTGTGGGCAGATGCAACCTCTCCGGCGACGAAAAATTCCGCTGCTGCTTTGTATGGTGAAAACCTCCCCCCGCCACGTGGGATGGGTAGAGAACACTGACCCACACCCGCCAGGGGCCTTTCCTGGGACTAAAGATCCCAACATGGTCTCAACGTCGTCACCCTCTCAGCACACACCTTTCCTGCACACGTAATCCTGCCTTTCTCCGTCAGGGCCCTATCCTACCAGGAGAAAAAGCAAGCCGCTCAAAACGGCCGATGCCAGGGAAATCGAGGAAACACTGCCATTTTCCCAATTTTGGCTGTCTACATGTCCCCGCCTCCGCTGCAAGGCTGCGCATGTGGCCGGGCTCCGAAGGCAAGGCCGAAATCCTGGCAGCCTGGGCCCCAGCCGTCCAGTGGTTTATGGACGTGGGGACACGCATGACCTGTTCGCCACATACAGGAGGGATCCTTGGGCCCTTCACTGGCTCGCCATTCAGCTCCACCACGTCCACTACCGGCCCTGGCCTTTGCTTTGGCTGGTGCCCCACTGAACGTGTGCTCCGGAGCGATGTTTCTCCACCCATCACTATCATTCTGCCACCAGGCGACATGTGAGTGTGGGAGTCACCATTTGTCACTGGCAGCAGTGTCACAAGGCAGTAGACTTCCAGGTACCCGCTGACTTAGGCTGCCTTTTGCCCCAGGCAAGGTCCCGAATTCTTTATCCCAGGAGCTGACACCAGGGCACTGGCGGACATTCATTTGGAGCAACACAGAGGTCTGAGTGAGGGTCAGCGGGCCAGGGAGCTGAAGTGAAGGCCAGGTGGGCGGGGCTAAGGCTTCTTTGCCATCACCATACAGACAGTCCCCCCACCGGAAGAGTGGGCGGAGCTTGCGATGGGCCTGCTGACAAGACCGAGCCAATGGCAGAGATCCGGCCCGCCAGGCAGATGACACAGGGCCCTCCATCGTGACCTACGACACCTAGTGGCCACGGGATTTCAGCACTCCCTGGGAAAGGCTACGCAGGCACAAGGCAGCCCCTGGTGCGGACTGCTTCAGGGCATTGGCAGAGCAGGCCAGGTACCTCTTTCCCACTTTCCTGAGGATATCAGTACGCAAGGCATTCCCACTCAGCATCTCTTGCCTCTCTCTGTCTCTCTCTGGATGTGTTCCTTCTCTGAAATCTCTTCCTTCTCCCCCTTGTCACTTCACACCTTGGAGTGCCTGACAGAGGGCCTAGAGACGAAACAGCAAACGGGGAAGGCCTCTGGCTCTACCGGTTGCCCAAGGGCAGAGAAGATCTGCTAGTCTATCTGGAAGGTCTAGAGAGTAGCCAGGGATTGCGGAGCTACATCACGGGCGGACCTGGCCGGGTGAAGCTTGCTGACATGTAGCAGCCTCTCCGGAGACTACTAATTCCGGGGATAACATTCTATGCAGATACCCGGCTGAGTGCCATGGGCAGAAAACATTGACACATACCTGCCAGAGGCCTATCCCGGGTCTGAGGAGTCCACCCTGGTCTCCAGCGACTCATTGGTCTCAGCACACACATTGCCTGCACACATGGAATTCGCCTCTCTCCACGAATGCCTTCTCCTGCTAGGAAACACACGATGTCACTCAGCCAAAGGAGAGCACAGGCAAAGTCAACTGAAGGCCCCGTTTTCAAGATTTTGCCCTCTGCTGGGCCATAGCCTCCGCTGGCACAGTGCATGTGTGACACTTCTCCGAAGACAAGGCTGCAATCTGGGCATCCAGGGCCCAAGCAGTCCAGAGTCTGCGCATGGCGGCATATGGATCACCTCTTTGCCACGAACAGGAGAGAGGCCTGGGCCCTACACAGACTCCTCTAGAGCTCCACGACCTCAGCTATTTTCCCTGACCTTTCCCCCGTGCCCTCGTGTGTGTGTGTCATCCCTAGTTACGCTTCTTCTCCGACCAATCTGAATCCTCCACCTGCGGATACGTGAGCATGAAAATGAACATCTGTCACTGCCTGCAGTGTCACAGGTCACTAGGTGTCTCGGCTCAGGCTGACCTTGGCTGTCTTCTGCCCAGGCAAGGAGCCTAATCCTTCAAAGGCAACGAGGACATGTGGTCATTGGCCGACATTCTTTCTTTCATCCACACAGCGGTCTAGATGAGGGGAAAGAGGCCAGGTAGGCCAGGTGAAGGCTGAGTGCGGGGCCTAAGGCTTCTTTCCCAATCACCATGGAGACAGCCACCGGAAGGCTGGCCGGAACTTCTGACGGGGACGGGTCACAGACACTGAGCCAATAGGAGAGGTCCAGCCTCAGCGGCCAGTTCCGCAGAGCCCTCCATTTCACCCATGGACACACGACGGCCCCTTCTCTTTTGGGCCACAAAACCGAGGGCACCCAGGGAATCACTTCACAGTAGGCAGCCCCTGATGTGGACACGTTCGACACACTGGGCCAGCAGGCAGGTACCACTTTTCCACTTACGCTAGGATATCAGTAGGCAAGGCGCCCTTCCTCAGCATCTATGGCCCCTCTGTGTATGTGTTCCTTCGGAGAACTCTCTTCGTTCTACCCTTGAGACACATCACAAGTATGAGGGGCCTGAGAGAGAGCCTAGCGATGAAACGGGGGAGGCTTCTGGCTGTCCTGCTTCCCCGTGGGTAGACAATAGCAGGTAGTCTCTCTGCAAGGTCTTAGCTTCTGTTGATTGACATGGGCGATACAGTAGGGGCGGACCCCGGCCAGGTGGAGCTTGTGGGCAGATGCAACCTCTCCGGCGACGAATAATTCCGCTGCTGCTTTGTATGGTGAAAACCTCCCCCCGCCACGTGGGATGGGTAGAGAACACTGACCCACACCCGCCAGGGGCCTTTCCTGGGACTAAAGATCCCAACATGGTGTCAACGTCGTCACCCTCTCAGCACACACCTTTCCTGCACACGTAATCCTGCCTTTCTCCGTCAGGGCCCTATCCTACCAGGAGAAAAAGCAAGCCGCTCAAAACGGCCGATGCCAGGGAAATCGAGGAAACACTGCCATTTTCCCAATTTTGGCTGTCTACATGTCCCCGCCTCCGCTGCAAGGCTGCGCATGTGGCCGGGCTCCGAAGGCAAGGCCGAAATCCTGGCAGCCTGGGCCCCAGCCGTCCAGTGGTTTATGGACGTGGGGACACGCATGACCTCTTCGCCACATACAGGAGGGATCCTTGGGCCCTTCTTGGCTCGCCATTCAGCTCCATGACGTCCACTACCGGCCCCGGCCTTTGCTTTGGCTGGTGCCCCACTGAACGTGTGCTCCGGAGCGATGTTTCTCCACCCATCACTATCATTCTGCCACCAGGCGATATGTGAGTGTGGGAGTCACCATTTGTCACCGGCAGCAGTGTCACAAGGCAGTAGACTTCCAGGTACCCGCTGACCTAGGCTGCCTTCTGCCCCAGGCAAGGTCCCGAATTCTTTATCCCAGGTGCTGACACCAGGGCACTGGCGGACATTCATTTGGAGCAACACAGAGGTCTGAGTGAGGGTCAGCGGGCCAGGGAGCTGAAGTGAAGGCCAGGTGGGCGGGGCTAAGGCTTCTTTGCCATCACCATAGAGACAGTCCCCCCACCGGAAGAGTGGGCGGAGCTTGCGATGGGCCTGCTGACAAGACCGAGCCAATGGCAGAGATCCGGCCCGCCAGGCAGATGACACAGGGCCCTCCATCGTGACCTACGACACCTAGTGGCCACGGGATTTGAGCACTCCCTGGGAAAGGCTACGCAGGCACAAGGCAGCCCCTGGTGCGGACTGCTTCAGGGCATTGGCAGAGCAGGCCAGGTACCTCTTTCCCACTTTCCTGAGGATATCAGTACGCAAGGCATCCCCACTCAGCATCTCTTGCCTCTCTCTGTCTCTCTCTGGATGTGTTCCTTCTCTGAAATCTCTTCCTTCTCCCCCTTGTCACTTCACACCTTGGAGTGCCTGACAGAGGGCCTAGAGACGAAAGAGCAAACGGGGAAGTCCTCTGGCTCTACCGGTTGCCCAAGGGCAGAGAAGATCTGCTAGTCTATCTGGAAGTTCTAGAGAGTAGCCACGGATTGGGAAGCTACATCACGGGCGGACATGGCCAGGTGAAGCTTGCTGACATGTAGCAGCCTTTCCGGAGACTACTAATTCCGGGGATAACATTCTATGCAAATACCCGGCTGAGTGGCATGGGGGCAGAAAACATTGACACATACCTGCCAGAGGCCTATCCTGGGTCTGAGGAGTCCACCGTGGTCTCCAGCGACTCATCATCTCAGCACACACTTTGCCTGCACACATGGAATCCGCCTCTCTCCACGAATGCCTTCTCCTGCTAGGAAACACACGATGTCACTCAGCCAAAGGAGAGCACAGGCAAAGTCAACTGAAGGCCCCATTTTCAAGATTTTGCCCTCTGCTGGGCCACAGCCTCCGCTGGCACAGTGCATGTGTGACACTTCTCCGAAGACAAGGCCGAAATCTGGGCATCCAGGGCCCAAGCAGTCCAGAGTCTGCGCGTGGCGGCATATGGATCACCTCTTTGCCACGAACAGGAGAGAGGCCTGGGCCCTACAGTGGCTCCGCTAGAGCTCCACGACCTCAGCTATTTTCCCTGACCTTTCCCCCGTGCCCTCGTGTGTGTGTGTCATCCCTAGTTACGCTTCTTCTCCGACCACTCTGAATCCGCCACCTGCGGATACGTGAGCATGAAAATGAACACCTGTCACTGCCTGCAGTGTCACAGGTCACTAGGTGTCTAGGCTCAGGCTGACCTTGGCTGTCTTCTGCCCAGGCAAGGAGCCTAATCCTTCAAAGGCAATGAGGACATGTGGTCATTGGCCGACATTCTTTCTTTCATCCACACAGCGGTCTAGATGAGGGGAAAGAGGCCAGGTAGGCCAGGTGAAGGCTGAGTGCGGGGCCTAAGGCTTCTTTCCCAATCACCATGGAGACAGCCACCGGAAGGCTGGCCGGAACTTCTGACGGGGACGGGTCACAGACACTGAGCCAATAGGAGAGGTCCAGCCTCAGCGGCCAGTTCCGCAGAGCCCTCCATTTCACCCATGGACACACGACGGCCCCTTCTCTTTTGGGCCACAAAACCGAGGGCACCCAGGGAATCACTTCACAGTAGGCAGCCCCTGATGTGGACACGTTCGACACACTGGGCCAGCAGGCAGGTACCACTTTTCCACTTACGCTAGGATATCAGTAGGCAAGGCGCCCTTCCTCAGCATCTATGGCCCCTCTGTGTATGTGTTCCTTCGGAGAACTCTCTTCGTTCTACCCTTGAGACACATCACAAGTATGAGGGGCCTGAGAGAGAGCCTAGCGATGAAACGGGGGAGGCTTCTGGCTGTCCTGCTTCCCCGTGGGTAGACAATAGCAGGTAGTCTCTCTGCAAGGTCTTAGCTTCTGTTGATTGACATGGGCGATACAGTAGGGGCGGACCCCGGCCAGGTGGAGCTTGTGGGCAGATGCAACCTCTCCGGCGACGAATAATTCCGCTGCTGCTTTGTATGGTGAAAACCTCCCCCCGCCACGTGGGATGGGTAGAGAACACTGACCCACACCCCCCAGGGGCCTTTCCTGGGACTAAAGATCCCAACATGGTCTCAACGTCGTCACCCTCTCAGCACACACCTTTCCTGCACACGTAATCCTGCCTTTCTCCGTCAGGGCCCTATCCTACCAGGAGAAAAAGCAAGCCGCTCAAAACGGCCGATGCCAGGGAAATCGAGGAAACACTGCCATTTTCCCAATTTTGGCTGTCTACATGTCCCCGCCTCCGCTGCAAGGCTGCGCATGTGGCCGGGCTCCGAAGGCAAGGCCGAAATCCTGGCAGCCTGGGCCCCAGCCGTCCAGTGGTTTATGGACGTGGGGACACGCATGACCTGTTCGCCACATACAGGAGGGATCCTTGGGCCCTTCACTGGCTCGCCATTCAGCTCCACCACGTCCACTACCGGCCCTGGCCTTTGCTTTGGCTGGTGCCCCACTGAACGTGTGCTCCGGAGCGATGTTTCTCCACCCATCACTATCATTCTGCCACCAGGCGACATGTGAGTGTGGGAGTCACCATTTGTCACTGGCAGCAGTGTCACAAGGCAGTAGACTTCCAGGTACCCGCTGACTTAGGCTGCCTTTTGCCCCAGGCAAGGTCCCGAATTCTTTATCCCAGGAGCTGACACCAGGGCACTGGCGGACATTCATTTGGAGCAACACAGAGGTCTGAGTGAGGGTCAGCGGGCCAGGGAGCTGAAGTGAAGGCCAGGTGGGCGGGGCTAAGGCTTCTTTGCCATCACCATAGAGACAGTCCCCCCACTGGAAGAGTGGGCGGAGCTTGCGATGGGCCTGCTGACAAGACCGAGCCAATGGCAGAGATCCGGCCCGCCAGGCAGATGACACAGGGCCCTCCATCGTGACCTACGACACCTAGTGGCCACGGGATTTCAGCACTCCCTGGGAAAGGCTACGCAGGCACAAGGCAGCCCCTGGTGCGGACTGCTTCAGGGCATTGGCAGAGCAGGCCAGGTACCTCTTTCCCACTTTCCTGAGGATATCAGTACGCAAGGCATTCCCACTCAGCATCTCTTGCCTCTCTCTGTCTCTCTCTGGATGTGTTCCTTCTCTGAAATCTCTTCCTTCTCCCCCTTGTCACTTCACACCTTGGAGTGCCTGACAGAGGGCCTAGAGACGAAACAGCAAACGGGGAAGGCCTCTGGCTCTACCGGTTGCCCAAGGGCAGAGAAGATCTGCTAGTCTATCTGGAAGGTCTAGAGAGTAGCCAGGGATTGCGGAGCTACATCACGGGCGGACCTGGCCGGGTGAAGCTTGCTGACATGTAGCAGCCTCTCCGGAGACTACTAATTCCGGGGATAACATTCTATGCAGATACCCGGCTGAGTGCCATGGGCAGAAAACATTGACACATACCTGCCAGAGGCCTATCCCGGGTCTGAGGAGTCCACCCTGGTCTCCAGCGACTCATTGGTCTCAGCACACACATTGCCTGCACACATGGAATTCGCCTCTCTCCACGAATGCCTTCTCCTGCTAGGAAACACACGATGTCACTCAGCCAAAGGAGAGCACAGGCAAAGTCAACTGAAGGCCCCGTTTTCAAGATTTTGCCCTCTGCTGGGCCATAGCCTCCGCTGGCACAGTGCATGTGTGACACTTCTCCGAAGACAAGGCTGCAATCTGGGCATCCAGGGCCCAAGCAGTCCAGAGTCTGCGCATGGCGGCATATGGATCACCTCTTTGCCACGAACAGGAGAGAGGCCTGGGCCCTACACAGACTCCTCTAGAGCTCCACGACCTCAGCTATTTTCCCTGACCTTTCCCCCGTGCCCTCGTGTGTGTGTGTCATCCCTAGTTACGCTTCTTCTCCGACCAATCTGAATCCTCCACCTGCGGATACGTGAGCATGAAAATGAACATCTGTCACTGCCTGCAGTGTCACAGGTCACTAGGTGTCTCGGCTCAGGCTGACCTTGGCTGTCTTCTGCCCAGGCAAGGAGCCTAATCCTTCAAAGGCAACGAGGACATGTGGTCATTGGCCGACATTCTTTCTTTCATCCACACAGCGGTCTAGATGAGGGGAAAGAGGCCAGGTAGGCCAGGTGAAGGCTGAGTGCGGGGCCTAAGGCTTCTTTCCCAATCACCATGGAGACAGCCACCGGAAGGCTGGCCGGAACTTCTGACGGGGACGGGTCACAGACACTGAGCCAATAGGAGAGGTCCAGCCTCAGCGGCCAGTTCCGCAGAGCCCTCCATTTCACCCATGGACACACGACGGCCCCTTCTCTTTTGGGCCACAAAACCGAGGGCACCCAGGGAATCACTTCACAGTAGGCAGCCCCTGATGTGGACACGTTCGACACACTGGGCCAGCAGGCAGGTACCACTTTTCCACTTACGCTAGGATATCAGTAGGCAAGGCGCCCTTCCTCAGCATCTATGGCCCCTCTGTGTATGTGTTCCTTCGGAGAACTCTCTTCGTTCTACCCTTGAGACACATCACAAGTATGAGGGGCCTGAGAGAGAGCCTAGCGATGAAACGGGGGAGGCTTCTGGCTGTCCTGCTTCCCCGTGGGTAGACAATAGCAGGTAGTCTTTCTGCAAGGTCTTAGCTTCTGTTGATTGACATGGGCGATACAGTAGGGGCGGACCCCGGCCAGGTGGAGCTTGTGGGCAGATGCAACCTCTCCGGCGACGAATAATTCCGCTGCTGCTTTGTATGGTGAAAACCTCCCCCCGCCACGTGGGATGGGTAGAGAACACTGACCCACACCCGCCAGGGGCCTTTCCTGGGACTAAAGATCCCAACATGGTGTCAACGTCGTCACCCTCTCAGCACACACCTTTCCTGCACACGTAATCCTGCCTTTCTCCGTCAGGGCCCTATCCTACCAGGAGAAAAAGCAAGCCGCTCAAAACGGCCGATGCCAGGGAAATCGAGGAAACACTGCCATTTTCCCAATTTTGGCTGTCTACATGTCCCCGCCTCCGCTGCAAGGCTGCGCATGTGGCCGGGCTCCGAAGGCAAGGCCGAAATCCTGGCAGCCTGGGCCCCAGCCGTCCAGTGGTTTATGGACGTGGGGACACGCATGACCTCTTCGCCACATACAGGAGGGATCCTTGGGCCCTTCTTGGCTCGCCATTCAGCTCCATGACGTCCACTACCGGCCCCGGCCTTTGCTTTGGCTGGTGCCCCACTGAACGTGTGCTCCGGAGCGATGTTTCTCCACCCATCACTATCATTCTGCCACCAGGCGATATGTGAGTGTGGGAGTCACCATTTGTCACCGGCAGCAGTGTCACAAGGCAGTAGACTTCCAGGTACCCGCTGACCTAGGCTGCCTTCTGCCCCAGGCAAGGTCCCGAATTCTTTATCCCAGGTGCTGACACCAGGGCACTGGCGGACATTCATTTGGAGCAACACAGAGGTCTGAGTGAGGGTCAGCGGGCCAGGGAGCTGAAGTGAAGGCCAGGTGGGCGGGGCTAAGGCTTCTTTGCCATCACCATAGAGACAGTCCCCCCACCGGAAGAGTGGGCGGAGCTTGCGATGGGCCTGCTGACAAGACCGAGCCAATGGCAGAGATCCGGCCCGCCAGGCAGATGACACAGGGCCCTCCATCGTGACCTACGACACCTAGTGGCCACGGGATTTGAGCACTCCCTGGGAAAGGCTACGCAGGCACAAGGCAGCCCCTGGTGCGGACTGCTTCAGGGCATTGGCAGAGCAGGCCAGGTACCTCTTTCCCACTTTCCTGAGGATATCAGTACGCAAGGCATCCCCACTCAGCATCTCTTGCCTCTCTCTGTCTCTCTCTGGATGTGTTCCTTCTCTGAAATCTCTTCCTTCTCCCCCTTGTCACTTCACACCTTGGAGTGCCTGACAGAGGGCCTAGAGACGAAAGAGCAAACGGGGAAGTCCTCTGGCTCTACCGGTTGCCCAAGGGCAGAGAAGATCTGCTAGTCTATCTGGAAGGTCTAGAGAGTAGCCACGGATTGGGAAGCTACATCACGGGCGGACATGGCCAGGTGAAGCTTGCTGACATGTAGCAGCCTTTCCGGAGACTACTAATTCCGGGGATAACATTCTATGCAAATACCCGGCTGAGTGGCATGGGGGCAGAAAACATTGACACATACCTGCCAGAGGCCTATCCTGGGTCTGAGGAGTCCACCGTGGTCTCCAGCGACTCATCATCTCAGCACACACTTTGCCTGCACACATGGAATCCGCCTCTCTCCACGAATGCCTTCTCCTGCTAGGAAACACACGATGTCACTCAGCCAAAGGAGAGCATAGGCAAAGTCAACTGAAGGCCCCATTTTCAAGATTTTGCCCTCTGCTGGGCCACAGCCTCCGCTGGCACAGTGCATGTGTGACACTTCTCCGAAGACAAGGCCGAAATCTGGGCATCCAGGGCCCAAGCAGTCCAGAGTCTGCGCATGGCGGCATATGGATCACCTCTTTGCCACGAACAGGAGAGAGGCCTGGGCCCTACAGTGGCTCCGCTAGAGCTCCACGACCTCAGCTATTTTCCCTGACCTTTCCCCCGTGCCCTCGTGTGTGTGTGTCATCCCTAGTTACGCTTCTCCTCCGACCACTCTGAATCCGCCACCTGCGGATACGTGAGCATGAAAATGAACACCTGTCACTGCCTGCAGTGTCACAGGTTACTAGGTGTCTAGGCTCAGGCTGACCTTGGCTGTCTTCTGCCCAGGCAAGGAGCCTAATCCTTCAAAGGCAACGAGGACATGTGGTCATTGGCCGACATTCTTTCTTTCATCCACACAGCGGTCTAGATGAGGGGAAAGAGGCCAGGTAGGCCAGGTGAAGGCTGAGTGCGGGGCCTAAGGCTTCTTTCCCAATCACCATGGAGACAGCCACCGGAAGGCTGGCCGGAACTTCTGACGGGGACGGGTCACAGACACTGAGCCAATAGGAGAGGTCCAGCCTCAGCGGCCAGTTCCGCAGAGCCCTCCATTTCACCCATGGACACACGACGGCCCCTTCTCTTTTGGGCCACAAAACCGAGGGCACCCAGGGAATCACTTCACAGTAGGCAGCCCCTGATGTGGACACGTTCGACACACTGGGCCAGCAGGCAGGTACCACTTTTCCACTTACGCTAGGATATCAGTAGCCAAGGCGCCCTTCCTCAGCATCTATGGCCCCTCTGTGTATGTGTTCCTTCGGAGAACTCTCTTCGTTCTACCCTTGAGACACATCACAAGTATGAGGGGCCTGAGAGAGAGCCTAGCGATGAAACGGGGGAGGCTTCTGGCTGTCCTGTTTCCCCGTGGGTAGACAATAGCAGGTAGTCTCTCTGCAAGGTCTTAGCTTCTGTTGATTGACATGGGCGATACAGTAGGGGCGGACCCCGGCCAGGTGGAGCTTGTGGGCAGATGCAACCTCTCCGGCGACGAATAATTCCGCTGCTGCTTTGTATGGTGAAAACCTCCCCCCGCCACGTGGGATGGGTAGAGAACACTGACCCACACCCGCCAGGGGCCTTTCCTGGGACTAAAGATCCCAACATGGTCTCAACGTCGTCACCCTCTCAGCACACACCTTTCCTGCACACGTAATCCTGCCTTTCTCCGTCAGGGCCCTATCCTACCAGGAGAAAAAGCAAGCCGCTCAAAACGGCCGATGCCAGGGAAATCGAGGAAACACTGCCATTTTCCCAATTTTGGCTGTCTACATGTCCCCGCCTCCGCTGCAAGGCTGCGCATGTGGCCGGGCTCCGAAGGCAAGGCCGAAATCCTGGCAGCCTGGGCCCCAGCCGTCCAGTGGTTTATGGACGTGGGGACACGCATGACCTGTTCGCCACATACAGGAGGGATCCTTGGGCCCTTCACTGGCTCGCCATTCAGCTCCACCACGTCCACTACCGGCCCTGGCCTTTGCTTTGGCTGGTGCCCCACTGAACGTGTGCTCCGGAGCGATGTTTCTCCACCCATCACTATCATTCTGCCACCAGGCGACATGTGAGTGTGGGAGTCACCATTTGTCACTGGCAGCAGTGTCACAAGGCAGTAGACTTCCAGGTACCCGCTGACTTAGGCTGCCTTTTGCCCCAGGCAAGGTCCCGAATTCTTTATCCCAGGAGCTGACACCAGGGCACTGGCGGACATTCATTTGGAGCAACACAGAGGTCTGAGTGAGGGTCAGCGGGCCAGGGAGCTGAAGTGAAGGCCAGGTGGGCGGGGCTAAGGCTTCTTTGCCATCACCATACAGACAGTCCCCCCACTGGAAGAGTGGGCGGAGCTTGCGATGGGCCTGCTGACAAGACCGAGCCAATGGCAGAGATCCGGCCCGCCAGGCAGATGACACAGGGCCCTCCATCGTGACCTACGACACCTAGTGGCCACGGGATTTCAGCACTCCCTGGGAAAGGCTACGCAGGCACAAGGCAGCCCCTGGTGCGGACTGCTTCAGGGCATTGGCAGAGCAGGCCAGGTACCTCTTTCCCACTTTCCTGAGGATATCAGTACGCAAGGCATTCCCACTCAGCATCTCTTGCCTCTCTCTGTCTCTCTCTGGATGTGTTCCTTCTCTGAAATCTCTTCCTTCTCCCCCTTGTCACTTCACACCTTGGAGTGCCTGACAGAGGGCCTAGAGACGAAACAGCAAACGGGGAAGGCCTCTGGCTCTACCGGTTGCCCAAGGGCAGAGAAGATCTGCTAGTCTATCTGGAAGGTCTAGAGAGTAGCCAGGGATTGCGGAGCTACATCACGGGCGGACCTGGCCGGGTGAAGCTTGCTGACATGTAGCAGCCTCTCCGGAGACTACTAATTCCGGGGATAACATTCTATGCAGATACCCGGCTGAGTGCCATGGGCAGAAAACATTGACACATACCTGCCAGAGGCCTATCCCGGGTCTGAGGAGTCCACCCTGGTCTCCAGCGACTCATTGGTCTCAGCACACACATTGCCTGCACACATGGAATTCGCCTCTCTCCACGAATGCCTTCTCCTGCTAGGAAACACACGATGTCACTCAGCCAAAGGAGAGCACAGGCAAAGTCAACTGAAGGCCCCGTTTTCAAGATTTTGCCCTCTGCTGGGCCATAGCCTCCGCTGGCACAGTGCATGTGTGACACTTCTCCGAAGACAAGGCTGCAATCTGGGCATCCAGGGCCCAAGCAGTCCAGAGTCTGCGCATGGCGGCATATGGATCACCTCTTTGCCACGAACAGGAGAGAGGCCTGGGCCCTACACAGACTCCTCTAGAGCTCCACGACCTCAGCTATTTTCCCTGACCTTTCCCCCGTGCCCTCGTGTGTGTGTGTCATCCCTAGTTACGCTTCTTCTCCGACCAATCTGAATCCTCCACCTGCGGATACGTGAGCATGAAAATGAACATCTGTCACTGCCTGCAGTGTCACAGGTCACTAGGTGTCTCGGCTCAGGCTGACCTTGGCTGTCTTCTGCCCAGGCAAGGAGCCTAATCCTTCAAAGGCAACGAGGACATGTGGTCATTGGCCGACATTCTTTCTTTCATCCACACAGCGGTCTAGATGAGGGGAAAGAGGCCAGGTAGGCCAGGTGAAGGCTGAGTGCGGGGCCTAAGGCTTCTTTCCCAATCACCATGGAGACAGCCACCGGAAGGCTGGCCGGAACTTCTGACGGGGACGGGTCACAGACACTGAGCCAATAGGAGAGGTCCAGCCTCAGCGGCCAGTTCCGCAGAGCCCTCCATTTCACCCATGGACACACGACGGCCCCTTCTCTTTTGGGCCACAAAACCGAGGGCACCCAGGGAATCACTTCACAGTAGGCAGCCCCTGATGTGGACACGTTCGACACACTGGGCCAGCAGGCAGGTACCACTTTTCCACTTACGCTAGGATATCAGTAGGCAAGGCGCCCTTCCTCAGCATCTATGGCCCCTCTGTGTATGTGTTCCTTCGGAGAACTCTCTTCGTTCTACCCTTGAGACACATCACAAGTATGAGGGGCCTGAGAGAGAGCCTAGCGATGAAACGGGGGAGGCTTCTGGCTGTCCTGCTTCCCCGTGGGTAGACAATAGCAGGTAGTCTTTCTGCAAGGTCTTAGCTTCTGTTGATTGACATGGGCGATACAGTAGGGGCGGACCCCGGCCAGGTGGAGCTTGTGGGCAGATGCAACCTCTCCGGCGACGAATAATTCCGCTGCTGCTTTGTATGGTGAAAACCTCCCCCCGCCACGTGGGATGGGTAGAGAACACTGACCCACACCCGCCAGGGGCCTTTCCTGGGACTAAAGATCCCAACATGGTGTCAACGTCGTCACCCTCTCAGCACACACCTTTCCTGCACACGTAATCCTGCCTTTCTCCGTCAGGGCCCTATCCTACCAGGAGAAAAAGCAAGCCGCTCAAAACGGCCGATGCCAGGGAAATCGAGGAAACACTGCCATTTTCCCAATTTTGGCTGTCTACATGTCCCCGCCTCCGCTGCAAGGCTGCGCATGTGGCCGGGCTCCGAAGGCAAGGCCGAAATCCTGGCAGCCTGGGCCCCAGCCGTCCAGTGGTTTATGGACGTGGGGACACGCATGACCTCTTCGCCACATACAGGAGGGATCCTTGGGCCCTTCTTGGCTCGCCATTCAGCTCCATGACGTCCACTACCGGCCCCGGCCTTTGCTTTGGCTGGTGCCCCACTGAACGTGTGCTCCGGAGCGATGTTTCTCCACCCATCACTATCATTCTGCCACCAGGCGATATGTGAGTGTGGGAGTCACCATTTGTCACCGGCAGCAGTGTCACAAGGCAGTAGACTTCCAGGTACCCGCTGACCTAGGCTGCCTTCTGCCCCAGGCAAGGTCCCGAATTCTTTATCCCAGGTGCTGACACCAGGGCACTGGCGGACATTCATTTGGAGCAACACAGAGGTCTGAGTGAGGGTCAGCGGGCCAGGGAGCTGAAGTGAAGGCCAGGTGGGCGGGGCTAAGGCTTCTTTGCCATCACCATAGAGACAGTCCCCCCACCGGAAGAGTGGGCGGAGCTTGCGATGGGCCTGCTGACAAGACCGAGCCAATGGCAGAGATCCGGCCCGCCAGGCAGATGACACAGGGCCCTCCATCGTGACCTACGACACCTAGTGGCCACGGGATTTGAGCACTCCCTGGGAAAGGCTACGCAGGCACAAGGCAGCCCCTGGTGCGGACTGCTTCAGGGCATTGGCAGAGCAGGCCAGGTACCTCTTTCCCACTTTCCTGAGGATATCAGTACGCAAGGCATCCCCACTCAGCATCTCTTGCCTCTCTCTGTCTCTCTCTGGATGTGTTCCTTCTCTGAAATCTCTTCCTTCTCCCCCTTGTCACTTCACACCTTGGAGTGCCTGACAGAGGGCCTAGAGACGAAAGAGCAAACGGGGAAGTCCTCTGGCTCTACCGGTTGCCCAAGGGCAGAGAAGATCTGCTAGTCTATCTGGAAGGTCTAGAGAGTAGCCACGGATTGGGAAGCTACATCACGGGCGGACATGGCCAGGTGAAGCTTGCTGACATGTAGCAGCCTTTCCGGAGACTACTAATTCCGGGGATAACATTCTATGCAAATACCCGGCTGAGTGGCATGGGGGCAGAAAACATTGACACATACCTGCCAGAGGCCTATCCTGGGTCTGAGGAGTCCACCGTGGTCTCCAGCGACTCATCATCTCAGCACACACTTTGCCTGCACACATGGAATCCGCCTCTCTCCACGAATGCCTTCTCCTGCTAGGAAACACACGATGTCACTCAGCCAAAGGAGAGCATAGGCAAAGTCAACTGAAGGCCCCATTTTCAAGATTTTGCCCTCTGCTGGGCCACAGCCTCCGCTGGCACAGTGCATGTGTGACACTTCTCCGAAGACAAGGCCGAAATCTGGGCATCCAGGGCCCAAGCAGTCCAGAGTCTGCGCATGGCGGCATATGGATCACCTCTTTGCCACGAACAGGAGAGAGGCCTGGGCCCTACAGTGGCTCCGCTAGAGCTCCACGACCTCAGCTATTTTCCCTGACCTTTCCCCCGTGCCCTCGTGTGTGTGTGTCATCCCTAGTTACGCTTCTCCTCCGACCACTCTGAATCCGCCACCTGCGGATACGTGAGCATGAAAATGAACACCTGTCACTGCCTGCAGTGTCACAGGTTACTAGGTGTCTAGGCTCAGGCTGACCTTGGCTGTCTTCTGCCCAGGCAAGGAGCCTAATCCTTCAAAGGCAACGAGGACATGTGGTCATTGGCCGACATTCTTTCTTTCATCCACACAGCGGTCTAGATGAGGGGAAAGAGGCCAGGTAGGCCAGGTGAAGGCTGAGTGCGGGGCCTAAGGCTTCTTTCCCAATCACCATGGAGACAGCCACCGGAAGGCTGGCCGGAACTTCTGACGGGGACGGGTCACAGACACTGAGCCAATAGGAGAGGTCCAGCCTCAGCGGCCAGTTCCGCAGAGCCCTCCATTTCACCCATGGACACACGACGGCCCCTTCTCTTTTGGGCCACAAAACCGAGGGCACCCAGGGAATCACTTCACAGTAGGCAGCCCCTGATGTGGACACGTTCGACACACTGGGCCAGCAGGCAGGTACCACTTTTCCACTTACGCTAGGATATCAGTAGCCAAGGCGCCCTTCCTCAGCATCTATGGCCCCTCTGTGTATGTGTTCCTTCGGAGAACTCTCTTCGTTCTACCCTTGAGACACATCACAAGTATGAGGGGCCTGAGAGAGAGCCTAGCGATGAAACGGGGGAGGCTTCTGGCTGTCCTGTTTCCCCGTGGGTAGACAATAGCAGGTAGTCTCTCTGCAAGGTCTTAGCTTCTGTTGATTGACATGGGCGATACAGTAGGGGCGGACCCCGGCCAGGTGGAGCTTGTGGGCAGATGCAACCTCTCCGGCGACGAATAATTCCGCTGCTGCTTTGTATGGTGAAAACCTCCCCCCGCCACGTGGGATGGGTAGAGAACACTGACCCACACCCGCCAGGGGCCTTTCCTGGGACTAAAGATCCCAACATGGTCTCAACGTCGTCACCCTCTCAGCACACACCTTTCCTGCACACGTAATCCTGCCTTTCTCCGTCAGGGCCCTATCCTACCAGGAGAAAAAGCAAGCCGCTCAAAACGGCCGATGCCAGGGAAATCGAGGAAACACTGCCATTTTCCCAATTTTGGCTGTCTACATGTCCCCGCCTCCGCTGCAAGGCTGCGCATGTGGCCGGGCTCCGAAGGCAAGGCCGAAATCCTGGCAGCCTGGGCCCCAGCCGTCCAGTGGTTTATGGACGTGGGGACACGCATGACCTCTTCGCCACATACAGGAGGGATCCTTGGGCCCTTCACTGGCTCGCCATTCAGCTCCATGACGTCCACTACCGGCCCCGGCCTTTGCTTTGGCTGGTGCCCCACTGAACGTGTGCTCCGGAGCGATGTTTCTCCACCCATCACTATCATTCTGCCACCAGGCGATATGTGAGTGTGGGAGTCACCATTTGTCACCGGCAGCAGTGTCACAAGGCAGTAGACTTCCAGGTACCCGCTGACCTAGGCTGCCTTCTGCCCCAGGCAAGGTCCCGAATTCTTTATCCCAGGTGCTGACACCAGGGCACTGGCGGACATTCATTTGGAGCAACACAGAGGTCTGAGTGAGGGTCAGCGGGCCAGGGAGCTGAAGTGAAGGCCAGGTGGGCGGGGCTAAGGCTTCTTTGCCATCACCATAGAGACAGTCCCCCCACCGGAAGAGTGGGCGGAGCTTGCGATGGGCCTGCTGACAAGACCGAGCCAATGGCAGAGATCCGGCCCGCCAGGCAGATGACACAGGGCCCTCCATCGTGACCTACGACACCTAGTGGCCACAGGATTTGAGCACACCCTGGGAAAGGCTACGCAGGCACAAGGCAGCCCCTGGTGCGGACTGCTTCAGGGCATTGGCAGAGCAGGCCAGGTACCTCTTTCCCACTTTCCTGAGGATATCAGTACGCAAGGCATCCCCACTCAGCATCTCTTGCCTCTCTCTGTCTCTCTCTGGATGTGTTCCTTCTCTGAAATCTCTTCCTTCTCCCCCTTGTCACTTCACACCTTGGAGTGCCTGACAGAGGGCCTAGAGACGAAAGAGCAAACGGGGAAGTCCTCTGGCTCTACCGGTTGCCCAAGGGCAGAGAAGATCTGCTAGTCTATCTGGAAGGTCTAGAGAGTAGCCACGGATTGGGAAGCTACATCACGGGCGGACATGGCCAGGTGAAGCTTGCTGACATGTAGCAGCCTTTCCGGAGACTACTAATTCCGGGGATAACATTCTATGCAAATACCCGGCTGAGTGGCATGGGGGCAGAAAACATTGACACATACCTGCCAGAGGCCTATCCTGGGTCTGAGGAGTCCACCGTGGTCTCCAGCGACTCATCATCTCAGCACACACTTTGCCTGCACACATGGAATTCGCCTCTCTCCACGAATGCCTTCTCCTGCTAGGAAACACACGATGTCACTCAGCCAAAGGAGAGCACAGGCAAAGTCAACTGAAGGCCCCATTTTCAAGATTTTGCCCTCTGCTGGGCCACAGCCTCCGCTGGCACAGTGCATGTGTGACACTTCTCCGAAGACAAGGCCGAAATCTGGGCATCCAGGGCCCAAGCAGTCCAGAGTCTGCGCGTGGCGGCATATGGATCACCTCTTTGCCACGAACAGGAGAGAGGCCTGGGCCCTACAGTGGCTCCGCTAGAGCTCCACGACCTCAGCTATTTTCCCTGACCTTTCCCCCGTGCCCTCGTGTGTGTGTGTCATCCCTAGTTACGCTTCTCCTCCGACCACTCTGAATCCGCCACCTGCGGATACGTGAGCATGAAAATGAACACCTGTCACTGCCTGCAGTGTCACAGGTCACTAGGTGTCTCGGCTCAGGCTGACCTTGGCTGTCTTCTGCCCAGGCAAGGAGCCTAATCCTTCAAAGGCAACGAGGACATGTGGTCATTGGCCGACATTCTTTCTTTCATCCACACAGCGGTCTAGATGAGGGGAAAGAGGCCAGGTAGGCCAGGTGAAGGCTGAGTGCGGGGCCTAAGGCTTCTTTCCCAATCACCATGGAGACAGCCACCGGAAGGCTGGCCGGAACTTCTGACGGGGACGGGTCACAGACACTGAGCCAATAGGAGAGGTCCAGCCTCAGCGGCCAGTTCCGCAGAGCCCTCCATTTCACCCATGGACACACGACGGCCCCTTCTCTTTTGGGCCACAAAACCGAGGGCACCCAGGGAATCACTTCACAGTAGGCAGCCCCTGATGTGGACACGTTCGACACACTGGGCCAGCAGGCAGGTACCACTTTTCCACTTACGCTAGGATATCAGTAGGCAAGGCGCCCTTCCTCAGCATCTATGGCCCCTCTGTGTATGTGTTCCTTCGGAGAACTCTCTTCGTTCTACCCTTGAGACACATCACAAGTATGAGGGGCCTGAGAGAGAGCCTAGCGATGAAACGGGGGAGGCTTCTGGCTGTCCTGCTTCCCCGTGGGTAGACAATAGCAGGTAGTCTCTCTGCAAGGTCTTAGCTTCTGTTGATTGACATGGGCGATACAGTAGGGGCGGACCCCGGCCAGGTGGAGCTTGTGGGCAGATGCAACCTCTCCGGCGACGAAAAATTCCGCTGCTGCTTTGTATGGTGAAAACCTCCCCCCGCCACGTGGGATGGGTAGAGAACACTGACCCACACCCGCCAGGGGCCTTTCCTGGGACTAAAGATCCCAACATGGTCTCAACGTCGTCACCCTCTCAGCACACACCTTTCCTGCACACGTAATCCTGCCTTTCTCCGTCAGGGCCCTATCCTACCAGGAGAAAAAGCAAGCCGCTCAAAACGGCCGATGCCAGGGAAATCGAGGAAACACTGCCATTTTCCCAATTTTGGCTGTCTACATGTCCCCGCCTCCGCTGCAAGGCTGCGCATGTGGCCGGGCTCCGAAGGCAAGGCCGAAATCCTGGCAGCCTGGGCCCCAGCCGTCCAGTGGTTTATGGACGTGGGGACACGCATGACCTCTTCGCCACATACAGGAGGGATCCTTGGGCCCTTCTTGGCTCGCCATTCAGCTCCATGACGTCCACTACCGGCCCCGGCCTTTGCTTTGGCTGGTGCCCCACTGAACGTGTGCTCCGGAGCGATGTTTCTCCACCCATCACTATCATTCTGCCACCAGGCGATATGTGAGTGTGGGAGTCACCATTTGTCACCGGCAGCAGTGTCACAAGGCAGTAGACTTCCAGGTACCCGCTGACCTAGGCTGCCTTCTGCCCCAGGCAAGGTCCCGAATTCTTTATCCCAGGTGCTGACACCAGGGCACTGGCGGACATTCATTTGGAGCAACACAGAGGTCTGAGTGAGGGTCAGCGGGCCAGGGAGCTGAAGTGAAGGCCAGGTGGGCGGGGCTAAGGCTTCTTTGCCATCACCATAGAGACAGTCCCCCCACCGGAAGAGTGGGCGGAGCTTGCGATGGGCCTGCTGACAAGACCGAGCCAATGGCAGAGATCCGGCCCGCCAGGCAGATGACACAGGGCCCTCCATCGTGACCTACGACACCTAGTGGCCACGGGATTTGAGCACTCCCTGGGAAAGGCTACGCAGGCACAAGGCAGCCCCTGGTGCGGACTGCTTCAGGGCATTGGCAGAGCAGGCCAGGTACCTCTTTCCCACTTTCCTGAGGATATCAGTACGCAAGGCATCCCCACTCAGCATCTCTTGCCTCTCTCTGTCTCTCTCTGGATGTGTTCCTTCTCTGAAATCTCTTCCTTCTCCCCCTTGTCACTTCACACCTTGGAGTGCCTGACAGAGGGCCTAGAGACGAAAGAGCAAACGGGGAAGTCCTCTGGCTCTACCGGTTGCCCAAGGGCAGAGAAGATCTGCTAGTCTATCTGGAAGGTCTAGAGAGTAGCCACGGATTGGGAAGCTACATCACGGGCGGACATGGCCAGGTGAAGCTTGCTGACATGTAGCAGCCTTTCCGGAGACTACTAATTCCGGGGATAACATTCTATGCAAATACCCGGCTGAGTGGCATGGGGGCAGAAAACATTGACACATACCTGCCAGAGGCCTATCCTGGGTCTGAGGAGTCCACCGTGGTCTCCAGCGACTCATCATCTCAGCACACACTTTGCCTGCACACATGGAATCCGCCTCTCTCCACGAATGCCTTCTCCTGCTAGGAAACACACGATGTCACTCAGCCAAAGGAGAGCATAGGCAAAGTCAACTGAAGGCCCCATTTTCAAGATTTTGCCCTCTGCTGGGCCACAGCCTCCGCTGGCACAGTGCATGTGTGACACTTCTCCGAAGACAAGGCCGAAATCTGGGCATCCAGGGCCCAAGCAGTCCAGAGTCTGTGCATGGCGGCATATGGATCACCTCTTTGCCACGAACAGGAGAGAGGCCTGGGCCCTACAGTGGCTCCGCTAGAGCTCCACGACCTCAGCTATTTTCCCTGACCTTTCCCCCGTGCCCTCGTGTGTGTGTGTCATCCCTAGTTACGCTTCTCCTCCGACCACTCTGAATCCGCCACCTGCGGATACGTGAGCATGAAAATGAACACCTGTCACTGCCTGCAGTGTCACAGGTTACTAGGTGTCTAGGCTCAGGCTGACCTTGGCTGTCTTCTGCCCAGGCAAGGAGCCTAATCCTTCAAAGGCAATGAGGACATGTGGTCATTGGCCGACATTCTTTCTTTCATCCACACAGCGGTCTAGATGAGGGGAAAGAGGCCAGGTAGGCCAGGTGAAGGCTGAGTGCGGGGCCTAAGGCTTCTTTCCCAATCACCATGGAGACAGCCACCGGAAGGCTGGCCGGAACTTCTGACGGGGACGGGTCACAGACACTGAGCCAATAGGAGAGGTCCAGCCTCAGCGGCCAGTTCCGCAGAGCCCTCCATTTCACCCATGGACACACGACGGCCCCTTCTCTTTTGGGCCACAAAACCGAGGGCACCCAGGGAATCACTTCACAGTAGGCAGCCCCTGATGTGGACACGTTCGACACACTGGGCCAGCAGGCAGGTACCACTTTTCCACTTACGCTAGGATATCAGTAGGCAAGGCGCCCTTCCTCAGCATCTATGGCCCCTCTGTGTATGTGTTCCTTCGGAGAACTCTCTTCGTTCTACCCTTGAGACACATCACAAGTATGAGGGGCCTGAGAGAGAGCCTAGCGATGAAACGGGGGAGGCTTCTGGCTGTCCTGCTTCCCCGTGGGTAGACAATAGCAGGTAGTCTCTCTGCAAGGTCTTAGCTTCTGTTGATTGACATGGGCGATACAGTAGGGGCGGACCCCGGCCAGGTGGAGCTTGTGGGCAGATGCAACCTCTCCGGCGACGAATAATTCCGCTGCTGCTTTGTATGGTGAAAACCTCCCCCCGCCACGTGGGATGGGTAGAGAACACTGACCCACACCCGCCAGGGGCCTTTCCTGGGACTAAAGATCCCAACATGGTCTCAACGTCGTCACCCTCTCAGCACACACCTTTCCTGCACACGTAATCCTGCCTTTCTCCGTCAGGGCCCTATCCTACCAGGAGAAAAAGCAAGCCGCTCAAAACGGCCGATGCCAGGGAAATCGAGGAAACACTGCCATTTTCCCAATTTTGGCTGTCTACATGTCCCCGCCTCCGCTGCAAGGCTGCGCATGTGGCCGGGCTCCGAAGGCAAGGCCGAAATCCTGGCAGCCTGGGCCCCAGCCGTCCAGTGGTTTATGGACGTGGGGACACGCATGACCTCTTCGCCACATACAGGAGGGATCCTTGGGCCCTTCACTGGCTCGCCATTCAGCTCCATGACGTCCACTACCGGCCCCGGCCTTTGCTTTGGCTGGTGCCCCACTGAACGTGTGCTCCGGAGCGATGTTTCTCCACCCATCACTATCATTCTGCCACCAGGCGATATGTGAGTGTGGGAGTCACCATTTGTCACCGGCAGCAGTGTCACAAGGCAGTAGACTTCCAGGTACCCGCTGACCTAGGCTGCCTTCTGCCCCAGGCAAGGTCCCGAATTCTTTATCCCAGGTGCTGACACCAGGGCACTGGCGGACATTCATTTGGAGCAACACAGAGGTCTGAGTGAGGGTCAGCGGGCCAGGGAGCTGAAGTGAAGGCCAGGTGGGCGGGGCTAAGGCTTCTTTGCCATCACCATAGAGACAGTCCCCCCACCGGAAGAGTGGGCGGAGCTTGCGATGGGCCTGCTGACAAGACCGAGCCAATGGCAGAGATCCGGCCCGCCAGGCAGATGACACAGGGCCCTCCATCGTGACCTACGACACCTAGTGGCCACAGGATTTGAGCACACCCTGGGAAAGGCTACGCAGGCACAAGGCAGCCCCTGGTGCGGACTGCTTCAGGGCATTGGCAGAGCAGGCCAGGTACCTCTTTCCCACTTTCCTGAGGATATCAGTACGCAAGGCATCCCCACTCAGCATCTCTTGCCTCTCTCTGTCTCTCTCTGGATGTGTTCCTTCTCTGAAATCTCTTCCTTCTCCCCCTTGTCACTTCACACCTTGGAGTGCCTGACAGAGGGCCTAGAGACGAAAGAGCAAACGGGGAAGTCCTCTGGCTCTACCGGTTGCCCAAGGGCAGAGAAGATCTGCTAGTCTATCTGGAAGGTCTAGAGAGTAGCCACGGATTGGGAAGCTACATCACGGGCGGACATGGCCAGGTGAAGCTTGCTGACATGTAGCAGCCTTTCCGGAGACTACTAATTCCGGGGATAACATTCTATGCAAATACCCGGCTGAGTGGCATGGGGGCAGAAAACATTGACACATACCTGCCAGAGGCCTATCCTGGGTCTGAGGAGTCCACCGTGGTCTCCAGCGACTCATCATCTCAGCACACACTTTGCCTGCACACATGGAATTCGCCTCTCTCCACGAATGCCTTCTCCTGCTAGGAAACACACGATGTCACTCAGCCAAAGGAGAGCACAGGCAAAGTCAACTGAAGGCCCCATTTTCAAGATTTTGCCCTCTGCTGGGCCACAGCCTCCGCTGGCACAGTGCATGTGTGACACTTCTCCGAAGACAAGGCCGAAATCTGGGCATCCAGGGCCCAAGCAGTCCAGAGTCTGCGCGTGGCGGCATATGGATCACCTCTTTGCCACGAACAGGAGAGAGGCCTGGGCCCTACAGTGGCTCCGCTAGAGCTCCACGACCTCAGCTATTTTCCCTGACCTTTCCCCCGTGCCCTCGTGTGTGTGTGTCATCCCTAGTTACGCTTCTCCTCCGACCACTCTGAATCCGCCACCTGCGGATACGTGAGCATGAAAATGAACACCTGTCACTGCCTGCAGTGTCACAGGTCACTAGGTGTCTCGGCTCAGGCTGACCTTGGCTGTCTTCTGCCCAGGCAAGGAGCCTAATCCTTCAAAGGCAATGAGGACATGTGGTCATTGGCCGACATTCTTTCTTTCATCCACACAGCGGTCTAGATGAGGGGAAAGAGGCCAGGTAGGCCAGGTGAAGGCTGAGTGCGGGGCCTAAGGCTTCTTTCCCAATCACCATGGAGACAGCCACCGGAAGGCTGGCCGGAACTTCTGACGGGGACGGGTCACAGACACTGAGCCAATAGGAGAGGTCCAGCCTCAGCGGCCAGTTCCGCAGAGCCCTCCATTTCACCCATGGACACACGACGGCCCCTTCTCTTTTGGGCCACAAAACCGAGGGCACCCAGGGAATCACTTCACAGTAGGCAGCCCCTGATGTGGACACGTTCGACACACTGGGCCAGCAGGCAGGTACCACTTTTCCACTTACGCTAGGATATCAGTAGGCAAGGCGCCCTTCCTCAGCATCTATGGCCCCTCTGTGTATGTGTTCCTTCGGAGAACTCTCTTCGTTCTACCCTTGAGACACATCACAAGTATGAGGGGCCTGAGAGAGAGCCTAGCGATGAAACGGGGGAGGCTTCTGGCTGTCCTGCTTCCCCGTGGGTAGACAATAGCAGGTAGTCTCTCTGCAAGGTCTTAGCTTCTGTTGATTGACATGGGCGATACAGTAGGGGCGGACCCCGGCCAGGTGGAGCTTGTGGGCAGATGCAACCTCTCCGGCGACGAATAATTCCGCTGCTGCTTTGTATGGTGAAAACCTCCCCCCGCCACGTGGGATGGGTAGAGAACACTGACCCACACCCGCCAGGGGCCTTTCCTGGGACTAAAGATCCCAACATGGTCTCAACGTCGTCACCCTCTCAGCACACACCTTTCCTGCACACGTAATCCTGCCTTTCTCCGTCAGGGCCCTATCCTACCAGGAGAAAAAGCAAGCCGCTCAAAACGGCCGATGCCAGGGAAATCGAGGAAACACTGCCATTTTCCCAATTTTGGCTGTCTACATGTCCCCGCCTCCGCTGCAAGGCTGCGCATGTGGCCGGGCTCCGAAGGCAAGGCCGAAATCCTGGCAGCCTGGGCCCCAGCCGTCCAGTGGTTTATGGACGTGGGGACACGCATGACCTCTTCGCCACATACAGGAGGGATCCTTGGGCCCTTCACTGGCTCGCCATTCAGCTCCATGACGTCCACTACCGGCCCCGGCCTTTGCTTTGGCTGGTGCCCCACTGAACGTGTGCTCCGGAGCGATGTTTCTCCACCCATCACTATCATTCTGCCACCAGGCGATATGTGAGTGTGGGAGTCACCATTTGTCACCGGCAGCAGTGTCACAAGGCAGTAGACTTCCAGGTACCCGCTGACCTAGGCTGCCTTCTGCCCCAGGCAAGGTCCCGAATTCTTTATCCCAGGTGCTGACACCAGGGCACTGGCGGACATTCATTTGGAGCAACACAGAGGTCTGAGTGAGGGTCAGCGGGCCAGGGAGCTGAAGTGAAGGCCAGGTGGGCGGGGCTAAGGCTTCTTTGCCATCACCATAGAGACAGTCCCCCCACCGGAAGAGTGGGCGGAGCTTGCGATGGGCCTGCTGACAAGACCGAGCCAATGGCAGAGATCCGGCCCGCCAGGCAGATGACACAGGGCCCTCCATCGTGACCTACGACACCTAGTGGCCACAGGATTTGAGCACACCCTGGGAAAGGCTACGCAGGCACAAGGCAGCCCCTGGTGCGGACTGCTTCAGGGCATTGGCAGAGCAGGCCAGGTACCTCTTTCCCACTTTCCTGAGGATATCAGTACGCAAGGCATCCCCACTCAGCATCTCTTGCCTCTCTCTGTCTCTCTCTGGATGTGTTCCTTCTCTGAAATCTCTTCCTTCTCCCCCTTGTCACTTCACACCTTGGAGTGCCTGACAGAGGGCCTAGAGACGAAAGAGCAAACGGGGAAGTCCTCTGGCTCTACCGGTTGCCCAAGGGCAGAGAAGATCTGCTAGTCTATCTGGAAGGTCTAGAGAGTAGCCACGGATTGGGAAGCTACATCACGGGCGGACATGGCCAGGTGAAGCTTGCTGACATGTAGCAGCCTTTCCGGAGACTACTAATTCCGGGGATAACATTCTATGCAAATACCCGGCTGAGTGGCATGGGGGCAGAAAACATTGACACATACCTGCCAGAGGCCTATCCTGGGTCTGAGGAGTCCACCGTGGTCTCCAGCGACTCATCATCTCAGCACACACTTTGCCTGCACACATGGAATTCGCCTCTCTCCACGAATGCCTTCTCCTGCTAGGAAACACACGATGTCACTCAGCCAAAGGAGAGCACAGGCAAAGTCAACTGAAGGCCCCATTTTCAAGATTTTGCCCTCTGCTGGGCCACAGCCTCCGCTGGCACAGTGCATGTGTGACACTTCTCCGAAGACAAGGCCGAAATCTGGGCATCCAGGGCCCAAGCAGTCCAGAGTCTGCGCGTGGCGGCATATGGATCACCTCTTTGCCACGAACAGGAGAGAGGCCTGGGCCCTACAGTGGCTCCGCTAGAGCTCCACGACCTCAGCTATTTTCCCTGACCTTTCCCCCGTGCCCTCGTGTGTGTGTGTCATCCCTAGTTACGCTTCTCCTCCGACCACTCTGAATCCGCCACCTGCGGATACGTGAGCATGAAAATGAACACCTGTCACTGCCTGCAGTGTCACAGGTCACTAGGTGTCTCGGCTCAGGCTGACCTTGGCTGTCTTCTGCCCAGGCAAGGAGCCTAATCCTTCAAAGGCAATGAGGACATGTGGTCATTGGCCGACATTCTTTCTTTCATCCACACAGCGGTCTAGATGAGGGGAAAGAGGCCAGGTAGGCCAGGTGAAGGCTGAGTGCGGGGCCTAAGGCTTCTTTCCCAATCACCATGGAGACAGCCACCGGAAGGCTGGCCGGAACTTCTGACGGGGACGGGTCACAGACACTGAGCCAATAGGAGAGGTCCAGCCTCAGCGGCCAGTTCCGCAGAGCCCTCCATTTCACCCATGGACACACGACGGCCCCTTCTCTTTTGGGCCACAAAACCGAGGGCACCCAGGGAATCACTTCACAGTAGGCAGCCCCTGATGTGGACACGTTCGACACACTGGGCCAGCAGGCAGGTACCACTTTTCCACTTACGCTAGGATATCAGTAGGCAAGGCGCCCTTCCTCAGCATCTATGGCCCCTCTGTGTATGTGTTCCTTCGGAGAACTCTCTTCGTTCTACCCTTGAGACACATCACAAGTATGAGGGGCCTGAGAGAGAGCCTAGCGATGAAACGGGGGAGGCTTCTGGCTGTCCTGCTTCCCCGTGGGTAGACAATAGCAGGTAGTCTCTCTGCAAGGTCTTAGCTTCTGTTGATTGACATGGGCGATACAGTAGGGGCGGACCCCGGCCAGGTGGAGCTTGTGGGCAGATGCAACCTCTCCGGCGACGAATAATTCCGCTGCTGCTTTGTATGGTGAAAACCTCCCCCCGCCACGTGGGATGGGTAGAGAACACTGACCCACACCCGCCAGGGGCCTTTCCTGGGACTAAAGATCCCAACATGGTCTCAACGTCGTCACCCTCTCAGCACACACCTTTCCTGCACACGTAATCCTGCCTTTCTCCGTCAGGGCCCTATCCTACCAGGAGAAAAAGCAAGCCGCTCAAAACGGCCGATGCCAGGGAAATCGAGGAAACACTGCCATTTTCCCAATTTTGGCTGTCTACATGTCCCCGCCTCCGCTGCAAGGCTGCGCATGTGGCCGGGCTCCGAAGGCAAGGCCGAAATCCTGGCAGCCTGGGCCCCAGCCGTCCAGTGGTTTATGGACGTGGGGACACGCATGACCTCTTCGCCACATACAGGAGGGATCCTTGGGCCCTTCACTGGCTCGCCATTCAGCTCCATGACGTCCACTACCGGCCCCGGCCTTTGCTTTGGCTGGTGCCCCACTGAACGTGTGCTCCGGAGCGATGTTTCTCCACCCATCACTATCATTCTGCCACCAGGCGATATGTGAGTGTGGGAGTCACCATTTGTCACCGGCAGCAGTGTCACAAGGCAGTAGACTTCCAGGTACCCGCTGACCTAGGCTGCCTTCTGCCCCAGGCAAGGTCCCGAATTCTTTATCCCAGGTGCTGACACCAGGGCACTGGCGGACATTCATTTGGAGCAACACAGAGGTCTGAGTGAGGGTCAGCGGGCCAGGGAGCTGAAGTGAAGGCCAGGTGGGCGGGGCTAAGGCTTCTTTGCCATCACCATAGAGACAGTCCCCCCACCGGAAGAGTGGGCGGAGCTTGCGATGGGCCTGCTGACAAGACCGAGCCAATGGCAGAGATCCGGCCCGCCAGGCAGATGACACAGGGCCCTCCATTGTGACCTACGACACCTAGTGGCCACAGGATTTGAGCACACCCTGGGAAAGGCTACGCAGGCACAAGGCAGCCCCTGGTGCGGACTGCTTCAGGGCATTGGCAGAGCAGGCCAGGTACCTCTTTCCCACTTTCCTGAGGATATCAGTACGCAAGGCATCCCCACTCAGCATCTCTTGCCTCCCTCTGTCTCTCTCTGGATGTGTTCCTTCTTTGAAATCTCTTCCTTCTCCCCCTTGTCACTTCACACCTTGGAGTGCCTGACAGAGGGCCTAGAGACGAAAGAGCAAACGGGGAAGTCCTCTGGCTCTACCGGTTGCCCAAGGGCAGAGAAGATCTGCTAGTCTATCTGGAAGGTCTAGAGAGTAGCCACGGATTGGGAAGCTACATCACGGGCGGACATGGCCAGGTGAAGCTTGCTGACATGTAGCAGCCTTTCCGGAGACTACTAATTCCGGGGATAATATTCTATGCAAATACCCGGCTGAGTGGCATGGGGGCAGAAAACATTGACACATACCTGCCAGAGGCCTATCCTGGGTCTGAGGAGTCCACCGTGGTCTCCAGCGACTCATCATCTCAGCACACACTTTGCCTGCACACATGGAATCCGCCTCTCTCCACGAATGCCTTCTCCTGCTAGGAAACACACGATGTCACTCAGCCAAAGGAGAGCACAGGCAAAGTCAACTGAAGGCCCCATTTTCAAGATTTTGCCCTCTGCTGGGCCACAGCCTCCGCTGGCACAGTGCATGTGTGACACTTCTCCGAAGACAAGGCCGAAATCTGGGCATCCAGGGCCCAAGCAGTCCAGAGTCTGCGCGTGGCGGCATATGGATCACCTCTTTGCCACGAACAGGAGAGAGGCCTGGGCCCTACAGTGGCTCCGCTAGAGCTCCACGACCTCAGCTATTTTCCCTGACCTTTCCCCCGTGCCCTCGTGTGTGTGTGTCATCCCTAGTTACGCTTCTCCTCCGACCACTCTGAATCCGCCACCTGCGGATACGTGAGCATGAAAATGAACACCTGTCACTGCCTGCAGTGTCACAGGTCACTAGGTGTCTAGGCTCAGGCTGACCTTGGCTGTCTTCTGCCCAGGCAAGGAGCCTAATCCTTCAAAGGCAATGAGGACATGTGGTCATTGGCCGACATTCTTTCTTTCATCCACACAGCGGTCTAGATGAGGGGAAAGAGGCCAGGTAGGCCAGGTGAAGGCTGAGTGCGGGGCCTAAGGCTTCTTTCCCAATCACCATGGAGACAGCCACCGGAAGGCTGGCCGGAACTTCTGACGGGGACGGGTCACAGACACTGAGCCAATAGGAGAGGTCCAGCCTCAGCGGCCAGTTCCGCAGAGCCCTCCATTTCACCCATGGACACACGACGGCCCCTTCTCTTTTGGGCCACAAAACCGAGGGCACCCAGGGAATCACTTCACAGTAGGCAGCCCCTGATGTGGACACGTTCGACACACTGGGCCAGCAGGCAGGTACCACTTTTCCACTTACGCTAGGATATCAGTAGGCAAGGCGCCCTTCCTCAGCATCTATGGCCCCTCTGTGTATGTGTTCCTTCGGAGAACTCTCTTCGTTCTACCCTTGAGACACATCACAAGTATGAGGGGCCTGAGAGAGAGCCTAGCGATGAAACGGGGGAGGCTTCTGGCTGTCCTGCTTCCCCGTGGGTAGACAATAGCAGGTAGTCTCTCTGCAAGGTCTTAGCTTCTGTTGATTGACATGGGCGATACAGTAGGGGCGGACCCCGGCCAGGTGGAGCTTGTGGGCAGATGCAACCTCTCCGGCGACGAATAATTCCGCTGCTGCTTTGTATGGTGAAAACCTCCCCCCGCCACGTGGGATGGGTAGAGAACACTGACCCACACCCGCCAGGGGCCTTTCCTGGGACTAAAGATCCCAACATGGTCTCAACGTCGTCACCCTCTCAGCACACACCTTTCCTGCACACGTAATCCTGCCTTTCTCCGTCAGGGCCCTATCCTACCAGGAGAAAAAGCAAGCCGCTCAAAACGGCCGATGCCAGGGAAATCGAGGAAACACTGCCATTTTCCCAATTTTGGCTGTCTACATGTCCCCGCCTCCGCTGCAAGGCTGCGCATGTGGCCGGGCTCCGAAGGCAAGGCCGAAATCCTGGCAGCCTGGGCCCCAGCCGTCCAGTGGTTTATGGACGTGGGGACACGCATGACCTCTTCGCCACATACAGGAGGGATCCTTGGGCCCTTCACTGGCTCGCCATTCAGCTCCACGACGTCCACTACCGGCCCTGGCCTTTGCTTTGGCTGGTGCCCCACTGAACGTGTGCTCCGGAGCGATGTTTCTCCACCCATCACTATCATTCTGCCACCAGGCGATATGTGAGTGTGGGAGTCACCATTTGTCACCGGCAGCAGTGTCACAAGGCAGTAGACTTCCAGGTACCCGCTGACCTAGTCTGCCTTCTGCCCCAGGCAAGGTCCCGAATTCTTTATCCCAGGTGCTGACACCAGGGCACTGGCGGACATTCATTTGGAGCAACACAGAGGTCTGAGTGAGGGTCAGCGGGCCAGGGAGCTGAAGTGAAGGCCAGGTGGGCGGGGCTAAGGCTTCTTTGCCATCACCATAGAGACAGTCCCCCCACCGGAAGAGTGGGCGGAGCTTGCGATGGGCCTGCTGACAAGACCGAGCCAATGGCAGAGATCCGGCCCGCCAGGCAGATGACACAGGGCCCTCCATCGTGACCTACGACACCTAGTGGCCACGGGATTTGAGCACTCCCTGGGAAAGGCTACGCAGGCACAAGGCAGCCCCTGGTGCGGACTGCTTCAGGGCATTGGCAGAGCAGGCCAGGTACCTCTTTCCCACTTTCCTGAGGATATCAGTACGCAAGGCATCCCCACTCAGCATCTCTTGCCTCTCTCTGTCTCTCTCTGGATGTGTTCCTTCTCTGAAATCTCTTCCTTCTCCCCCTTGTCACTTCACACCTTGGAGTGCCTGACAGAGGGCCTAGAGACGAAAGAGCAAACGGGGAAGTCCTCTGGCTCTACCGGTTGCCCAAGGGCAGAGAAGATCTGCTAGTCTATCTGGAAGGTCTAGAGAGTAGCCACGGATTGGGAAGCTACATCACGGGCGGACATGGCCAGGTGAAGCTTGCTGACATGTAGCAGCCTTTCCGGAGACTACTAATTCCGGGGATAACATTCTATGCAAATACCCGGCTGAGTGGCATGGGGGCAGAAAACATTGACACATACCTGCCAGAGGCCTATCCTGGGTCTGAGGAGTCCACCGTGGTCTCCAGCGACTCATCATCTCAGCACACACTTTGCCTGCACACATGGAATCCGCCTCTCTCCACGAATGCCTTCTCCTGCTAGGAAACACACGATGTCACTCAGCCAAAGGAGAGCATAGGCAAAGTCAACTGAAGGCCCCATTTTCAAGATTTTGCCCTCTGCTGGGCCACAGCCTCCGCTGGCACAGTGCATGTGTGACACTTCTCCGAAGACAAGGCCGAAATCTGGGCATCCAGGGCCCAAGCAGTCCAGAGTCTGTGCATGGCGGCATATGGATCACCTCTTTGCCACGAACAGGAGAGAGGCCTGGGCCCTACAGTGGCTCCGCTAGAGCTCCACGACCTCAGCTATTTTCCCTGACCTTTCCCCCGTGCCCTCGTGTGTGTGTGTCATCCCTAGTTACGCTTCTCCTCCGACCACTCTGAATCCGCCACCTGCGGATACGTGAGCATGAAAATGAACACCTGTCACTGCCTGCAGTGTCACAGGTTACTAGGTGTCTAGGCTCAGGCTGACCTTGGCTGTCTTCTGCCCAGGCAAGGAGCCTAATCCTTCAAAGGCAATGAGGACATGTGGTCATTGGCCGACATTCTTTCTTTCATCCACACAGCGGTCTAGATGAGGGGAAAGAGGCCAGGTAGGCCAGGTGAAGGCTGAGTGCGGGGCCTAAGGCTTCTTTCCCAATCACCATGGAGACAGCCACCGGAAGGCTGGCCGGAACTTCTGACGGGGACGGGTCACAGACACTGAGCCAATAGGAGAGGTCCAGCCTCAGCGGCCAGTTCCGCAGAGCCCTCCATTTCACCCATGGACACACGACGGCCCCTTCTCTTTTGGGCCACAAAACCGAGGGCACCCAGGGAATCACTTCACAGTAGGCAGCCCCTGATGTGGACACGTTCGACACACTGGGCCAGCAGGCAGGTACCACTTTTCCACTTACGCTAGGATATCAGTAGGCAAGGCGCCCTTCCTCAGCATCTATGGCCCCTCTGTGTATGTGTTCCTTCGGAGAACTCTCTTCGTTCTACCCTTGAGACACATCACAAGTATGAGGGGCCTGAGAGAGAGCCTAGCGATGAAACGGGGGAGGCTTCTGGCTGTCCTGCTTCCCCGTGGGTAGACAATAGCAGGTAGTCTCTCTGCAAGGTCTTAGCTTCTGTTGATTGACATGGGCGATACAGTAGGGGCGGACCCCGGCCAGGTGGAGCTTGTGGGCAGATGCAACCTCTCCGGCGACGAATAATTCCGCTGCTGCTTTGTATGGTGAAAACCTCCCCCCGCCACGTGGGATGGGTAGAGAACACTGACCCACACCCGCCAGGGGCCTTTCCTGGGACTAAAGATCCCAACATGGTCTCAACGTCGTCACCCTCTCAGCACACACCTTTCCTGCACACGTAATCCTGCCTTTCTCCGTCAGGGCCCTATCCTACCAGGAGAAAAAGCAAGCCGCTCAAAACGGCCGATGCCAGGGAAATCGAGGAAACACTGCCATTTTCCCAATTTTGGCTGTCTACATGTCCCCGCCTCCGCTGCAAGGCTGCGCATGTGGCCGGGCTCCGAAGGCAAGGCCGAAATCCTGGCAGCCTGGGCCCCAGCCGTCCAGTGGTTTATGGACGTGGGGACACGCATGACCTCTTCGCCACATACAGGAGGGATCCTTGGGCCCTTCACTGGCTCGCCATTCAGCTCCATGACGTCCACTACCGGCCCCGGCCTTTGCTTTGGCTGGTGCCCCACTGAACGTGTGCTCCGGAGCGATGTTTCTCCACCCATCACTATCATTCTGCCACCAGGCGATATGTGAGTGTGGGAGTCACCATTTGTCACCGGCAGCAGTGTCACAAGGCAGTAGACTTCCAGGTACCCGCTGACCTAGGCTGCCTTCTGCCCCAGGCAAGGTCCCGAATTCTTTATCCCAGGTGCTGACACCAGGGCACTGGCGGACATTCATTTGGAGCAACACAGAGGTCTGAGTGAGGGTCAGCGGGCCAGGGAGCTGAAGTGAAGGCCAGGTGGGCGGGGCTAAGGCTTCTTTGCCATCACCATAGAGACAGTCCCCCCACCGGAAGAGTGGGCGGAGCTTGCGATGGGCCTGCTGACAAGACCGAGCCAATGGCAGAGATCCGGCCCGCCAGGCAGATGACACAGGGCCCTCCATCGTGACCTACGACACCTAGTGGCCACAGGATTTGAGCACACCCTGGGAAAGGCTACGCAGGCACAAGGCAGCCCCTGGTGCGGACTGCTTCAGGGCATTGGCAGAGCAGGCCAGGTACCTCTTTCCCACTTTCCTGAGGATATCAGTACGCAAGGCATCCCCACTCAGCATCTCTTGCCTCTCTCTGTCTCTCTCTGGATGTGTTCCTTCTCTGAAATCTCTTCCTTCTCCCCCTTGTCACTTCACACCTTGGAGTGCCTGACAGAGGGCCTAGAGACGAAAGAGCAAACGGGGAAGTCCTCTGGCTCTACCGGTTGCCCAAGGGCAGAGAAGATCTGCTAGTCTATCTGGAAGGTCTAGAGAGTAGCCACGGATTGGGAAGCTACATCACGGGCGGACATGGCCAGGTGAAGCTTGCTGACATGTAGCAGCCTTTCCGGAGACTACTAATTCCGGGGATAACATTCTATGCAAATACCCGGCTGAGTGGCATGGGGGCAGAAAACATTGACACATACCTGCCAGAGGCCTATCCTGGGTCTGAGGAGTCCACCGTGGTCTCCAGCGACTCATCATCTCAGCACACACTTTGCCTGCACACATGGAATTCGCCTCTCTCCACGAATGCCTTCTCCTGCTAGGAAACACACGATGTCACTCAGCCAAAGGAGAGCACAGGCAAAGTCAACTGAAGGCCCCATTTTCAAGATTTTGCCCTCTGCTGGGCCACAGCCTCCGCTGGCACAGTGCATGTGTGACACTTCTCCGAAGACAAGGCCGAAATCTGGGCATCCAGGGCCCAAGCAGTCCAGAGTCTGCGCGTGGCGGCATATGGATCACCTCTTTGCCACGAACAGGAGAGAGGCCTGGGCCCTACAGTGGCTCCGCTAGAGCTCCACGACCTCAGCTATTTTCCCTGACCTTTCCCCCGTGCCCTCGTGTGTGTGTGTCATCCCTAGTTACGCTTCTCCTCCGACCACTCTGAATCCGCCACCTGCGGATACGTGAGCATGAAAATGAACACCTGTCACTGCCTGCAGTGTCACAGGTCACTAGGTGTCTCGGCTCAGGCTGACCTTGGCTGTCTTCTGCCCAGGCAAGGAGCCTAATCCTTCAAAGGCAATGAGGACATGTGGTCATTGGCCGACATTCTTTCTTTCATCCACACAGCGGTCTAGATGAGGGGAAAGAGGCCAGGTAGGCCAGGTGAAGGCTGAGTGCGGGGCCTAAGGCTTCTTTCCCAATCACCATGGAGACAGCCACCGGAAGGCTGGCCGGAACTTCTGACGGGGACGGGTCACAGACACTGAGCCAATAGGAGAGGTCCAGCCTCAGCGGCCAGTTCCGCAGAGCCCTCCATTTCACCCATGGACACACGACGGCCCCTTCTCTTTTGGGCCACAAAACCGAGGGCACCCAGGGAATCACTTCACAGTAGGCAGCCCCTGATGTGGACACGTTCGACACACTGGGCCAGCAGGCAGGTACCACTTTTCCACTTACGCTAGGATATCAGTAGGCAAGGCGCCCTTCCTCAGCATCTATGGCCCCTCTGTGTATGTGTTCCTTCGGAGAACTCTCTTCGTTCTACCCTTGAGACACATCACAAGTATGAGGGGCCTGAGAGAGAGCCTAGCGATGAAACGGGGGAGGCTTCTGGCTGTCCTGCTTCCCCGTGGGTAGACAATAGCAGGTAGTCTCTCTGCAAGGTCTTAGCTTCTGTTGATTGACATGGGCGATACAGTAGGGGCGGACCCCGGCCAGGTGGAGCTTGTGGGCAGATGCAACCTCTCCGGCGACGAATAATTCCGCTGCTGCTTTGTATGGTGAAAACCTCCCCCCGCCACGTGGGATGGGTAGAGAACACTGACCCACACCCGCCAGGGGCCTTTCCTGGGACTAAAGATCCCAACATGGTCTCAACGTCGTCACCCTCTCAGCACACACCTTTCCTGCACACGTAATCCTGCCTTTCTCCGTCAGGGCCCTATCCTACCAGGAGAAAAAGCAAGCCGCTCAAAACGGCCGATGCCAGGGAAATCGAGGAAACACTGCCATTTTCCCAATTTTGGCTGTCTACATGTCCCCGCCTCCGCTGCAAGGCTGCGCATGTGGCCGGGCTCCGAAGGCAAGGCCGAAATCCTGGCAGCCTGGGCCCCAGCCGTCCAGTGGTTTATGGACGTGGGGACACGCATGACCTCTTCGCCACATACAGGAGGGATCCTTGGGCCCTTCACTGGCTCGCCATTCAGCTCCATGACGTCCACTACCGGCCCCGGCCTTTGCTTTGGCTGGTGCCCCACTGAACGTGTGCTCCGGAGCGATGTTTCTCCACCCATCACTATCATTCTGCCACCAGGCGATATGTGAGTGTGGGAGTCACCATTTGTCACCGGCAGCAGTGTCACAAGGCAGTAGACTTCCAGGTACCCGCTGACCTAGGCTGCCTTCTGCCCCAGGCAAGGTCCCGAATTCTTTATCCCAGGTGCTGACACCAGGGCACTGGCGGACATTCATTTGGAGCAACACAGAGGTCTGAGTGAGGGTCAGCGGGCCAGGGAGCTGAAGTGAAGGCCAGGTGGGCGGGGCTAAGGCTTCTTTGCCATCACCATAGAGACAGTCCCCCCACCGGAAGAGTGGGCGGAGCTTGCGATGGGCCTGCTGACAAGACCGAGCCAATGGCAGAGATCCGGCCCGCCAGGCAGATGACACAGGGCCCTCCATCGTGACCTACGACACCTAGTGGCCACAGGATTTGAGCACACCCTGGGAAAGGCTACGCAGGCACAAGGCAGCCCCTGGTGCGGACTGCTTCAGGGCATTGGCAGAGCAGGCCAGGTACCTCTTTCCCACTTTCCTGAGGATATCAGTACGCAAGGCATCCCCACTCAGCATCTCTTGCCTCTCTCTGTCTCTCTCTGGATGTGTTCCTTCTCTGAAATCTCTTCCTTCTCCCCCTTGTCACTTCACACCTTGGAGTGCCTGACAGAGGGCCTAGAGACGAAAGAGCAAACGGGGAAGTCCTCTGGCTCTACCGGTTGCCCAAGGGCAGAGAAGATCTGCTAGTCTATCTGGAAGGTCTAGAGAGTAGCCACGGATTGGGAAGCTACATCACGGGCGGACATGGCCAGGTGAAGCTTGCTGACATGTAGCAGCCTTTCCGGAGACTACTAATTCCGGGGATAACATTCTATGCAAATACCCGGCTGAGTGGCATGGGGGCAGAAAACATTGACACATACCTGCCAGAGGCCTATCCTGGGTCTGAGGAGTCCACCGTGGTCTCCAGCGACTCATCATCTCAGCACACACTTTGCCTGCACACATGGAATTCGCCTCTCTCCACGAATGCCTTCTCCTGCTAGGAAACACACGATGTCACTCAGCCAAAGGAGAGCACAGGCAAAGTCAACTGAAGGCCCCATTTTCAAGATTTTGCCCTCTGCTGGGCCACAGCCTCCGCTGGCACAGTGCATGTGTGACACTTCTCCGAAGACAAGGCCGAAATCTGGGCATCCAGGGCCCAAGCAGTCCAGAGTCTGCGCGTGGCGGCATATGGATCACCTCTTTGCCACGAACAGGAGAGAGGCCTGGGCCCTACAGTGGCTCCGCTAGAGCTCCACGACCTCAGCTATTTTCCCTGACCTTTCCCCCGTGCCCTCGTGTGTGTGTGTCATCCCTAGTTACGCTTCTCCTCCGACCACTCTGAATCCGCCACCTGCGGATACGTGAGCATGAAAATGAACACCTGTCACTGCCTGCAGTGTCACAGGTCACTAGGTGTCTCGGCTCAGGCTGACCTTGGCTGTCTTCTGCCCAGGCAAGGAGCCTAATCCTTCAAAGGCAATGAGGACATGTGGTCATTGGCCGACATTCTTTCTTTCATCCACACAGCGGTCTAGATGAGGGGAAAGAGGCCAGGTAGGCCAGGTGAAGGCTGAGTGCGGGGCCTAAGGCTTCTTTCCCAATCACCATGGAGACAGCCACCGGAAGGCTGGCCGGAACTTCTGACGGGGACGGGTCACAGACACTGAGCCAATAGGAGAGGTCCAGCCTCAGCGGCCAGTTCCGCAGAGCCCTCCATTTCACCCATGGACACACGACGGCCCCTTCTCTTTTGGGCCACAAAACCGAGGGCACCCAGGGAATCACTTCACAGTAGGCAGCCCCTGATGTGGACACGTTCGACACACTGGGCCAGCAGGCAGGTACCACTTTTCCACTTACGCTAGGATATCAGTAGGCAAGGCGCCCTTCCTCAGCATCTATGGCCCCTCTGTGTATGTGTTCCTTCGGAGAACTCTCTTCGTTCTACCCTTGAGACACATCACAAGTATGAGGGGCCTGAGAGAGAGCCTAGCGATGAAACGGGGGAGGCTTCTGGCTGTCCTGCTTCCCCGTGGGTAGACAATAGCAGGTAGTCTCTCTGCAAGGTCTTAGCTTCTGTTGATTGACATGGGCGATACAGTAGGGGCGGACCCCGGCCAGGTGGAGCTTGTGGGCAGATGCAACCTCTCCGGCGACGAATAATTCCGCTGCTGCTTTGTATGGTGAAAACCTCCCCCCGCCACGTGGGATGGGTAGAGAACACTGACCCACACCCGCCAGGGGCCTTTCCTGGGACTAAAGATCCCAACATGGTCTCAACGTCGTCACCCTCTCAGCACACACCTTTCCTGCACACGTAATCCTGCCTTTCTCCGTCAGGGCCCTATCCTACCAGGAGAAAAAGCAAGCCGCTCAAAACGGCCGATGCCAGGGAAATCGAGGAAACACTGCCATTTTCCCAATTTTGGCTGTCTACATGTCCCCGCCTCCGCTGCAAGGCTGCGCATGTGGCCGGGCTCCGAAGGCAAGGCCGAAATCCTGGCAGCCTGGGCCCCAGCCGTCCAGTGGTTTATGGACGTGGGGACACGCATGACCTCTTCGCCACATACAGGAGGGATCCTTGGGCCCTTCACTGGCTCGCCATTCAGCTCCATGACGTCCACTACCGGCCCCGGCCTTTGCTTTGGCTGGTGCCCCACTGAACGTGTGCTCCGGAGCGATGTTTCTCCACCCATCACTATCATTCTGCCACCAGGCGATATGTGAGTGTGGGAGTCACCATTTGTCACCGGCAGCAGTGTCACAAGGCAGTAGACTTCCAGGTACCCGCTGACCTAGGCTGCCTTCTGCCCCAGGCAAGGTCCCGAATTCTTTATCCCAGGTGCTGACACCAGGGCACTGGCGGACATTCATTTGGAGCAACACAGAGGTCTGAGTGAGGGTCAGCGGGCCAGGGAGCTGAAGTGAAGGCCAGGTGGGCGGGGCTAAGGCTTCTTTGCCATCACCATAGAGACAGTCCCCCCACCGGAAGAGTGGGCGGAGCTTGCGATGGGCCTGCTGACAAGACCGAGCCAATGGCAGAGATCCGGCCCGCCAGGCAGATGACACAGGGCCCTCCATCGTGACCTACGACACCTAGTGGCCACAGGATTTGAGCACACCCTGGGAAAGGCTACGCAGGCACAAGGCAGCCCCTGGTGCGGACTGCTTCAGGGCATTGGCAGAGCAGGCCAGGTACCTCTTTCCCACTTTCCTGAGGATATCAGTACGCAAGGCATCCCCACTCAGCATCTCTTGCCTCTCTCTGTCTCTCTCTGGATGTGTTCCTTCTCTGAAATCTCTTCCTTCTCCCCCTTGTCACTTCACACCTTGGAGTGCCTGACAGAGGGCCTAGAGACGAAAGAGCAAACGGGGAAGTCCTCTGGCTCTACCGGTTGCCCAAGGGCAGAGAAGATCTGCTAGTCTATCTGGAAGGTCTAGAGAGTAGCCACGGATTGGGAAGCTACATCACGGGCGGACATGGCCAGGTGAAGCTTGCTGACATGTAGCAGCCTTTCCGGAGACTACTAATTCCGGGGATAATATTCTATGCAAATACCCGGCTGAGTGGCATGGGGGCAGAAAACATTGACACATACCTGCCAGAGGCCTATCCTGGGTCTGAGGAGTCCACCGTGGTCTCCAGCGACTCATCATCTCAGCACACACTTTGCCTGCACACATGGAATCCGCCTCTCTCCACGAATGCCTTCTCCTGCTAGGAAACACACGATGTCACTCAGCCAAAGGAGAGCACAGGCAAAGTCAACTGAAGGCCCCATTTTCAAGATTTTGCCCTCTGCTGGGCCACAGCCTCCGCTGGCACAGTGCATGTGTGACACTTCTCCGAAGACAAGGCCGAAATCTGGGCATCCAGGGCCCAAGCAGTCCAGAGTCTGCGCGTGGCGGCATATGGATCACCTCTTTGCCACGAACAGGAGAGAGGCCTGGGCCCTACAGTGGCTCCGCTAGAGCTCCACGACCTCAGCTATTTTCCCTGACCTTTCCCCCGTGCCCTCGTGTGTGTGTGTCATCCCTAGTTACGCTTCTCCTCCGACCACTCTGAATCCGCCACCTGCGGATACGTGAGCATGAAAATGAACACCTGTCACTGCCTGCAGTGTCACAGGTCACTAGGTGTCTAGGCTCAGGCTGACCTTGGCTGTCTTCTGCCCAGGCAAGGAGCCTAATCCTTCAAAGGCAATGAGGACATGTGGTCATTGGCCGACATTCTTTCTTTCATCCACACAGCGGTCTAGATGAGGGGAAAGAGGCCAGGTAGGCCAGGTGAAGGCTGAGTGCGGGGCCTAAGGCTTCTTTCCCAATCACCATGGAGACAGCCACCGGAAGGCTGGCCGGAACTTCTGACGGGGACGGGTCACAGACACTGAGCCAATAGGAGAGGTCCAGCCTCAGCGGCCAGTTCCGCAGAGCCCTCCATTTCACCCATGGACACACGACGGCCCCTTCTCTTTTGGGCCACAAAACCGAGGGCACCCAGGGAATCACTTCACAGTAGGCAGCCCCTGATGTGGACACGTTCGACACACTGGGCCAGCAGGCAGGTACCACTTTTCCACTTACGCTAGGATATCAGTAGGCAAGGCGCCCTTCCTCAGCATCTATGGCCCCTCTGTGTATGTGTTCCTTCGGAGAACTCTCTTCGTTCTACCCTTGAGACACATCACAAGTATGAGGGGCCTGAGAGAGAGCCTAGCGATGAAACGGGGGAGGCTTCTGGCTGTCCTGCTTCCCCGTGGGTAGACAATAGCAGGTAGTCTCTCTGCAAGGTCTTAGCTTCTGTTGATTGACATGGGCGATACAGTAGGGGCGGACCCCGGCCAGGTGGAGCTTGTGGGCAGATGCAACCTCTCCGGCGACGAATAATTCCGCTGCTGCTTTGTATGGTGAAAACCTCCCCCCGCCACGTGGGATGGGTAGAGAACACTGACCCACACCCGCCAGGGGCCTTTCCTGGGACTAAAGATCCCAACATGGTCTCAACGTCGTCACCCTCTCAGCACACACCTTTCCTGCACACGTAATCCTGCCTTTCTCCGTCAGGGCCCTATCCTACCAGGAGAAAAAGCAAGCCGCTCAAAACGGCCGATGCCAGGGAAATCGAGGAAACACTGCCATTTTCCCAATTTTGGCTGTCTACATGTCCCCGCCTCCGCTGCAAGGCTGCGCATGTGGCCGGGCTCCGAAGGCAAGGCCGAAATCCTGGCAGCCTGGGCCCCAGCCGTCCAGTGGTTTATGGACGTGGGGACACGCATGACCTCTTCGCCACATACAGGAGGGATCCTTGGGCCCTTCACTGGCTCGCCATTCAGCTCCACGACGTCCACTACCGGCCCTGGCCTTTGCTTTGGCTGGTGCCCCACTGAACGTGTGCTCCGGAGCGATGTTTCTCCACCCATCACTATCATTCTGCCACCAGGCGATATGTGAGTGTGGGAGTCACCATTTGTCACCGGCAGCAGTGTCACAAGGCAGTAGACTTCCAGGTACCCGCTGACCTAGTCTGCCTTCTGCCCCAGGCAAGGTCCCGAATTCTTTATCCCAGGTGCTGACACCAGGGCACTGGCGGACATTCATTTGGAGCAACACAGAGGTCTGAGTGAGGGTCAGCGGGCCAGGGAGCTGAAGTGAAGGCCAGGTGGGCGGGGCTAAGGCTTCTTTGCCATCACCATAGAGACAGTCCCCCCACCGGAAGAGTGGGCGGAGCTTGCGATGGGCCTGCTGACAAGACCGAGCCAATGGCAGAGATCCGGCCCGCCAGGCAGATGACACAGGGCCCTCCATTGTGACCTACGACACCTAGTGGCCACGGGATTTCAGCACTCCCTGGGAAAGGCTACGCAGGCACAAGGCAGCCCCTGGTGCGGACTGCTTCAGGGCATTGGCAGAGCAGGCCAGGTACCTCTTTCCCACTTTCCTGAGGATATCAGTACGCAAGGCATCCCCACTCAGCATCTCTTGCCTCTCTCTGTCTCTCTCTGGATGTGTTCCTTCTCTGAAATCTCTTCCTTCTCCCCCTTGTCACTTCACACCTTGGAGTGCCTGAAAGAGGGCCTAGAGACGAAAGAGCAAACGGGGAAGGCCTCTGGCTCTACCGGTTGCCCAAGGGCAGAGAAGATCTGCTAGTCTATCTGGAAGGTCTAGAGAGTAGCCACGGATTGGGAAGCTACATCACGGGCGGACATGGCCAGGTGAAGCTTGCTGACATGTAGCAGCCTTTCCGGAGACTACTAATTCCGGGGATAATATTCTATGCAAATACCCGGCTGAGTGGCATGGGGGCAGAAAACATTGACACATACCTGCCAGAGGTCTATCCTGGGTCTGAGGAGTCCACCGTGGTCTCCAGCGACTCATCATCTCAGCACACACTTTGCCTGCACACATGGAATCCGCCTCTCTCCACGAATGCCTTCTCCTGCTAGGAAACACACGATGTCACTCAGCCAAAGGAGAGCACAGGCAAAGTCAACTGAAGGCCCCATTTTCAAGATTTTGCCCTCTGCTGGGCCACAGCCTCCGCTGGCACAGTGCATGTGTGACACTTCTCCGAAGACAAGGCCGAAATCTGGGCATCCAGGGCCCAAGCAGTCCAGAGTCTGCGCGTGGCGGCATATGGATCACCTCTTTGCCACGAACAGGAGAGAGGCCTGGGCCCTACAGTGGCTCCGCTAGAGCTCCACGACCTCAGCTATTTTCCCTGACCTTTCCCCCGTGCCGTCGTGTGTGTGTGTCATCCCTAGTTACGCTTCTCCTCCGACCACTCTGAATCCGCCACCTGCGGATACGTGAGCATGAAAATGAACACCTGTCACTGCCTGCAGTGTCACAGGTCACTAGGTGTCTAGGCTCAGGCTGACCTTGGCTGTCTTCTGCCCAGGCAAGGAGCCTAATCCTTCAAAGGCAATGAGGACATGTGGTCATTGGCCGACATTCTTTCTTTCATCCACACAGCGGTCTAGATGAGGGGAAAGAGGCCAGGTAGGCCAGGTGAAGGCTGAGTGCGGGGCCTAAGGCTTCTTTCCCAATCACCATGGAGACAGCCACCGGAAGGCTGGCCGGAACTTCTGACGGGGACGGGTCACAGACACTGAGCCAATAGGAGAGGTCCAGCCTCAGCGGCCAGTTCCGCAGAGCACTCCATTTCACCCATGGACACACGACGGCCCCTTCTCTTTTGGGCCACAAAACCGAGGGCACCCAGGGAATCACTTCACAGTAGGCAGCCCCTGATGTGGACACGTTCGACACACTGGGCCAGCAGGCAGGTACCACTTTTCCACTTACGCTAGGATATCAGTAGGCAAGGCGCCCTTCCTCAGCATCTATGGCCCCTCTGTGTATGTGTTCCTTCGGAGAACTCTCTTCGTTCTACCCTTGAGACACATCACAAGTATGAGGGGCCTGAGAGAGAGCCTAGCGATGAAACGGGGGAGGCTTCTGGCTGTCCTGCTTCCCCGTGGGTAGACAATAGCAGGTAGTCTCTCTGCAAGGTCTTAGCTTCTGTTGATTGACATGGGCGATACAGTAGGGGCGGACCCCGGCCAGGTGGAGCTTGTGGGCAGATGCAACCTCTCCGGCGACGAATAATTCCGCTGCTGCTTTGTATGGTGAAAACCTCCCCCCGCCACGTGGGATGGGTAGAGAACACTGACCCACACCCGCCAGGGGCCTTTCCTGGGACTAAAGATCCCAACATGGTCTCAACGTCGTCACCCTCTCAGCACACACCTTTCCTGCACACGTAATCCTGCCTTTCTCCGTCAGGGCCCTATCCTACCAGGAGAAAAAGCAAGCCGCTCAAAACGGCCGATGCCAGGGAAATCGAGGAAACACTGCCATTTTCCCAATTTTGGCTGTCTACATGTCCCCGCCTCCGCTGCAAGGCTGCGCATGTGGCCGGGCTCCGAAGGCAAGGCCGAAATCCTGGCAGCCTGGGCCCCAGCCGTCCAGTGGTTTATGGACGTGGGGACACGCATGACCTCTTCGCCACATACAGGAGGGATCCTTGGGCCCTTCACTGGCTCGCCATTCAGCTCCACGACGTCCACTACCGGCCCTGGCCTTTGCTTTGGCTGGTGCCCCACTGAACGTGTGCTCCGGAGCGATGTTTCTCCACCCATCACTATCATTCTGCCACCAGGCGATATGTGAGTGTGGGAGTCACCATTTGTCACCGGCAGCAGTGTCACAAGGCAGTAGACTTCCAGGTACCCGCTGACCTAGTCTGCCTTCTGCCCCAGGCAAGGTCCCGAATTCTTTATCCCAGGTGCTGACACCAGGGCACTGGCGGACATTCATTTGGAGCAACACAGAGGTCTGAGTGAGGGTCAGCGGGCCAGGGAGCTGAAGTGAAGGCCAGGTGGGCGGGGCTAAGGCTTCTTTGCCATCACCATAGAGACAGTCCCCCCACCGGAAGAGTGGGCGGAGCTTGCGATGGGCCTGCTGACAAGACCGAGCCAATGGCAGAGATCCGGCCCGCCAGGCAGATGACACAGGGCCCTCCATTGTGACCTACGACACCTAGTGGCCACGGGATTTCAGCACTCCCTGGGAAAGGCTACGCAGGCACAAGGCAGCCCCTGGTGCGGACTGCTTCAGGGCATTGGCAGAGCAGGCCAGGTACCTCTTTCCCACTTTCCTGAGGATATCAGTACGCAAGGCATCCCCACTCAGCATCTCTTGCCTCTCTCTGTCTCTCTCTGGATGTGTTCCTTCTCTGAAATCTCTTCCTTCTCCCCCTTGTCACTTCACACCTTGGAGTGCCTGAAAGAGGGCCTAGAGACGAAAGAGCAAACGGGGAAGTCCTCTGGCTCTACCAGTTGCCCAAGGGCAGAGAAGATCTGCTAGTCTATCTGGAAGGTCTAGAGAGTAGCCACGGATTGGGAAGCTACATCACGGGCGGACATGGCCAGGTGAAGCTTGCTGACATGTAGCAGCCTTTCCGGAGACTACTAATTCCGGGGATAATATTCTATGCAAATACCCGGCTGAGTGGCATGGGGGCAGAAAACATTGACACATACCTGCCAGAGGCCTATCCTGGGTCTGAGGAGTCCACCGTGGTCTCCAGCGACTCATCATCTCAGCACACACTTTGCCTGCACACATGGAATCCGCCTCTCTCCACGAATGCCTTCTCCTGCTAGGAAACACACGATGTCACTCAGCCAAAGGAGAGCACAGGCAAAGTCAACTGAAGGCCCCATTTTCAAGATTTTGCCCTCTGCTGGGCCACAGCCTCCGCTGGCACAGTGCATGTGTGACACTTCTCCGAAGACAAGGCCGAAATCTGGGCATCCAGGGCCCAAGCAGTCCAGAGTCTGCGCGTGGCGGCATATGGATCACCTCTTTGCCACGAACAGGAGAGAGGCCTGGGCCCTACAGTGGCTCCGCTAGAGCTCCACGACCTCAGCTATTTTCCCTGACCTTTCCCCCGTGCCCTCGTGTGTGTGTGTCATCCCTAGTTACGCTTCTCCTCCGACCACTCTGAATCCGCCACCTGCGGATACGTGAGCATGAAAATGAACACCTGTCACTGCCTGCAGTGTCACAGGTCACTAGGTGTCTAGGCTCAGGCTGACCTTGGCTGTCTTCTGCCCAGGCAAGGAGCCTAATCCTTCAAAGGCAATGAGGACATGTGGTCATTGGCCGACATTCTTTCTTTCATCCACACAGCGGTCTAGATGAGGGGAAAGAGGCCAGGTAGGCCAGGTGAAGGCTGAGTGCGGGGCCTAAGGCTTCTTTCCCAATCACCATGGAGACAGCCACCGGAAGGCTGGCCGGAACTTCTGACGGGGACGGGTCACAGACACTGAGCCAATAGGAGAGGTCCAGCCTCAGCGGCCAGTTCCGCAGAGCCCTCCATTTCACCCATGGACACACGACGGCCCCTTCTCTTTTGGGCCACAAAACCGAGGGCACCCAGGGAATCACTTCACAGTAGGCAGCCCCTGATGTGGACACGTTCGACACACTGGGCCAGCAGGCAGGTACCACTTTTCCACTTACGCTAGGATATCAGTAGGCAAGGCGCCCTTCCTCAGCATCTATGGCCCCTCTGTGTATGTGTTCCTTCGGAGAACTCTCTTCGTTCTACCCTTGAGACACATCACAAGTATGAGGGGCCTGAGAGAGAGCCTAGCGATGAAACGGGGGAGGCTTCTGGCTGTCCTGCTTCCCCGTGGGTAGACAATAGCAGGTAGTCTCTCTGCAAGGTCTTAGCTTCTGTTGATTGACATGGGCGATACAGTAGGGGCGGACCCCGGCCAGGTGGAGCTTGTGGGCAGATGCAACCTCTCCGGCGACGAATAATTCCGCTGCTGCTTTGTATGGTGAAAACCTCCCCCCGCCACGTGGGATGGGTAGAGAACACTGACCCACACCCGCCAGGGGCCTTTCCTGGGACTAAAGATCCCAACATGGTCTCAACGTCGTCACCCTCTCAGCACACACCTTTCCTGCACACGTAATCCTGCCTTTCTCCGTCAGGGCCCTATCCTACCAGGAGAAAAAGCAAGCCGCTCAAAACGGCCGATGCCAGGGAAATCGAGGAAACACTGCCATTTTCCCAATTTTGGCTGTCTACATGTCCCCGCCTCCGCTGCAAGGCTGCGCATGTGGCCGGGCTCCGAAGGCAAGGCCGAAATCCTGGCAGCCTGGGCCCCAGCCGTCCAGTGGTTTATGGACGTGGGGACACGCATGACCTCTTCGCCACATACAGGAGGGATCCTTGGGCCCTTCACTGGCTCGCCATTCAGCTCCACGACGTCCACTACCGGCCCTGGCCTTTGCTTTGGCTGGTGCCCCACTGAACGTGTGCTCCGGAGCGATGTTTCTCCACCCATCACTATCATTCTGCCACCAGGCGATATGTGAGTGTGGGAGTCACCATTTGTCACCGGCAGCAGTGTCACAAGGCAGTAGACTTCCAGGTACCCGCTGACCTAGTCTGCCTTCTGCCCCAGGCAAGGTCCCGAATTCTTTATCCCAGGTGCTGACACCAGGGCACTGGCGGACATTCATTTGGAGCAACACAGAGGTCTGAGTGAGGGTCAGCGGGCCAGGGAGCTGAAGTGAAGGCCAGGTGGGCGGGGCTAAGGCTTCTTTGCCATCACCATAGAGACAGTCCCCCCACCGGAAGAGTGGGCGGAGCTTGCGATGGGCCTGCTGACAAGACCGAGCCAATGGCAGAGATCCGGCCCGCCAGGCAGATGACACAGGGCCCTCCATTGTGACCTACGACACCTAGTGGCCACGGGATTTCAGCACTCCCTGGGAAAGGCTACGCAGGCACAAGGCAGCCCCTGGTGCGGACTGCTTCAGGGCATTGGCAGAGCAGGCCAGGTACCTCTTTCCCACTTTCCTGAGGATATCAGTACGCAAGGCATCCCCACTCAGCATCTCTTGCCTCTCTCTGTCTCTCTCTGGATGTGTTCCTTCTCTGAAATCTCTTCCTTCTCCCCCTTGTCACTTCACACCTTGGAGTGCCTGAAAGAGGGCCTAGAGACGAAAGAGCAAACGGGGAAGGCCTCTGGCTCTACCGGTTGCCCAAGGGCAGAGAAGATCTGCTAGTCTATCTGGAAGGTCTAGAGAGTAGCCACGGATTGGGAAGCTACATCACGGGCGGACATGGCCAGGTGAAGCTTGCTGACATGTAGCAGCCTTTCCGGAGACTACTAATTCCGGGGATAATATTCTATGCAAATACCCGGCTGAGTGGCATGGGGGCAGAAAACATTGACACATACCTGCCAGAGGTCTATCCTGGGTCTGAGGAGTCCACCGTGGTCTCCAGCGACTCATCATCTCAGCACACACTTTGCCTGCACACATGGAATCCGCCTCTCTCCACGAATGCCTTCTCCTGCTAGGAAACACACGATGTCACTCAGCCAAAGGAGAGCACAGGCAAAGTCAACTGAAGGCCCCATTTTCAAGATTTTGCCCTCTGCTGGGCCACAGCCTCCGCTGGCACAGTGCATGTGTGACACTTCTCCGAAGACAAGGCCGAAATCTGGGCATCCAGGGCCCAAGCAGTCCAGAGTCTGCGCGTGGCGGCATATGGATCACCTCTTTGCCACGAACAGGAGAGAGGCCTGGGCCCTACAGTGGCTCCGCTAGAGCTCCACGACCTCAGCTATTTTCCCTGACCTTTCCCCCGTGCCGTCGTGTGTGTGTGTCATCCCTAGTTACGCTTCTCCTCCGACCACTCTGAATCCGCCACCTGCGGATACGTGAGCATGAAAATGAACACCTGTCACTGCCTGCAGTGTCACAGGTCACTAGGTGTCTAGGCTCAGGCTGACCTTGGCTGTCTTCTGCCCAGGCAAGGAGCCTAATCCTTCAAAGGCAATGAGGACATGTGGTCATTGGCCGACATTCTTTCTTTCATCCACACAGCGGTCTAGATGAGGGGAAAGAGGCCAGGTAGGCCAGGTGAAGGCTGAGTGCGGGGCCTAAGGCTTCTTTCCCAATCACCATGGAGACAGCCACCGGAAGGCTGGCCGGAACTTCTGACGGGGACGGGTCACAGACACTGAGCCAATAGGAGAGGTCCAGCCTCAGCGGCCAGTTCCGCAGAGCACTCCATTTCACCCATGGACACACGACGGCCCCTTCTCTTTTGGGCCACAAAACCGAGGGCACCCAGGGAATCACTTCACAGTAGGCAGCCCCTGATGTGGACACGTTCGACACACTGGGCCAGCAGGCAGGTACCACTTTTCCACTTACGCTAGGATATCAGTAGGCAAGGCGCCCTTCCTCAGCATCTATGGCCCCTCTGTGTATGTGTTCCTTCGGAGAACTCTCTTCGTTCTACCCTTGAGACACATCACAAGTATGAGGGGCCTGAGAGAGAGCCTAGCGATGAAACGGGGGAGGCTTCTGGCTGTCCTGCTTCCCCGTGGGTAGACAATAGCAGGTAGTCTCTCTGCAAGGTCTTAGCTTCTGTTGATTGACATGGGCGATACAGTAGGGGCGGACCCCGGCCAGGTGGAGCTTGTGGGCAGATGCAACCTCTCCGGCGACGAATAATTCCGCTGCTGCTTTGTATGGTGAAAACCTCCCCCCGCCACGTGGGATGGGTAGAGAACACTGACCCACACCCGCCAGGGGCCTTTCCTGGGACTAAAGATCCCAACATGGTCTCAACGTCGTCACCCTCTCAGCACACACCTTTCCTGCACACGTAATCCTGCCTTTCTCCGTCAGGGCCCTATCCTACCAGGAGAAAAAGCAAGCCGCTCAAAACGGCCGATGCCAGGGAAATCGAGGAAACACTGCCATTTTCCCAATTTTGGCTGTCTACATGTCCCCGCCTCCGCTGCAAGGCTGCGCATGTGGCCGGGCTCCGAAGGCAAGGCCGAAATCCTGGCAGCCTGGGCCCCAGCCGTCCAGTGGTTTATGGACGTGGGGACACGCATGACCTCTTCGCCACATACAGGAGGGATCCTTGGGCCCTTCACTGGCTCGCCATTCAGCTCCACGACGTCCACTACCGGCCCTGGCCTTTGCTTTGGCTGGTGCCCCACTGAACGTGTGCTCCGGAGCGATGTTTCTCCACCCATCACTATCATTCTGCCACCAGGCGATATGTGAGTGTGGGAGTCACCATTTGTCACCGGCAGCAGTGTCACAAGGCAGTAGACTTCCAGGTACCCGCTGACCTAGTCTGCCTTCTGCCCCAGGCAAGGTCCCGAATTCTTTATCCCAGGTGCTGACACCAGGGCACTGGCGGACATTCATTTGGAGCAACACAGAGGTCTGAGTGAGGGTCAGCGGGCCAGGGAGCTGAAGTGAAGGCCAGGTGGGCGGGGCTAAGGCTTCTTTGCCATCACCATAGAGACAGTCCCCCCACCGGAAGAGTGGGCGGAGCTTGCGATGGGCCTGCTGACAAGACCGAGCCAATGGCAGAGATCCGGCCCGCCAGGCAGATGACACAGGGCCCTCCATTGTGACCTACGACACCTAGTGGCCACGGGATTTCAGCACTCCCTGGGAAAGGCTACGCAGGCACAAGGCAGCCCCTGGTGCGGACTGCTTCAGGGCATTGGCAGAGCAGGCCAGGTACCTCTTTCCCACTTTCCTGAGGATATCAGTACGCAAGGCATCCCCACTCAGCATCTCTTGCCTCTCTCTGTCTCTCTCTGGATGTGTTCCTTCTCTGAAATCTCTTCCTTCTCCCCCTTGTCACTTCACACCTTGGAGTGCCTGAAAGAGGGCCTAGAGACGAAAGAGCAAACGGGGAAGGCCTCTGGCTCTACCGGTTGCCCAAGGGCAGAGAAGATCTGCTAGTCTATCTGGAAGGTCTAGAGAGTAGCCACGGATTGGGAAGCTACATCACGGGCGGACATGGCCAGGTGAAGCTTGCTGACATGTAGCAGCCTTTCCGGAGACTACTAATTCCGGGGATAATATTCTATGCAAATACCCGGCTGAGTGGCATGGGGGCAGAAAACATTGACACATACCTGCCAGAGGTCTATCCTGGGTCTGAGGAGTCCACCGTGGTCTCCAGCGACTCATCATCTCAGCACACACTTTGCCTGCACACATGGAATCCGCCTCTCTCCACGAATGCCTTCTCCTGCTAGGAAACACACGATGTCACTCAGCCAAAGGAGAGCACAGGCAAAGTCAACTGAAGGCCCCATTTTCAAGATTTTGCCCTCTGCTGGGCCACAGCCTCCGCTGGCACAGTGCATGTGTGACACTTCTCCGAAGACAAGGCCGAAATCTGGGCATCCAGGGCCCAAGCAGTCCAGAGTCTGCGCGTGGCGGCATATGGATCACCTCTTTGCCACGAACAGGAGAGAGGCCTGGGCCCTACAGTGGCTCCGCTAGAGCTCCACGACCTCAGCTATTTTCCCTGACCTTTCCCCCGTGCCCTCGTGTGTGTGTGTCATCCCTAGTTACGCTTCTCCTCCGACCACTCTGAATCCGCCACCTGCGGATACGTGAGCATGAAAATGAACACCTGTCACTGCCTGCAGTGTCACAGGTCACTAGGTGTCTAGGCTCAGGCTGACCTTGGCTGTCTTCTGCCCAGGCAAGGAGCCTAATCCTTCAAAGGCAATGAGGACATGTGGTCATTGGCCGACATTCTTTCTTTCATCCACACAGCGGTCTAGATGAGGGGAAAGAGGCCAGGTAGGCCAGGTGAAGGCTGAGTGCGGGGCCTAAGGCTTCTTTCCCAATCACCATGGAGACAGCCACCGGAAGGCTGGCCGGAACTTCTGACGGGGACGGGTCACAGACACTGAGCCAATAGGAGAGGTCCAGCCTCAGCGGCCAGTTCCGCAGAGCCCTCCATTTCACCCATGGACACACGACGGCCCCTTCTCTTTTGGGCCACAAAACCGAGGGCACCCAGGGAATCACTTCACAGTAGGCAGCCCCTGATGTGGACACGTTCGACACACTGGGCCAGCAGGCAGGTACCACTTTTCCACTTACGCTAGGATATCAGTAGGCAAGGCGCCCTTCCTCAGCATCTATGGCCCCTCTGTGTATGTGTTCCTTCGGAGAACTCTCTTCGTTCTACCCTTGAGACACATCACAAGTATGAGGGGCCTGAGAGAGAGCCTAGCGATGAAACGGGGGAGGCTTCTGGCTGTCCTGCTTCCCCGTGGGTAGACAATAGCAGGTAGTCTCTCTGCAAGGTCTTAGCTTCTGTTGATTGACATGGGCGATACAGTAGGGGCGGACCCCGGCCAGGTGGAGCTTGTGGGCAGATGCAACCTCTCCGGCGACGAATAATTCCGCTGCTGCTTTGTATGGTGAAAACCTCCCCCCGCCACGTGGGATGGGTAGAGAACACTGACCCACACCCGCCAGGGGCCTTTCCTGGGACTAAAGATCCCAACATGGTCTCAACGTCATCACCCTCTCAGCACACACCTTTCCTGCACACGTAATCCTGCCTTTCTCCGTCAGGGCCCTATCCTACCAGGAGAAAAAGCAAGCCACTCAAAACGGCCGATGCCAGGGAAATCGAGGAAACACTGCCATTTTCCCAATTTTGGCTGTCTACATGTCCCCGCCTCCGCTGCAAGGCTGCGCATGTGGCCGGGCTCCGAAGGCAAGGCCGAAATCCTGGCAGCCTGGGCCCCAGCCGTCCAGTGGTTTATGGACGTGGGGACACGCATGACCTCTTCGCCACATACAGGAGGGATCCTTGGGCCCTTCACTGGCTCGCCATTCAGCTCCATGACGTCCACTACCGGCCCCGGCCTTTGCATTGGCTGGTGCCCCACTGAACGTGTGCTCCGGAGCGATGTTTCTCCACCCATCACTATCATTCTGCCACCAGGCGATATGTGAGTGTGGGAGTCACCATTTGTCACCGGCAGCAGTGTCACAAGGCAGTAGACTTCCAGGTACCCGCTGACCTAGGCTGCCTTCTGCCCCAGGCAAGGTCCCGAATTCTTTATCCCAGGTGCTGACACCAGGGCACTGGCGGACATTCATTTGGAGCAACACAGAGGTCTGAGTGAGGGTCAGCGGGCCAGGGAGCTGAAGTGAAGGCCAGGTGGGCGGGGCTAAGGCTTCTTTGCCATCACCATAGAGACAGTCCCCCCACCGGAAGAGTGGGCGGAGCTTGCGATGGGCCTGCTGACAAGACCGAGCCAATGGCAGAGATCCGGCCCGCCAGGCAGATGACACAGGGCCCTCCATTGTGACCTACGACACCTAGTGGCCACAGGATTTGAGCACACCCTGGGAAAGGCTACGCAGGCACAAGGCAGCCCCTGGTGCGGACTGCTTCAGGGCATTGGCAGAGCAGGCCAGGTACCTCTTTCCCACTTTCCTGAGGATATCAGTACGCAAGGCATCCCCACTCAGCATCTCTTGCCTCTCTCTGTCTCTCTCTGGATGTGTTCCTTCTCTGAAATCTCTTCCTTCTCCCCCTTGTCACTTCACACCTTGGAGTGCCTGACAGAGGGCCTAGAGACGAAAGAGCAAACGGGGAAGTCCTCTGGCTCTACCGGTTGCCCAAGGGCAGAGAAGATCTGCTAGTCTATCTGGAAGGTCTAGAGAGTAGCCACGGATTGGGAAGCTACATCACGGGCGGACATGGCCAGGTGAAGCTTGCTGACATGTAGCAGCCTTTCCGGAGACTACTAATTCCGGGGATAACATTCTATGCAAATACCCGGCTGAGTGGCATGGGGGCAGAAAACATTGACACATACCTGCCAGAGGCCTATCCTGGGTCTGAGGAGTCCACCGTGGTCTCCAGCGACTCATCATCTCAGCACACACTTTGCCTGCACACATGGAATCCGCCTCTCTCCACGAATGCCTTCTCCTGCTAGGAAACACACGATGTCACTCAGCCAAAGGAGAGCACAGGCAAAGTCAACTGAAGGCCCCATTTTCAAGATTTTGCCCTCTGCTGGGCCACAGCCTCCGCTGGCACAGTGCATGTGTGACACTTCTCCGAAGACAAGGCCGAAATCTGGGCATCCAGGGCCCAAGCAGTCCAGAGTCTGCGCGTGGCGGCATATGGATCACCTCTTTGCCACGAACAGGAGAGAGGCCTGGGCCCTACAGTGGCTCCGCTAGAGCTCCACGACCTCAGCTATTTTCCCTGACCTTTCCCCCGTGCCGTCGTGTGTGTGTGTCATCCCTAGTTACGCTTCTCCTCCGACCACTCTGAATCCGCCACCTGCGGATACGTGAGCATGAAAATGAACACCTGTCACTGCCTGCAGTGTCACAGGTCACTAGGTGTCTAGGCTCAGGCTGACCTTGGCTGTCTTCTGCCCAGGCAAGGAGCCTAATCCTTCAAAGGCAATGAGGACATGTGGTCATTGGCCGACATTCTTTCTTTCATCCACACAGCGGTCTAGATGAGGGGAAAGAGGCCAGGTAGGCCAGGTGAAGGCTGAGTGCGGGGCCTAAGGCTTCTTTCCCAATCACCATGGAGACAGCCACCGGAAGGCTGGCCGGAACTTCTGACGGGGACGGGTCACAGACACTGAGCCAATAGGAGAGGTCCAGCCTCAGCGGCCAGTTCCGCAGAGCACTCCATTTCACCCATGGACACACGACGGCCCCTTCTCTTTTGGGCCACAAAACCGAGGGCACCCAGGGAATCACTTCACAGTAGGCAGCCCCTGATGTGGACACGTTCGACACACTGGGCCAGCAGGCAGGTACCACTTTTCCACTTACGCTAGGATATCAGTAGGCAAGGCGCCCTTCCTCAGCATCTATGGCCCCTCTGTGTATGTGTTCCTTCGGAGAACTCTCTTCGTTCTACCCTTGAGACACATCACAAGTATGAGGGGCCTGAGAGAGAGCCTAGCGATGAAACGGGGGAGGCTTCTGGCTGTCCTGCTTCCCCGTGGGTAGACAATAGCAGGTAGTCTCTCTGCAAGGTCTTAGCTTCTGTTGATTGACATGGGCGATACAGTAGGGGCGGACCCCGGCCAGGTGGAGCTTGTGGGCAGATGCAACCTCTCCGGCGACGAATAATTCCGCTGCTGCTTTGTATGGTGAAAACCTCCCCCCGCCACGTGGGATGGGTAGAGAACACTGACCCACACCCGCCAGGGGCCTTTCCTGGGACTAAAGATCCCAACATGGTCTCAACGTCGTCACCCTCTCAGCACACACCTTTCCTGCACACGTAATCCTGCCTTTCTCCGTCAGGGCCCTATCCTACCAGGAGAAAAAGCAAGCCGCTCAAAACGGCCGATGCCAGGGAAATCGAGGAAACACTGCCATTTTCCCAATTTTGGCTGTCTACATGTCCCCGCCTCCGCTGCAAGGCTGCGCATGTGGCCGGGCTCCGAAGGCAAGGCCGAAATCCTGGCAGCCTGGGCCCCAGCCGTCCAGTGGTTTATGGACGTGGGGACACGCATGACCTCTTCGCCACATACAGGAGGGATCCTTGGGCCCTTCACTGGCTCGCCATTCAGCTCCACGACGTCCACTACCGGCCCTGGCCTTTGCTTTGGCTGGTGCCCCACTGAACGTGTGCTCCGGAGCGATGTTTCTCCACCCATCACTATCATTCTGCCACCAGGCGATATGTGAGTGTGGGAGTCACCATTTGTCACCGGCAGCAGTGTCACAAGGCAGTAGACTTCCAGGTACCCGCTGACCTAGTCTGCCTTCTCCCCAGGCAAGGTCCCGAATTCTTTATCCCAGGTGCTGACACCAGGGCACTGGCGGACATTCATTTGGAGCAACACAGAGGTCTGAGTGAGGGTCAGCGGGCCAGGGAGCTGAAGTGAAGGCCAGGTGGGCGGGGCTAAGGCTTCTTTGCCATCACCATAGAGACAGTCCCCCCACCGGAAGAGTGGGCGGAGCTTGCGATGGGCCTGCTGACAAGACCGAGCCAATGGCAGAGATCCGGCCCGCCAGGCAGATGACACAGGGCCCTCCATTGTGACCTACGACACCTAGTGGCCACGGGATTTGAGCACTCCCTGGGAAAGGCTACGCAGGCACAAGGCAGCCCCTGGTGCGGACTGCTTCAGGGCATTGGCAGAGCAGGCCAGGTACCTCTTTCCCACTTTCCTGAGGATATCAGTACGCAAGGCATCCCCACTCAGCATCTCTTGCCTCTCTCTGTCTCTCTCTGGATGTGTTCCTTCTCTGAAATCTCTTCCTTCTCCCCCTTGTCACTTCACACCTTGGAGTGCCTGACAGAGGGCCTAGAGACGAAAGAGCAAACGGGGAAGTCCTCTGGCTCTACCGGTTGCCCAAGGGCAGAGAAGATCTGCTAGTCTATCTGGAAGGTCTAGAGAGTAGCCACGGATTGGGAAGCTACATCACGGGCGGACATGGCCAGGTGAAGCTTGCTGACATGTAGCAGCCTTTCCGGAGACTACTAATTCCGGGGATAACATTCTATGCAAATACCCGGCTGAGTGGCATGGGGGCAGAAAACATTGACACATACCTGCCAGAGGCCTATCCTGGGTCTGAGGAGTCCACCGTGGTCTCCAGCGACTCATCATCTCAGCACACACTTTGCCTGCACACATGGAATCCGCCTCTCTCCACGAATGCCTTCTCCTGCTAGGAAACACACGATGTCACTCAGCCAAAGGAGAGCACAGGCAAAGTCAACTGAAGGCCCCGTTTTCAAGATTTTGCCCTCTGCTGGGCCACAGCCTCCGCTGGCACAGTGCATGTGTGACACTTCTCCGAAGACAAGGCCGAAATCTGGGCATCCAGGGCCCAAGCAGTCCAGAGTCTGCGCATGGTGGCATATGGATCACCTCTTTGCCACGAACAGGAGAGAGGCCTGGGCCCTACAGTGGCTCCGCTAGAGCTCCACGACCTCAGCTATTTTCCCTGACCTTTCCCCCGTGCCCTCGTGTGTGTGTGTCATCCCTAGTTACGCTTCTTCTCCGACCACTCTGAATCCGCCACCTGCGGATACGTGAGCATGAAAATGAACATCTGTCACTGCCTGCAGTGTCACAGGTCACTAGGTGTCTAGGCTCAGGCTGACCTTGGCTGTCTTCTGCCCAGGCAAGGAGCCTAATCCTTCAAAGGCAACGAGGACATGTGGTCATTGGCCGACATTCTTTCTTTCATCCACACAGCGGTCTAGATGAGGGGAAAGAGGCCAGGTAGGCCAGGTGAAGGCTGAGTGCGGGGCCTAAGGCTTCTTTCCCAATCACCATGGAGACAGCCACCGGAAGGCTGGCCGGAACTTCTGACGGGGACGGGTCACAGACACTGAGCCAATAGGAGAGGTCCAGCCTCAGCGGCCAGTTCCGCAGAGCCCTCCATTTCACCCATGGACACACGACGGCCCCTTCTCTTTTGGGCCACAAAACCGAGGGCACCCAGGGAATCACTTCACAGTAGGCAGCCCCTGATGTGGACACGTTCGACACACTGGGCCAGCAGGCAGGTACCACTTTTCCACTTACGCTAGGATATCAGTAGGCAAGGCGCCCTTCCTCAGCATCTATGGCCCCTCTGTGTATGTGTTCCTTCGGAGAACTCTCTTCGTTCTACCCTTGAGACACATCACAAGTATGAGGGGCCTGAGAGAGAGCCTAGCGATGAAACGGGGGAGGCTTCTGGCTGTCCTGCTTCCCCGTGGGTAGACAATAGCAGGTAGTCTCTCTGGAAGGTCTTAGCTTCTGTTGATTGACATGGGCGATACAGTAGGGGCGGACCCCGGCCAGGTGGAGCTTGTGGGCAGATGCAACCTCTCCGGCGACGAATAATTCCGCTGCAGCTTTGTATGGTGAAAACCTCCCCCCGCCACGTGGGATGGGTAGAGAACACTGACCCACACCCGCCAGGGGCCTTTCCTGGGACTAAAGATCCCAACATGGTCTCAACGTCGTCACCCTCTCAGCACACACCTTTCCTGCACACGTAATCCTGCCTTTCTCCGTCAGGGCCCTATCCTACCAGGAGAAAAAGCAAGCCGCTCAAAACGGCCGATGCCAGGGAAATCGAGGAAACACTGCCATTTTCCCAATTTTGGCTGTCTACATGTCCCCGCCTCCGCTGCAAGGCTGCGCATGTGGCCGGGCTCCGAAGGCAAGGCCGAAATCCTGGCAGCCTGGGCCCCAGCCGTCCAGTGGTTTATGGACGTGGGGACACGCATGACCTGTTCGCCACATACAGGAGGGATCCTTGGGCCCTTCACTGGCTCGCCATTCAGCTCCACCACGTCCACTACCGGCCCTGGCCTTTGCTTTGGCTGGTGCCCCACTGAACGTGTGCTCCGGAGCGATGTTTCTCCACCCATCACTATCATTCTGCCACCAGGCGACATGTGAGTGTGGGAGTCACCATTTGTCACTGGCAGCAGTGTCACAAGGCAGTAGACTTCCAGGTACCCGCTGACCTAGGCTGCCTTCTGCCCCAGGCAAGGTCCCGAATTCTTTATCCCAGGTGCTGACACCAGGGCACTGGCGGACATTCATTTGGAGCAACACAGAGGTCTGAGTGAGGGTCAGCGGGCCAGGGAGCTGAAGTGAAGGCCAGGTGGGCGGGGCTAAGGCTTCTTTGCCATCACCATAGAGACAGTCCCCCCACCGGAAGAGTGGGCGGAGCTTGCGATGGGCCTGCTGACAAGACCGAGCCAATGGCAGAGATCCGGCCCGCCAGGCAGATGACACAGGGCCCTCCATCGTGACCTACGACACCTAGTGGCCACGGGATTTCAGCACACCCTGGGAAAGGCTACGCAGGCACAAGGCAGCCCCTGGTGCGGACTGCTTCAGGGCATTGGCAGAGCAGGCCAGGTACCTCTTTCCCACTTTCCTGAGGATATCAGTACGCAAGGCATCCCCACTCAGCATCTCTTGCCTCTCTCTGTCTCTCTCTGGATGTGTTCCTTCTCTGAAATCTCTTCCTTCTCCCCCTTGTCACTTCACACCTTGGAGTGCCTGACAGAGGGCCTAGAGACGAAACAGCAAACGGGGAAGGCCTCTGGCTCTACCGGTTGCCCAAGGGCAGAGAAGATCTGCTAGTCTATCTGGAAGGTCTAGAGAGTAGCCAGGGATTGCGGAGCTACATCACGGGCGGACCTGGCCGGGTGAAGCTTGCTGACATGTAGCAGCCTCTCCGGAGACTACTAATTCCGGGGATAACATTCTATGCAGATACCCGGCTGAGTGCCATGGGCAGAAAACATTGACACATACCTGCCAGAGGCCTATCCCGGGTCTGAGGAGTCCACCCTGGTCTCCAGCGACTCATTGGTCTCAGCACACACATTGCCTGCACACATGGAATCCGCCTCTCTCCACGAATGCCTTCTCCTGCTAGGAAACACACGATGTCACTCAGCCAAAGGAGAGCACAGGCAAAGTCAACTGAAGGCCCCGTTTTCAAGATTTTGCCCTCTGCTGGGCCACAGCCTCCGCTGGCACAGTGCATGTGTGACACTTCTCCGAAGACAAGGCCGAAATCTGGGCATCCAGGGCCCAAGCAGTCCAGAGTCTGCGCATGGCGGCATATGGATCACCTCTTTGCCACGAACAGGAGAGAGGCCTGGGCCCTACAGTGGCTCCGCTAGAGCTCCATGACCTCAGCTATTTTCCCTGACCTTTCCCCCGTGCCCTCGTGTGTGTGTGTCATCCCTAGTTACGCTTCTTCTCCGACCACTCTGAATCCGCCACCTGCGGATACGTGAGCATGAAAATGAACACCTGTCACTGCCTGCAGTGTCACAGGTCACTAGGTGTCTAGGCTCAGGCTGACCTTGGCTGTCTTCTGCCCAGGCAAGGAGCCTAATCCTTCAAAGGCAACGAGGACATGTGGTCATTGGCCGACATTCTTTCTTTCATCCACACAGCGGTCTAGATGAGGGGAAAGAGGCCAGGTAGGCCAGGTGAAGGCTGAGTGCGGGGCCTAGGGCTTCTTTCCCAATCACCATGGAGACAGCCACCGGAAGGCTGGCCGGAACTTCTGACGGGGACGGGTCACAGACACTGAGCCAATAGGAGAGGTCCAGCCTCAGCGGCCAGTTCCGCAGAGCCCTCCATTTCACCCATGGACACACGACGGCCCCTTCTCTTTTGGGCCACAAAACCGAGGGCACCCAGGGAATCACTTCACAGTAGGCAGCCCCTGATGTGGACACGTTCGACACGCTGGGCCAGCAGGCAGGTACCACTTTTCCACTTACGCTAGGATATCAGTAGGCAAGGCGCCCTTCCTCAGCATCTATGACCCCTCTGTGTATGTGTTCCTTCGGAGAACTCTCTTCGTTCTACCCTTGAGACACATCACAAGTACGAGGGGCCTGAGAGAGAGCCTAGCGATGAAACGGGGGAGGCTTCTGGCTGTCCTGCTTCCCCGTGGGTAGACAATAGCAGGTAGTCTCTCTGCAAGGTCTTAGCTTCTGTTGATTGACATGGGCGATACAGTAGGGGCGGACCCCGGCCAGGTGGAGCTTGTGGGCAGATGCAACCTCTCCGGCGACGAATAATTCCGCTGCAGCTTTGTATGGTGAAAACCTCCCCCCGCCACGTGGGATGGGTAGAGAACACTGACCCACACCCGCCAGGGGCCTTTCCTGGGACTAAAGATCCCAACATGGTCTCAACGTCGTCACCCTCTCAGCACACACCTTTCCTGCACACGTAATCCTGCCTTTCTCCGTCAGGGCCCTATCCTACCAGGAGAAAAAGCAAGCCGCTCAAAACGGCCGATGCCAGGGAAATCGAGGAAACACTGCCATTTTCCCAATTTTGGCTGTCTACATGTCCCCGCCTCCGCTGCAAGGCTGCGCATGTGGCCGGGCTCCGAAGGCAAGGCCGAAATCCTGGCAGCCTGGGCCCCAGCCGTCCAGTGGTTTATGGACGTGGGGACACGCATGACCTCTTCGCCACATACAGGAGGGATCCTTGGGCCCTTCACTGGCTCGCCATTCAGCTCCACGACGTCCACTACCGGCCCTGGCCTTTGCTTTGGCTGGTGCCCCACTGAACGTGTGCTCCGGAGCGATGTTTCTCCACCCATCACTATCATTCTGCCACCAGGCGATATGTGAGTGTGGGAGTCACCATTTGTCACCGGCAGCAGTGTCACAAGGCAGTAGACTTCCAGGTACCCGCTGACCTAGTCTGCCTTCTCCCCAGGCAAGGTCCCGAATTCTTTATCCCAGGTGCTGACACCAGGGCACTGGCGGACATTCATTTGGAGCAACACAGAGGTCTGAGTGAGGGTCAGCGGGCCAGGGAGCTGAAGTGAAGGCCAGGTGGGCGGGGCTAAGGCTTCTTTGCCATCACCATAGAGACAGTCCCCCCACCGGAAGAGTGGGCGGAGCTTGCGATGGGCCTGCTGACAAGACCGAGCCAATGGCAGAGATCCGGCCCGCCAGGCAGATGACACAGGGCCCTCCATTGTGACCTACGACACCTAGTGGCCACGGGATTTGAGCACTCCCTGGGAAAGGCTACGCAGGCACAAGGCAGCCCCTGGTGCGGACTGCTTCAGGGCATTGGCAGAGCAGGCCAGGTACCTCTTTCCCACTTTCCTGAGGATATCAGTACGCAAGGCATCCCCACTCAGCATCTCTTGCCTCTCTCTGTCTCTCTCTGGATGTGTTCCTTCTCTGAAATCTCTTCCTTCTCCCCCTTGTCACTTCACACCTTGGAGTGCCTGACAGAGGGCCTAGAGACGAAAGAGCAAACGGGGAAGTCCTCTGGCTCTACCGGTTGCCCAAGGGCAGAGAAGATCTGCTAGTCTATCTGGAAGGTCTAGAGAGTAGCCACGGATTGGGAAGCTACATCACGGGCGGACATGGCCAGGTGAAGCTTGCTGACATGTAGCAGCCTTTCCGGAGACTACTAATTCCGGGGATAACATTCTATGCAAATACCCGGCTGAGTGGCATGGGGGCAGAAAACATTGACACATACCTGCCAGAGGCCTATCCTGGGTCTGAGGAGTCCACCGTGGTCTCCAGCGACTCATCATCTCAGCACACACTTTGCCTGCACACATGGAATCCGCCTCTCTCCACGAATGCCTTCTCCTGCTAGGAAACACACGATGTCACTCAGCCAAAGGAGAGCACAGGCAAAGTCAACTGAAGGCCCCGTTTTCAAGATTTTGCCCTCTGCTGGGCCACAGCCTCCGCTGGCACAGTGCATGTGTGACACTTCTCCGAAGACAAGGCCGAAATCTGGGCATCCAGGGCCCAAGCAGTCCAGAGTCTGCGCATGGTGGCATATGGATCACCTCTTTGCCACGAACAGGAGAGAGGCCTGGGCCCTACAGTGGCTCCGCTAGAGCTCCACGACCTCAGCTATTTTCCCTGACCTTTCCCCCGTGCCCTCGTGTGTGTGTGTCATCCCTAGTTACGCTTCTTCTCCGACCACTCTGAATCCGCCACCTGCGGATACGTGAGCATGAAAATGAACATCTGTCACTGCCTGCAGTGTCACAGGTCACTAGGTGTCTAGGCTCAGGCTGACCTTGGCTGTCTTCTGCCCAGGCAAGGAGCCTAATCCTTCAAAGGCAACGAGGACATGTGGTCATTGGCCGACATTCTTTCTTTCATCCACACAGCGGTCTAGATGAGGGGAAAGAGGCCAGGTAGGCCAGGTGAAGGCTGAGTGCGGGGCCTAAGGCTTCTTTCCCAATCACCATGGAGACAGCCACCGGAAGGCTGGCCGGAACTTCTGACGGGGACGGGTCACAGACACTGAGCCAATAGGAGAGGTCCAGCCTCAGCGGCCAGTTCCGCAGAGCCCTCCATTTCACCCATGGACACACGACGGCCCCTTCTCTTTTGGGCCACAAAACCGAGGGCACCCAGGGAATCACTTCACAGTAGGCAGCCCCTGATGTGGACACGTTCGACACGCTGGGCCAGCAGGCAGGTACCACTTTTCCACTTACGCTAGGATATCAGTAGGCAAGGCGCCCTTCCTCAGCATCTATGACCCCTCTGTGTATGTGTTCCTTCGGAGAACTCTCTTCGTTCTACCCTTGAGACACATCACAAGTACGAGGGGCCTGAGAGAGAGCCTAGCGATGAAACGGGGGAGGCTTCTGGCTGTCCTGCTTCCCCGTGGGTAGACAATAGCAGGTAGTCTCTCTGCAAGGTCTTAGCTTCTGTTGATTGACATGGGCGATACAGTAGGGGCGGACCCCGGCCAGGTGGAGCTTGTGGGGAGATGCAACCTCTCCGGCGACGAATAATTCCGCTGCAGCTTTGTATGGTGAAAACCTCCCCCCGCCACGTGGGATGGGTAGAGAACACTGACCCACACCCGCCAGGGGCCTTTCCTGGGACTAAAGATCCCAACATGGTCTCAATGTCGTCACCCTCTCAGCACACACCTTTCCTGCACACGTAATCCTGCCTTTCTCCGTCAGGGCCCTATCCTACCAGGAGAAAAAGCAAGCCGCTCAAAACGGCCGATGCCAGGGAAATCGAGGAAACACTGCCATTTTCCCAATTTTGGCTGTCTACATGTCCCCGCCTCCGCTGCAAGGCTGCGCATGTGGCCGGGCTCCGAAGGCAAGGCCGAAATCCTGGCAGCCTGGGCCCCAGCCGTCCAGTGGTTTATGGACGTGGGGATACGCATAACCTCTTCGCCACATACAGGAGGGATCCTTGGGCCCTTCACTGGCTCGCCATTCAGCTCCACCACGTCCACTACCGGCCCTGGCCTTTGCTTTGGCTGGTGCCCCACTGAACGTGTGCTCCGGAGCGATGTTTCTCCACCCATCACTATCATTCTGCCACCAGGCGATATGTGAGTGTGGGAGTCACCATTTGTCACCGGCAGCAGTGTCACAAGGCAGTAGACTTCCAGGTACCTGCTGACCTAGTCTGCCTTCTGCCCCAGGCAAGGTCCCGAATTCTTTATCCCAGGTGCTGACACCAGGGCACTGGCGGACATTCATTTGGAGCAACACAGAGGTCTGAGTGAGGGTCAGCGGGCCAGGGAGCTGAAGTGAAGGCCAGGTGGGCGGGGCTAAGGCTTCTTTGCCATCACCATAGAGACAGTCCCCCCACCGGAAGAGTGGGCGGAGCTTGCGATGGGCCTGCTGACAAGACCGAGCCAATGGCAGAGATCCGGCCCGCCAGGCAGATGACACAGGGCCCTCCATTGTGACCTACGACACCTAGTGGCCACGGGATTTGAGCACTCCCTGGGAAAGGCTACGCAGGCACAAGGCAGCCCCTGGTGCGGACTGCTTCAGGGCATTGGCAGAGCAGGCCAGGTACCTCTTTCCCACTTTCCTGAGGATATCAGTACGCAAGGCATCCCCACTCAGCATCTCTTGCCTCTCTCTGTCTCTCTCTGGATGTGTTCCTTCTCTGAAATCTCTTCCTTCTCCCCCTTGTCACTTCACACCTTGGAGTGCCTGACAGAGGGCCTAGAGACGAAACAGCAAACGGGGAAGTCCTCTGGCTCTACCGGTTGCCCAAGGGCAGAGAAGATCTGCTAGTCTATCTGGAAGGTCTAGAGAGTAGCCACGGATTGGGAAGCTACATCACGGGCGGACATGGCCAGGTGAAGCTTGCTGACATGTAGCAGCCTTTCCAGAGACTACTAATTCCGGGGATAACATTCTATGCAAATACCCGGCTGAGTGGCATGGGGGCAGAAAACATTGACACATACCTGCCAGAGGCCTATCCTGGGTCTGAGGAGTCCACCGTGGTCTCCAGCGACTCATCATCTCAGCACACACTTTGCCTGCACACATGGAATCCGCCTCTCTCCACGAATGCCTTCTCCTGCTAGGAAACACACGATGTCACTCAGCCAAAGGAGAGCACAGGCAAAGTCAACTGAAGGCCCCGTTTTCAAGATTTTGCCCTCTGCTGGGCCACAGCCTCCGCTGGCACAGTGCATGTGTGACACTTCTCCGAAGACAAGGCCGAAATCTGGGCATCCAGGGCCCAAGCAGTCCAGAGTCTGCGCATGGCGGCATATGGATCACCTCTTTGCCACGAACAGGAGAGAGGCCTGGGCCCTACAGTGGCTCCGCTAGAGCTCCACGACCTCAGCTATTTTCCCTGACCTTTCCCCCGTGCCCTCGTGTGTGTGTGTCATCCCTAGTTACGCTTCTTCTCCGACCACTCTGAATCCGCCACCTGCGGATACGTGAGCATGAAAATGAACATCTGTCACTGCCTGCAGTGTCACAGGTCACTAGGTGTCTAGGCTCAGGCTGACCTTGGCTGTCTTCTGCCCAGGCAAGGAGCCTAATCCTTCAAAGGCAACGAGGACATGTGGTCATTGGCCGACATTCTTTCTTTCATCCACACAGCGGTCTAGATGAGGGGAAAGAGGCCAGGTAGGCCAGGTGAAGGCTGAGTGCGGGGCCTAAGGCTTCTTTCCCAATCACCATGGAGACAGCCACCGGAAGGCTGGCCGGAACTTCTGACGGGGACGGGTCACAGACACTGAGCCAATAGGAGAGGTCCAGCCTCAGCGGCCAGTTCCGCAGAGCCCTCCATTTCACCCATGGACACACGACGGCCCCTTCTCTTTTGGGCCACAAAACCGAGGGCACCCAGGGAATCACTTCACAGTAGGCAGCCCCTGATGTGGACACGTTCGACACACTGGGCCAGCAGGCAGGTACCACTTTTCCACTTACGCTAGGATATCAGTAGGCAAGGCGCCCTTCCTCAGCATCTATGGCCCCTCTGTGTATGTGTTCCTTCGGAGAACTCTCTTCGTTCTACCCTTGAGACACATCACAAGTATGAGGGGCCTGAGAGAGAGCCTAGCGATGAAACGGGGGAGGCTTCTGGCTGTCCTGCTTCCCCGTGGGTAGACAATAGCAGGTAGTCTCTCTGCAAGGTCTTAGCTTCTGTTGATTGACATGGGCGATACAGTAGGGGCGGACCCCGGCCAGGTGGAGCTTGTGGGCAGATGCAACCTCTCCGGCGACGAATAATTCCGCTGCTGCTTTGTATGGTGAAAACCTCCCCCCGCCACGTGGGATGGGTAGAGAACACTGACCCACACCCGCCAGGGGCCTTTCCTGGGACTAAAGATCCCAACATGGTCTCAACGTCGTCACCCTCTCAGCACACACCTTTCCTGCACACGTAATCCTGCCTTTCTCCGTCAGGGCCCTATCCTACCAGGAGAAAAAGCAAGCCGCTCAAAACGGCCGATGCCAGGGAAATCGAGGAAACACTGCCATTTTCCCAATTTTGGCTGTCTACATGTCCCCGCCTCCGCTGCAAGGCTGCGCATGTGGCCGGGCTCCGAAGGCAAGGCCGAAATCCTGGCAGCCTGGGCCCCAGCAGTCCAGTGGTTTATGGACGTGGGGACACGCATGACCTCTTCGCCACATACAGGAGGGATCCTTGGGCCCTTCACTGGCTCGCCATTCAGCTCCACCACGTCCACTACCGGCCCTGGCCTTTGCTTTGGCTGGTGCCCCACTGAACGTGTGCTCCGGAGCGATGTTTCTCCACCCATCACTATCATTCTGCCACCAGGCGACATGTGAGTGTGGGAGTCACCATTTGTCACCGGCAGCAGTGTCACAAGGCAGTAGACTTCCAGGTACCCGCTGACCTAGGCTGCCTTCTGCCCCAGGCAAGGTCCCGAATTCTTTATCCCAGGTGCTGACACCAGGGCACTGGCGGACATTCATTTGGAGCAACACAGAGGTCTGAGTGAGGGTCAGCGGGCCAGGGAGCTGAAGTGAAGGCCAGGTGGGCGGGGCTAAGGCTTCTTTGCCATCACCATAGAGACAGTCCCCCCACCGGAAGAGTGGGCGGAGCTTGCGATGGGCCTGCTGACAAGACCGAGCCAATGGCAGAGATCCGGCCCGCCAGGCAGATGACACAGGGCCCTCCATCGTGACCTACGACACCTAGTGGCCACGGGATTTCAGCACACCCTGGGAAAGGCTACGCAGGCACAAGGCAGCCCCTGGTGCGGACTGCTTCAGGGCATTGGCAGAGCAGGCCAGGTACCTCTTTCCCACTTTCCTGAGGATATCAGTACGCAAGGCATCCCCACTCAGCATCTCTTGCCTCTCTCTGTCTCTCTCTGGATGTGTTCCTTCTCTGAAATCTCTTCCTTCTCCCCCTTGTCACTTCACACCTTGGAGTGCCTGACAGAGGGCCTAGAGACGAAACAGCAAACGGGGAAGGCCTCTGGCTCTACCGGTTGCCCAAGGGCAGAGAAGATCTGCTAGTCTATCTGGAAGGTCTAGAGAGTAGCCAGGGATTGCGGAGCTACATCACGGGCGGACCTGGCCGGGTGAAGCTTGCTGACATGTAGCAGCCTCTCCGGAGACTACTAATTCCGGGGATAACATTCTATGCAGATACCCGGCTGAGTGCCATGGGCAGAAAACATTGACACATACCTGCCAGAGGCCTATCCCGGGTCTGAGGAGTCCACCCTGGTCTCCAGCGACTCATTGGTCTCAGCACACACATTGCCTGCACACATGGAATCCGCCTCTCTCCACGAATGCCTTCTCCTGCTAGGAAACACACGATGTCACTCAGCCAAAGGAGAGCACAGGCAAAGTCAACTGAAGGCCCCGTTTTCAAGATTTTGCCCTCTGCTGGGCCACAGCCTCCGCTGGCACAGTGCATGTGTGACACTTCTCCGAAGACAAGGCCGAAATCTGGGCATCCAGGGCCCAAGCAGTCCAGAGTCTGCGCATGGCGGCATATGGATCACCTCTTTGCCACGAACAGGAGAGAGGCCTGGGCCCTACAGTGGCTCCGCTAGAGCTCCATGACCTCAGCTATTTTCCCTGACCTTTCCCCCGTGCCCTCGTGTGTGTGTGTCATCCCTAGTTACGCTTCTTCTCCGACCACTCTGAATCCGCCACCTGCGGATACGTGAGCATGAAAATGAACACCTGTCACTGCCTGCAGTGTCACAGGTCACTAGGTGTCTAGGCTCAGGCTGACCTTGGCTGTCTTCTGCCCAGGCAAGGAGCCTAATCCTTCAAAGGCAACGAGGACATGTGGTCATCGGCCGACATTCTTTCTTTCATCCACACAGCGGTCTAGATGAGGGGAAAGAGGCCAGGTAGGCCAGGTGAAGGCTGAGTGCGGGGCCTAGGGCTTCTTTCCCAATCACCATGGAGACAGCCACCGGAAGGCTGGCCGGAACTTCTGACGGGGACGGGTCACAGACACTGAGCCAATAGGAGAGGTCCAGCCTCAGCGGCCAGTTCCGCAGAGCCCTCCATTTCACCCATGGACACACGACGGCCCCTTCTCTTTTGGGCCACAAAACCGAGGGCACCCAGGGAATCACTTCACAGTAGGCAGCCCCTGATGTGGACACGTTCGACACGCTGGGCCAGCAGGCAGGTACCACTTTTCCACTTACGCTAGGATATCAGTAGGCAAGGCGCCCTTCCTCAGCATCTATGACCCCTCTGTGTATGTGTTCCTTCGGAGAACTCTCTTCGTTCTACCCTTGAGACACATCACAAGTACGAGGGGCCTGAGAGAGAGCCTAGCGATGAAACGGGGGAGGCTTCTGGCTGTCCTGCTTCCCCGTGGGTAGACAATAGCAGGTAGTCTCTCTGCAAGGTCTTAGCTTCTGTTGATTGACATGGGCGATACAGTAGGGGCGGACCCCGGCCAGGTGGAGCTTGTGGGGAGATGCAACCTCTCCGGCGACGAATAATTCCGCTGCAGCTTTGTATGGTGAAAACCTCCCCCCGCCACGTGGGATGGGTAGAGAACACTGACCCACACCCGCCAGGGGCCTTTCCTGGGACTAAAGATCCCAACATGGTCTCAATGTCGTCACCCTCTCAGCACACACCTTTCCTGCACACGTAATCCTGCCTTTCTCCGTCAGGGCCCTATCCTACCAGGAGAAAAAGCAAGCCGCTCAAAACGGCCGATGCCAGGGAAATCGAGGAAACACTGCCATTTTCCCAATTTTGGCTGTCTACATGTCCCCGCCTCCGCTGCAAGGCTGCGCATGTGGCCGGGCTCCGAAGGCAAGGCCGAAATCCTGGCAGCCTGGGCCCCAGCCGTCCAGTGGTTTATGGACGTGGGGATACGCATAACCTCTTCGCCACATACAGGAGGGATCCTTGGGCCCTTCACTGGCTCGCCATTCAGCTCCACGACGTCCACTACCGGCCCTGGAATTTGCTTTGGCTGGTGCCCCACTGAACGTGTGCTCCGGAGCGATGTTTCTCCACCCATCACTATCATTCTGCCACCAGGCGATATGTGAGTGTGGGAGTCACCATTTGTCACCGGCAGCAGTGTCACAAGGCAGTAGACTTCCAGGTACCTGCTGACCTAGTCTGCCTTCTGCCCCAGGCAAGGTCCCGAATTCTTTATCCCAGGTGCTGACACCAGGGCACTGGCGGACATTCATTTGGAGCAACACAGAGGTCTGAGTGAGGGTCAGCGGGCCAGGGAGCTGAAGTGAAGGCCAGGTGGGCGGGGCTAAGGCTTCTTTGCCATCACCATAGAGACAGTCCCCCCACCGGAAGAGTGGGCGGAGCTTGCGATGGGCCTGCTGACAAGACCGAGCCAATGGCAGAGATCCGGCCCGCCAGGCAGATGACACAGGGCCCTCCATTGTGACCTACGACACCTAGTGGCCACGGGATTTGAGCACTCCCTGGGAAAGGCTACGCAGGCACAAGGCAGCCCCTGGTGCGGACTGCTTCAGGGCATTGGCAGAGCAGGCCAGGTACCTCTTTCCCACTTTCCTGAGGATATCAGTACGCAAGGCATCCCCACTCAGCATCTCTTGCCTCTCTCTGTCTCTCTCTGGATGTGTTCCTTCTCTGAAATCTCTTCCTTCTCCCCCTTGTCACTTCACACCTTGGAGTGCCTGACAGAGGGCCTAGAGACGAAAGAGCAAACGGGGAAGTCCTCTGGCTCTACCGGTTGCCCAAGGGCAGAGAAGATCTGCTAGTCTATCTGGAAGGTCTAGAGAGTAGCCACGGATTGGGAAGCTACATCACGGGCGGACATGGCCAGGTGAAGCTTGCTGACATGTAGCAGCCTTTCCGGAGACTACTAATTCCGGGGATAACATTCTATGCAAATACCCGGCTGAGTGGCATGGGGGCAGAAAACATTGACACATACCTGCCAGAGGCCTATCCTGGGTCTGAGGAGTCCACCGTGGTCTCCAGCGACTCATCATCTCAGCACACACTTTGCCTGCACACATGGAATCCGCCTCTCTCCACGAATGCCTTCTCCTGCTAGGAAACACACGATGTCACTCAGCCAAAGGAGAGCACAGGCAAAGTCAACTGAAGGCCCCGTTTTCAAGATTTTGCCCTCTGCTGGGCCACAGCCTCCGCTGGCACAGTGCATGTGTGACACTTCTCCGAAGACAAGGCCGAAATCTGGGCATCCAGGGCCCAAGCAGTCCAGAGTCTGCGCATGGCGGCATATGGATCACCTCTTTGCCACGAACAGGAGAGAGGCCTGGGCCCTACAGTGGCTCCGCTAGAGCTCCACGACCTCAGCTATTTTCCCTGACCTTTCCCCCGTGCCCTCGTGTGTGTGTGTCATCCCTAGTTACGCTTCTTCTCCGACCACTCTGAATCCGCCACCTGCGGATACGTGAGCATGAAAATGAACATCTGTCACTGCCTGCAGTGTCACAGGTCACTAGGTGTCTAGGCTCAGGCTGACCTTGGCTGTCTTCTGCCCAGGCAAGGAGCCTAATCCTTCAAAGGCAACGAGGACATGTGGTCATTGGCCGACATTCTTTCTTTCATCCACACAGCGGTCTAGATGAGGGGAAAGAGGCCAGGTAGGCCAGGTGAAGGCTGAGTGCGGGGCCTAAGGCTTCTTTCCCAATCACCATGGAGACAGCCACCGGAAGGCTGGCCGGAACTTCTGACGGGGACGGGTCACAGACACTGAGCCAATAGGAGAGGTCCAGCCTCAGCGGCCAGTTCCGCAGAGCCCTCCATTTCACCCATGGACACACGACGGCCCCTTCTCTTTTGGGCCACAAAACCGAGGGCACCCAGGGAATCACTTCACAGTAGGCAGCCCCTGATGTGGACACGTTCGACACACTGGGCCAGCAGGCAGGTACCACTTTTCCACTTACGCTAGGATATCAGTAGGCAAGGCGCCCTTCCTCAGCATCTATGGCCCCTCTGTGTATGTGTTCCTTCGGAGAACTCTCTTCGTTCTACCCTTGAGACACATCACAAGTATGAGGGGCCTGAGAGAGAGCCTAGCGATGAAACGGGGGAGGCTTCTGGCTGTCCTGCTTCCCCGTGGGTAGACAATAGCAGGTAGTCTCTCTGCAAGGTCTTAGCTTCTGTTGATTGACATGGGCGATACAGTAGGGGCGGACCCCGGCCAGGTGGAGCTTGTGGGCAGATGCAACCTCTCCGGCGACGAATAATTCCGCTGCTGCTTTGTATGGTGAAAACCTCCCCCCGCCACGTGGGATGGGTAGAGAACACTGACCCACACCCGCCAGGGGCCTTTCCTGGGACTAAAGATCCCAACATGGTCTCAACGTCGTCACCCTCTCAGCACACACCTTTCCTGCACACGTAATCCTGCCTTTCTCCGTCAGGGCCCTATCCTACCAGGAGAAAAAGCAAGCCGCTCAAAACGGCCGATGCCAGGGAAATCGAGGAAACACTGCCATTTTCCCAATTTTGGCTGTCTACATGTCCCCGCCTCCGCTGCAAGGCTGCGCATGTGGCCGGGCTCCGAAGGCAAGGCCGAAATCCTGGCAGCCTGGGCCCCAGCAGTCCAGTGGTTTATGGACGTGGGGACACGCATGACCTCTTCGCCACATACAGGAGGGATCCTTGGGCCCTTCACTGGCTCGCCATTCAGCTCCACCACGTCCACTACCGGCCCTGGCCTTTGCTTTGGCTGGTGCCCCACTGAACGTGTGCTCCGGAGCGATGTTTCTCCACCCATCACTATCATTCTGCCACCAGGCGACATGTGAGTGTGGGAGTCACCATTTGTCACCGGCAGCAGTGTCACAAGGCAGTAGACTTCCAGGTACCCGCTGACCTAGGCTGCCTTCTGCCCCAGGCAAGGTCCCGAATTCTTTATCCCAGGTGCTGACACCAGGGCACTGGCGGACATTCATTTGGAGCAACACAGAGGTCTGAGTGAGGGTCAGCGGGCCAGGGAGCTGAAGTGAAGGCCAGGTGGGCGGGGCTAAGGCTTCTTTGCCATCACCATAGAGACAGTCCCCCCACCGGAAGAGTGGGCGGAGCTTGCGATGGGCCTGCTGACAAGACCGAGCCAATGGCAGAGATCCGGCCCGCCAGGCAGATGACACAGGGCCCTCCATCGTGACCTACGACACCTAGTGGCCACGGGATTTCAGCACACCCTGGGAAAGGCTACGCAGGCACAAGGCAGCCCCTGGTGCGGACTGCTTCAGGGCATTGGCAGAGCAGGCCAGGTACCTCTTTCCCACTTTCCTGAGGATATCAGTACGCAAGGCATCCCCACTCAGCATCTCTTGCCTCTCTCTGTCTCTCTCTGGATGTGTTCCTTCTCTGAAATCTCTTCCTTCTCCCCCTTGTCACTTCACACCTTGGAGTGCCTGACAGAGGGCCTAGAGACGAAACAGCAAACGGGGAAGGCCTCTGGCTCTACCGGTTGCCCAAGGGCAGAGAAGATCTGCTAGTCTATCTGGAAGGTCTAGAGAGTAGCCAGGGATTGCGGAGCTACATCACGGGCGGACCTGGCCGGGTGAAGCTTGCTGACATGTAGCAGCCTCTCCGGAGACTACTAATTCCGGGGATAACATTCTATGCAGATACCCGGCTGAGTGCCATGGGCAGAAAACATTGACACATACCTGCCAGAGGCCTATCCCGGGTCTGAGGAGTCCACCCTGGTCTCCAGCGACTCATTGGTCTCAGCACACACATTGCCTGCACACATGGAATCCGCCTCTCTCCACGAATGCCTTCTCCTGCTAGGAAACACACGATGTCACTCAGCCAAAGGAGAGCACAGGCAAAGTCAACTGAAGGCCCCGTTTTCAAGATTTTGCCCTCTGCTGGGCCACAGCCTCCGCTGGCACAGTGCATGTGTGACACTTCTCCGAAGACAAGGCCGAAATCTGGGCATCCAGGGCCCAAGCAGTCCAGAGTCTGCGCATGGCGGCATATGGATCACCTCTTTGCCACGAACAGGAGAGAGGCCTGGGCCCTACAGTGGCTCCGCTAGAGCTCCACGACCTCAGCTATTTTCCCTGACCTTTCCCCCGTGCCCTCGTGTGTGTGTGTCATCCCTAGTTACGCTTCTTCTCCGACCACTCTGAATCCGCCACCTGCGGATACGTGAGCATGAAAATGAACACCTGTCACTGCCTGCAGTGTCACAGGTCACTAGGTGTCTAGGCTCAGGCTGACCTTGGCTGTCTTCTGCCCAGGCAAGGAGCCTAATCCTTCAAAGGCAACGAGGACATGTGGTCATTGGCCGACATTCTTTCTTTCATCCACACAGCGGTCTAGATGAGGGGAAAGAGGCCAGGTAGGCCAGGTGAAGGCTGAGTGCGGGGCCTAGGGCTTCTTTCCCAATCACCATGGAGACAGCCACCGGAAGGCTGGCCGGAACTTCTGACGGGGACGGGTCACAGACACTGAGCCAATAGGAGAGGTCCAGCCTCAGCGGCCAGTTCCGCAGAGCCCTCCATTTCACCCATGGACACACGACGGCCCCTTCTCTTTTGGGCCACAAAACCGAGGGCACCCAGGGAATCACTTCACAGTAGGCAGCCCCTGATGTGGACACGTTCGACACACTGGGCCAGCAGGCAGGTACCACTTTTCCACTTACGCTAGGATATCAGTAGGCAAGGCGCCCTTCCTCAGCATCTATGGCCCCTCTGTGTATGTGTTCCTTCGGAGAACTCTCTTCGTTCTACCCTTGAGACACATCACAAGTACGAGGGGCCTGAGAGAGAGCCTAGCGATGAAACGGGGGAGGCTTCTGGCTGTCCTGCTTCCCCGTGGGTAGACAATAGCAGGTAGTCTCTCTGCAAGGTCTTAGCTTCTGTTGATTGACATGGGCGATACAGTAGGGGCGGACCCCGGCCAGGTGGAGCTTGTGGGCAGATGCAACCACTCCGGCGACGAATAATTCCGCTGCAGCTTTGTATGGTGAAAACCTCCCCCCGCCACGTGGGATGGGTAGAGAACACTGACCCACACCCGCCAGGGGCCTTTCCTGGGACTAAAGATCCCAACATGGTCTCAACGTCGTCAACCTCTCAGCACACACCTTTCCTGCACACGTAATCCTGCCTTTCTCCGTCAGGGCCCTATCCTACCAGGAGAAAAAGCAAGCCGCTCAAAACGGCCGATGCCAGGGAAATCGAGGAAACACTGCCATTTTCCCAATTTTGGCTGTCTACATGTCCCCGCCTCCGCTGCAAGGCTGCGCATGTGGCCGGGCTCCGAAGGCAAGGCCGAAATCCTGGCAGCCTGGGCCCCAGCCGTCCAGTGGTTTATGGACGTGGGGACACGCATGACCTCTTCGCCACATACAGGAGGGATCCTTGGGCCCTTCTTGGCTCGCCATTCAGCTCCATGACGTCCACTACCGGCCCCGGCCTTTGCTTTGGCTGGTGCCCCACTGAACGTGTGCTCCGGAGCGATGTTTCTCCACCCATCACTATCATTCTGCCACCAGGCGATATGTGAGTGTGGGAGTCACCATTTGTCACCGGCAGCAGTGTCACAAGGCAGTAGACTTCCAGGTACCCGCTGACCTAGGCTGCCTTCTGCCCCAGGCAAGGTCCCGAATTCTTTATCCCAGGTGCTGACACCAGGGCACTGGCGGACATTCATTTGGAGCAACACAGAGGTCTGAGTGAGGGTCAGCGGGCCAGGGAGCTGAAGTGAAGGCCAGGTGGGCGGGGCTAAGGCTTCTTTGCCATCACCATAGAGACAGTCCCCCCACCGGAAGAGTGGGCGGAGCTTGCGATGGGCCTGCTGACAAGACCGAGCCAATGGCAGAGATCCGGCCCGCCAGGCAGATGACACAGGGCCCTCCATCGTGACCTACGACACCTAGTGGCCACGGGATTTGAGCACTCCCTGGGAAAGGCTACGCAGGCACAAGGCAGCCCCTGGTGCGGACTGCTTCAGGGCATTGGCAGAGCAGGCCAGGTACCTCTTTCCCACTTTCCTGAGGATATCAGTACGCAAGGCATCCCCACTCAGCATCTCTTGCCTCTCTCTGTCTCTCTCTGGATGTGTTCCTTCTCTGAAATCTCTTCCTTCTCCCCCTTGTCACTTCACACCTTGGAGTGCCTGACAGAGGGCCTAGAGACGAAAGAGCAAACGGGGAAGTCCTCTGGCTCTACCGGTTGCCCAAGGGCAGAGAAGATCTGCTAGTCTATCTGGAAGGTCTAGAGAGTAGCCACGGATTGGGAAGCTACATCACGGGCGGACATGGCCAGGTGAAGCTTGCTGACATGTAGCAGCCTTTCCGGAGACTACTAATTCCGGGGATAACATTCTATGCAAATACCCGGCTGAGTGGCATGGGGGCAGAAAACATTGACACATACCTGCCAGAGGCTTATCCTGGGTCTGAGGAGTCCACCGTGGTCTCCAGCGACTCATCATCTCAGCACACACTTTGCCTGCACACATGGAATCCGCCTCTCTCCACGAATGCCTTCTCCTGCTAGGAAACACACGATGTCACTCAGCCAAAGGAGAGCACAGGCAAAGTCAACTGAAGGCCCCATTTTCAAGATTTTGCCCTCTGCTGGGCCACAGCCTCCGCTGGCACAGTGCATGTGTGACACTTCTCCGAAGACAAGGCCGAAATCTGGGCATCCAGGGCCCAAGCAGTCCAGAGTCTGCGCATGGCGGCATATGGATCACCTCTTTGCCACGAACAGGAGAGAGGCCTGGGCCCTACAGTGGCTCCGCTAGAGCTCCACGACCTCAGCTATTTTCCCTGACCTTTCCCCCGTGCCCTCGTGTGTGTGTGTCATCCCTAGTTACGCTTCTTCTCCGACCACTCTGAATCCGCCACCTGCGGATACGTGAGCATGAAAATGAATACCTGTCACTGCCTGCAGTGTCACAGGTCACTAGGTGTCTAGGCTCAGGCTGACCTTGGCTGTCTTCTGCCCAGGCAAGGAGCCTAATCCTTCAAAGGCAATGAGGACATGTGGTCATTGGCCGACATTCTTTCATCCACACAGCGGTCTAGATGAGGGGAAAGAGGCCAGGTAGGCCAGGTGAAGGCTGAGTGCGGGGCCTAAGGCTTCTTTCCCAATCACCATGGAGACAGCCACCGGAAGGCTGGCCGGAACTTCTGACGGGGACGGGTCACAGACACTGAGCCAATAGGAGAGGTCCAGCCTCAGCGGCCAGTTCCGCAGAGCCCTCCATTTCACCCATGGACACACGACGGCCCCTTCTGTTTTGGGCCACAAAACCGAGGGCACCCAGGGAATCACTTCACAGTAGGCAGCCCCTGATGTGGACACGTTCGACACACTGGGCCAGCAGGCAGGTACCACTTTTCCACTTACGCTAGGATATCAGTAGGCAAGGCGCCCTTCCTCAGCATCTATGGCCCCTCTGTGTATGTGTTCCTTCGGAGAACTCTCTTCGTTCTACCCTTGAGACACATCACAAGTACGAGGGGCCTGAGAGAGAGCCTAGCGATGAAACGGGGGAGGCTTCTGGCTGTCCTGCTTCCCCGTGGGTAGACAATAGCAGGTAGTCTCTCTGCAAGGTCTTAGCTTCTGTTGATTGACATGGGCGATACAGTAGGGGCGGACCCCGGCCAGGTGGAGCTTGTGGGCAGATGCAACCTCTCCGGCGACGAAAAATTCCGCTGCTGCTTTGTATGGTGAAAACCTCCCCCCGCCACGTGGGATGGGTAGAGAACACTGACCCACACCCGCCAGGGGCCTTTCCTGGGACTAAAGATCCCAACATGGTCTCAACGTCGTCACCCTCTCAGCACACACCTTTCCTGCACACGTAATCCTGCCTTTCTCCGTCAGGGCCCTATCCTACCAGGAGAAAAAGCAAGCCGCTCAAAACGGCCGATGCCAGGGAAATCGAGGAAACACTGCCATTTTCCCAATTTTGGCTGTCTACATGTCCCCGCCTCCGCTGCAAGGCTGCGCATGTGGCCGGGCTCCGAAGGCAAGGCCGAAATCCTGGCAGCCTGGGCCCCAGCCGTCCAGTGGTTTATGGACGTGGGGACACGCATGACCTGTTCGCCACATACAGGAGGGATCCTTGGGCCCTTCACTGGCTCGCCATTCAGCTCCACCACGTCCACTACCGGCCCTGGCCTTTGCTTTGGCTGGTGCCCCACTGAACGTGTGCTCCGGAGCGATGTTTCTCCACCCATCACTATCATTCTGCCACCAGGCGACATGTGAGTGTGGGAGTCACCATTTGTCACTGGCAGCAGTGTCACAAGGCAGTAGACTTCCAGGTACCCGCTGACTTAGGCTGCCTTTTGCCCCAGGCAAGGTCCCGAATTCTTTATCCCAGGAGCTGACACCAGGGCACTGGCGGACATTCATTTGGAGCAACACAGAGGTCTGAGTGAGGGTCAGCGGGCCAGGGAGCTGAAGTGAAGGCCAGGTGGGCGGGGCTAAGGCTTCTTTGCCATCACCATAGAGACAGTCCCCCCACTGGAAGAGTGGGCGGAGCTTGCGATGGGCCTGCTGACAAGACCGAGCCAATGGCAGAGATCCGGCCCGCCAGGCAGATGACACAGGGCCCTCCATCGTGACCTACGACACCTAGTGGCCACGGGATTTCAGCACTCCCTGGGAAAGGCTACGCAGGCACAAGGCAGCCCCTGGTGCGGACTGCTTCAGGGCATTGGCAGAGCAGGCCAGGTACCTCTTTCCCACTTTCCTGAGGATATCAGTACGCAAGGCATTCCCACTCAGCATCTCTTGCCTCTCTCTGTCTCTCTCTGGATGTGTTCCTTCTCTGAAATCTCTTCCTTCTCCCCCTTGTCACTTCACACCTTGGAGTGCCTGACAGAGGGCCTAGAGACGAAACAGCAAACGGGGAAGGCCTCTGGCTCTACCGGTTGCCCAAGGGCAGAGAAGATCTGCTAGTCTATCTGGAAGGTCTAGAGAGTAGCCAGGGATTGCGGAGCTACATCACGGGCGGACCTGGCCGGGTGAAGCTTGCTGACATGTAGCAGCCTCTCCGGAGACTACTAATTCCGGGGATAACATTCTATGCAGATACCCGGCTGAGTGCCATGGGCAGAAAACATTGACACATACCTGCCAGAGGCCTATCCCGGGTCTGAGGAGTCCACCCTGGTCTCCAGCGACTCATTGGTCTCAGCACACACATTGCCTGCACACATGGAATTCGCCTCTCTCCACGAATGCCTTCTCCTGCTAGGAAACACACGATGTCACTCAGCCAAAGGAGAGCACAGGCAAAGTCAACTGAAGGCCCCGTTTTCAAGATTTTGCCCTCTGCTGGGCCATAGCCTCCGCTGGCACAGTGCATGTGTGACACTTCTCCGAAGACAAGGCTGCAATCTGGGCATCCAGGGCCCAAGCAGTCCAGAGTCTGCGCATGGCGGCATATGGATCACCTCTTTGCCACGAACAGGAGAGAGGCCTGGGCCCTACACAGACTCCTCTAGAGCTCCACGACCTCAGCTATTTTCCCTGACCTTTCCCCCGTGCCCTCGTGTGTGTGTGTCATCCCTAGTTACGCTTCTTCTCCGACCAATCTGAATCCTCCACCTGCGGATACGTGAGCATGAAAATGAACATCTGTCACTGCCTGCAGTGTCACAGGTCACTAGGTGTCTCGGCTCAGGCTGACCTTGGCTGTCTTCTGCCCAGGCAAGGAGCCTAATCCTTCAAAGGCAACGAGGACATGTGGTCATTGGCCGACATTCTTTCTTTCATCCACACAGCGGTCTAGATGAGGGGAAAGAGGCCAGGTAGGCCAGGTGAAGGCTGAGTGCGGGGCCTAAGGCTTCTTTCCCAATCACCATGGAGACAGCCACCGGAAGGCTGGCCGGAACTTCTGACGGGGACGGGTCACAGACACTGAGCCAATAGGAGAGGTCCAGCCTCAGCGGCCAGTTCCGCAGAGCCCTCCATTTCACCCATGGACACACGACGGCCCCTTCTCTTTTGGGCCACAAAACCGAGGGCACCCAGGGAATCACTTCACAGTAGGCAGCCCCTGATGTGGACACGTTCGACACACTGGGCCAGCAGGCAGGTACCACTTTTCCACTTACGCTAGGATATCAGTAGGCAAGGCGCCCTTCCTCAGCATCTATGGCCCCTCTGTGTATGTGTTCCTTCGGAGAACTCTCTTCGTTCTACCCTTGAGACACATCACAAGTATGAGGGGCCTGAGAGAGAGCCTAGCGATGAAACGGGGGAGGCTTCTGGCTGTCCTGCTTCCCCGTGGGTAGACAATAGCAGGTAGTCTCTCTGCAAGGTCTTAGCTTCTGTTGATTGACATGGGCGATACAGTAGGGGCGGACCCCGGCCAGGTGGAGCTTGTGGGCAGATGCAACCTCTCCGGCGACGAATAATTCCGCTGCTGCTTTGTATGGTGAAAACCTCCCCCCGCCACGTGGGATGGGTAGAGAACACTGACCCACACCCGCCAGGGGCCTTTCCTGGGACTAAAGATCCCAACATGGTGTCAACGTCGTCACCCTCTCAGCACACACCTTTCCTGCACACGTAATCCTGCCTTTCTCCGTCAGGGCCCTATCCTACCAGGAGAAAAAGCAAGCCGCTCAAAACGGCCGATGCCAGGGAAATCGAGGAAACACTGCCATTTTCCCAATTTTGGCTGTCTACATGTCCCCGCCTCCGCTGCAAGGCTGCGCATGTGGCCGGGCTCCGAAGGCAAGGCCGAAATCCTGGCAGCCTGGGCCCCAGCCGTCCAGTGGTTTATGGACGTGGGGACACGCATGACCTCTTCGCCACATACAGGAGGGATCCTTGGGCCCTTCTTGGCTCGCCATTCAGCTCCATGACGTCCACTACCGGCCCCGGCCTTTGCTTTGGCTGGTGCCCCACTGAACGTGTGCTCCGGAGCGATGTTTCTCCACCCATCACTATCATTCTGCCACCAGGCGATATGTGAGTGTGGGAGTCACCATTTGTCACCGGCAGCAGTGTCACAAGGCAGTAGACTTCCAGGTACCCGCTGACCTAGGCTGCCTTCTGCCCCAGGCAAGGTCCCGAATTCTTTATCCCAGGTGCTGACACCAGGGCACTGGCGGACATTCATTTGGAGCAACACAGAGGTCTGAGTGAGGGTCAGCGGGCCAGGGAGCTGAAGTGAAGGCCAGGTGGGCGGGGCTAAGGCTTCTTTGCCATCACCATAGAGACAGTCCCCCCACCGGAAGAGTGGGCGGAGCTTGCGATGGGCCTGCTGACAAGACCGAGCCAATGGCAGAGATCCGGCCCGCCAGGCAGATGACACAGGGCCCTCCATCGTGACCTACGACACCTAGTGGCCACGGGATTTGAGCACTCCCTGGGAAAGGCTACGCAGGCACAAGGCAGCCCCTGGTGCGGACTGCTTCAGGGCATTGGCAGAGCAGGCCAGGTACCTCTTTCCCACTTTCCTGAGGATATCAGTACGCAAGGCATCCCCACTCAGCATCTCTTGCCTCTCTCTGTCTCTCTCTGGATGTGTTCCTTCTCTGAAATCTCTTCCTTCTCCCCCTTGTCACTTCACACCTTGGAGTGCCTGACAGAGGGCCTAGAGACGAAAGAGCAAACGGGGAAGTCCTCTGGCTCTACCGGTTGCCCAAGGGCAGAGAAGATCTGCTAGTCTATCTGGAAGTTCTAGAGAGTAGCCACGGATTGGGAAGCTACATCACGGGCGGACATGGCCAGGTGAAGCTTGCTGACATGTAGCAGCCTTTCCGGAGACTACTAATTCCGGGGATAACATTCTATGCAAATACCCGGCTGAGTGGCATGGGGGCAGAAAACATTGACACATACCTGCCAGAGGCCTATCCTGGGTCTGAGGAGTCCACCGTGGTCTCCAGCGACTCATCATCTCAGCACACACTTTGCCTGCACACATGGAATCCGCCTCTCTCCACGAATGCCTTCTCCTGCTAGGAAACACACGATGTCACTCAGCCAAAGGAGAGCACAGGCAAAGTCAACTGAAGGCCCCATTTTCAAGATTTTGCCCTCTGCTGGGCCACAGCCTCCGCTGGCACAGTGCATGTGTGACACTTCTCCGAAGACAAGGCCGAAATCTGGGCATCCAGGGCCCAAGCAGTCCAGAGTCTGCGCGTGGCGGCATATGGATCACCTCTTTGCCACGAACAGGAGAGAGGCCTGGGCCCTACAGTGGCTCCGCTAGAGCTCCACGACCTCAGCTATTTTCCCTGACCTTTCCCCCGTGCCCTCGTGTGTGTGTGTCATCCCTAGTTACGCTTCTTCTCCGACCACTCTGAATCCGCCACCTGCGGATACGTGAGCATGAAAATGAACACCTGTCACTGCCTGCAGTGTCACAGGTCACTAGGTGTCTAGGCTCAGGCTGACCTTGGCTGTCTTCTGCCCAGGCAAGGAGCCTAATCCTTCAAAGGCAATGAGGACATGTGGTCATTGGCCGACATTCTTTCTTTCATCCACACAGCGGTCTAGATGAGGGGAAAGAGGCCAGGTAGGCCAGGTGAAGGCTGAGTGCGGGGCCTAAGGCTTCTTTCCCAATCACCATGGAGACAGCCACCGGAAGGCTGGCCGGAACTTCTGACGGGGACGGGTCACAGACACTGAGCCAATAGGAGAGGTCCAGCCTCAGCGGCCAGTTCCGCAGAGCCCTCCATTTCACCCATGGACACACGACGGCCCCTTCTCTTTTGGGCCACAAAACCGAGGGCACCCAGGGAATCACTTCACAGTAGGCAGCCCCTGATGTGGACACGTTCGACACACTGGGCCAGCAGGCAGGTACCACTTTTCCACTTACGCTAGGATATCAGTAGGCAAGGCGCCCTTCCTCAGCATCTATGGCCCCTCTGTGTATGTGTTCCTTCGGAGAACTCTCTTCGTTCTACCCTTGAGACACATCACAAGTATGAGGGGCCTGAGAGAGAGCCTAGCGATGAAACGGGGGAGGCTTCTGGCTGTCCTGCTTCCCCGTGGGTAGACAATAGCAGGTAGTCTCTCTGCAAGGTCTTAGCTTCTGTTGATTGACATGGGCGATACAGTAGGGGCGGACCCCGGCCAGGTGGAGCTTGTGGGCAGATGCAACCTCTCCGGCGACGAATAATTCCGCTGCTGCTTTGTATGGTGAAAACCTCCCCCCGCCACGTGGGATGGGTAGAGAACACTGACCCACACCCCCCAGGGGCCTTTCCTGGGACTAAAGATCCCAACATGGTCTCAACGTCGTCACCCTCTCAGCACACACCTTTCCTGCACACGTAATCCTGCCTTTCTCCGTCAGGGCCCTATCCTACCAGGAGAAAAAGCAAGCCGCTCAAAACGGCCGATGCCAGGGAAATCGAGGAAACACTGCCATTTTCCCAATTTTGGCTGTCTACATGTCCCCGCCTCCGCTGCAAGGCTGCGCATGTGGCCGGGCTCCGAAGGCAAGGCCGAAATCCTGGCAGCCTGGGCCCCAGCCGTCCAGTGGTTTATGGACGTGGGGACACGCATGACCTGTTCGCCACATACAGGAGGGATCCTTGGGCCCTTCACTGGCTCGCCATTCAGCTCCACCACGTCCACTACCGGCCCTGGCCTTTGCTTTGGCTGGTGCCCCACTGAACGTGTGCTCCGGAGCGATGTTTCTCCACCCATCACTATCATTCTGCCACCAGGCGACATGTGAGTGTGGGAGTCACCATTTGTCACTGGCAGCAGTGTCACAAGGCAGTAGACTTCCAGGTACCCGCTGACTTAGGCTGCCTTTTGCCCCAGGCAAGGTCCCGAATTCTTTATCCCAGGAGCTGACACCAGGGCACTGGCGGACATTCATTTGGAGCAACACAGAGGTCTGAGTGAGGGTCAGCGGGCCAGGGAGCTGAAGTGAAGGCCAGGTGGGCGGGGCTAAGGCTTCTTTGCCATCACCATAGAGACAGTCCCCCCACTGGAAGAGTGGGCGGAGCTTGCGATGGGCCTGCTGACAAGACCGAGCCAATGGCAGAGATCCGGCCCGCCAGGCAGATGACACAGGGCCCTCCATCGTGACCTACGACACCTAGTGGCCACGGGATTTCAGCACTCCCTGGGAAAGGCTACGCAGGCACAAGGCAGCCCCTGGTGCGGACTGCTTCAGGGCATTGGCAGAGCAGGCCAGGTACCTCTTTCCCACTTTCCTGAGGATATCAGTACGCAAGGCATTCCCACTCAGCATCTCTTGCCTCTCTCTGTCTCTCTCTGGATGTGTTCCTTCTCTGAAATCTCTTCCTTCTCCCCCTTGTCACTTCACACCTTGGAGTGCCTGACAGAGGGCCTAGAGACGAAACAGCAAACGGGGAAGGCCTCTGGCTCTACCGGTTGCCCAAGGGCAGAGAAGATCTGCTAGTCTATCTGGAAGGTCTAGAGAGTAGCCAGGGATTGCGGAGCTACATCACGGGCGGACCTGGCCGGGTGAAGCTTGCTGACATGTAGCAGCCTCTCCGGAGACTACTAATTCCGGGGATAACATTCTATGCAGATACCCGGCTGAGTGCCATGGGCAGAAAACATTGACACATACCTGCCAGAGGCCTATCCCGGGTCTGAGGAGTCCACCCTGGTCTCCAGCGACTCATTGGTCTCAGCACACACATTGCCTGCACACATGGAATTCGCCTCTCTCCACGAATGCCTTCTCCTGCTAGGAAACACACGATGTCACTCAGCCAAAGGAGAGCACAGGCAAAGTCAACTGAAGGCCCCGTTTTCAAGATTTTGCCCTCTGCTGGGCCATAGCCTCCGCTGGCACAGTGCATGTGTGACACTTCTCCGAAGACAAGGCTGCAATCTGGGCATCCAGGGCCCAAGCAGTCCAGAGTCTGCGCATGGCGGCATATGGATCACCTCTTTGCCACGAACAGGAGAGAGGCCTGGGCCCTACACAGACTCCTCTAGAGCTCCACGACCTCAGCTATTTTCCCTGACCTTTCCCCCGTGCCCTCGTGTGTGTGTGTCATCCCTAGTTACGCTTCTTCTCCGACCAATCTGAATCCTCCACCTGCGGATACGTGAGCATGAAAATGAACATCTGTCACTGCCTGCAGTGTCACAGGTCACTAGGTGTCTCGGCTCAGGCTGACCTTGGCTGTCTTCTGCCCAGGCAAGGAGCCTAATCCTTCAAAGGCAACGAGGACATGTGGTCATTGGCCGACATTCTTTCTTTCATCCACACAGCGGTCTAGATGAGGGGAAAGAGGCCAGGTAGGCCAGGTGAAGGCTGAGTGCGGGGCCTAAGGCTTCTTTCCCAATCACCATGGAGACAGCCACCGGAAGGCTGGCCGGAACTTCTGACGGGGACGGGTCACAGACACTGAGCCAATAGGAGAGGTCCAGCCTCAGCGGCCAGTTCCGCAGAGCCCTCCATTTCACCCATGGACACACGACGGCCCCTTCTCTTTTGGGCCACAAAACCGAGGGCACCCAGGGAATCACTTCACAGTAGGCAGCCCCTGATGTGGACACGTTCGACACACTGGGCCAGCAGGCAGGTACCACTTTTCCACTTACGCTAGGATATCAGTAGGCAAGGCGCCCTTCCTCAGCATCTATGGCCCCTCTGTGTATGTGTTCCTTCGGAGAACTCTCTTCGTTCTACCCTTGAGACACATCACAAGTATGAGGGGCCTGAGAGAGAGCCTAGCGATGAAACGGGGGAGGCTTCTGGCTGTCCTGCTTCCCCGTGGGTAGACAATAGCAGGTAGTCTTTCTGCAAGGTCTTAGCTTCTGTTGATTGACATGGGCGATACAGTAGGGGCGGACCCCGGCCAGGTGGAGCTTGTGGGCAGATGCAACCTCTCCGGCGACGAATAATTCCGCTGCTGCTTTGTATGGTGAAAACCTCCCCCCGCCACGTGGGATGGGTAGAGAACACTGACCCACACCCGCCAGGGGCCTTTCCTGGGACTAAAGATCCCAACATGGTGTCAACGTCGTCACCCTCTCAGCACACACCTTTCCTGCACACGTAATCCTGCCTTTCTCCGTCAGGGCCCTATCCTACCAGGAGAAAAAGCAAGCCGCTCAAAACGGCCGATGCCAGGGAAATCGAGGAAACACTGCCATTTTCCCAATTTTGGCTGTCTACATGTCCCCGCCTCCGCTGCAAGGCTGCGCATGTGGCCGGGCTCCGAAGGCAAGGCCGAAATCCTGGCAGCCTGGGCCCCAGCCGTCCAGTGGTTTATGGACGTGGGGACACGCATGACCTCTTCGCCACATACAGGAGGGATCCTTGGGCCCTTCTTGGCTCGCCATTCAGCTCCATGACGTCCACTACCGGCCCCGGCCTTTGCTTTGGCTGGTGCCCCACTGAACGTGTGCTCCGGAGCGATGTTTCTCCACCCATCACTATCATTCTGCCACCAGGCGATATGTGAGTGTGGGAGTCACCATTTGTCACCGGCAGCAGTGTCACAAGGCAGTAGACTTCCAGGTACCCGCTGACCTAGGCTGCCTTCTGCCCCAGGCAAGGTCCCGAATTCTTTATCCCAGGTGCTGACACCAGGGCACTGGCGGACATTCATTTGGAGCAACACAGAGGTCTGAGTGAGGGTCAGCGGGCCAGGGAGCTGAAGTGAAGGCCAGGTGGGCGGGGCTAAGGCTTCTTTGCCATCACCATAGAGACAGTCCCCCCACCGGAAGAGTGGGCGGAGCTTGCGATGGGCCTGCTGACAAGACCGAGCCAATGGCAGAGATCCGGCCCGCCAGGCAGATGACACAGGGCCCTCCATCGTGACCTACGACACCTAGTGGCCACGGGATTTGAGCACTCCCTGGGAAAGGCTACGCAGGCACAAGGCAGCCCCTGGTGCGGACTGCTTCAGGGCATTGGCAGAGCAGGCCAGGTACCTCTTTCCCACTTTCCTGAGGATATCAGTACGCAAGGCATCCCCACTCAGCATCTCTTGCCTCTCTCTGTCTCTCTCTGGATGTGTTCCTTCTCTGAAATCTCTTCCTTCTCCCCCTTGTCACTTCACACCTTGGAGTGCCTGACAGAGGGCCTAGAGACGAAAGAGCAAACGGGGAAGTCCTCTGGCTCTACCGGTTGCCCAAGGGCAGAGAAGATCTGCTAGTCTATCTGGAAGGTCTAGAGAGTAGCCACGGATTGGGAAGCTACATCACGGGCGGACATGGCCAGGTGAAGCTTGCTGACATGTAGCAGCCTTTCCGGAGACTACTAATTCCGGGGATAACATTCTATGCAAATACCCGGCTGAGTGGCATGGGGGCAGAAAACATTGACACATACCTGCCAGAGGCCTATCCTGGGTCTGAGGAGTCCACCGTGGTCTCCAGCGACTCATCATCTCAGCACACACTTTGCCTGCACACATGGAATCCGCCTCTCTCCACGAATGCCTTCTCCTGCTAGGAAACACACGATGTCACTCAGCCAAAGGAGAGCATAGGCAAAGTCAACTGAAGGCCCCATTTTCAAGATTTTGCCCTCTGCTGGGCCACAGCCTCCGCTGGCACAGTGCATGTGTGACACTTCTCCGAAGACAAGGCCGAAATCTGGGCATCCAGGGCCCAAGCAGTCCAGAGTCTGCGCATGGCGGCATATGGATCACCTCTTTGCCACGAACAGGAGAGAGGCCTGGGCCCTACAGTGGCTCCGCTAGAGCTCCACGACCTCAGCTATTTTCCCTGACCTTTCCCCCGTGCCCTCGTGTGTGTGTGTCATCCCTAGTTACGCTTCTCCTCCGACCACTCTGAATCCGCCACCTGCGGATACGTGAGCATGAAAATGAACACCTGTCACTGCCTGCAGTGTCACAGGTTACTAGGTGTCTAGGCTCAGGCTGACCTTGGCTGTCTTCTGCCCAGGCAAGGAGCCTAATCCTTCAAAGGCAACGAGGACATGTGGTCATTGGCCGACATTCTTTCTTTCATCCACACAGCGGTCTAGATGAGGGGAAAGAGGCCAGGTAGGCCAGGTGAAGGCTGAGTGCGGGGCCTAAGGCTTCTTTCCCAATCACCATGGAGACAGCCACCGGAAGGCTGGCCGGAACTTCTGACGGGGACGGGTCACAGACACTGAGCCAATAGGAGAGGTCCAGCCTCAGCGGCCAGTTCCGCAGAGCCCTCCATTTCACCCATGGACACACGACGGCCCCTTCTCTTTTGGGCCACAAAACCGAGGGCACCCAGGGAATCACTTCACAGTAGGCAGCCCCTGATGTGGACACGTTCGACACACTGGGCCAGCAGGCAGGTACCACTTTTCCACTTACGCTAGGATATCAGTAGCCAAGGCGCCCTTCCTCAGCATCTATGGCCCCTCTGTGTATGTGTTCCTTCGGAGAACTCTCTTCGTTCTACCCTTGAGACACATCACAAGTATGAGGGGCCTGAGAGAGAGCCTAGCGATGAAACGGGGGAGGCTTCTGGCTGTCCTGTTTCCCCGTGGGTAGACAATAGCAGGTAGTCTCTCTGCAAGGTCTTAGCTTCTGTTGATTGACATGGGCGATACAGTAGGGGCGGACCCCGGCCAGGTGGAGCTTGTGGGCAGATGCAACCTCTCCGGCGACGAATAATTCCGCTGCTGCTTTGTATGGTGAAAACCTCCCCCCGCCACGTGGGATGGGTAGAGAACACTGACCCACACCCGCCAGGGGCCTTTCCTGGGACTAAAGATCCCAACATGGTCTCAACGTCGTCACCCTCTCAGCACACACCTTTCCTGCACACGTAATCCTGCCTTTCTCCGTCAGGGCCCTATCCTACCAGGAGAAAAAGCAAGCCGCTCAAAACGGCCGATGCCAGGGAAATCGAGGAAACACTGCCATTTTCCCAATTTTGGCTGTCTACATGTCCCCGCCTCCGCTGCAAGGCTGCGCATGTGGCCGGGCTCCGAAGGCAAGGCCGAAATCCTGGCAGCCTGGGCCCCAGCCGTCCAGTGGTTTATGGACGTGGGGACACGCATGACCTGTTCGCCACATACAGGAGGGATCCTTGGGCCCTTCACTGGCTCGCCATTCAGCTCCACCACGTCCACTACCGGCCCTGGCCTTTGCTTTGGCTGGTGCCCCACTGAACGTGTGCTCCGGAGCGATGTTTCTCCACCCATCACTATCATTCTGCCACCAGGCGACATGTGAGTGTGGGAGTCACCATTTGTCACTGGCAGCAGTGTCACAAGGCAGTAGACTTCCAGGTACCCGCTGACTTAGGCTGCCTTTTGCCCCAGGCAAGGTCCCGAATTCTTTATCCCAGGAGCTGACACCAGGGCACTGGCGGACATTCATTTGGAGCAACACAGAGGTCTGAGTGAGGGTCAGCGGGCCAGGGAGCTGAAGTGAAGGCCAGGTGGGCGGGGCTAAGGCTTCTTTGCCATCACCATAGAGACAGTCCCCCCACTGGAAGAGTGGGCGGAGCTTGCGATGGGCCTGCTGACAAGACCGAGCCAATGGCAGAGATCCGGCCCGCCAGGCAGATGACACAGGGCCCTCCATCGTGACCTACGACACCTAGTGGCCACGGGATTTCAGCACTCCCTGGGAAAGGCTACGCAGGCACAAGGCAGCCCCTGGTGCGGACTGCTTCAGGGCATTGGCAGAGCAGGCCAGGTACCTCTTTCCCACTTTCCTGAGGATATCAGTACGCAAGGCATTCCCACTCAGCATCTCTTGCCTCTCTCTGTCTCTCTCTGGATGTGTTCCTTCTCTGAAATCTCTTCCTTCTCCCCCTTGTCACTTCACACCTTGGAGTGCCTGACAGAGGGCCTAGAGACGAAACAGCAAACGGGGAAGGCCTCTGGCTCTACCGGTTGCCCAAGGGCAGAGAAGATCTGCTAGTCTATCTGGAAGGTCTAGAGAGTAGCCAGGGATTGCGGAGCTACATCACGGGCGGACCTGGCCGGGTGAAGCTTGCTGACATGTAGCAGCCTCTCCGGAGACTACTAATTCCGGGGATAACATTCTATGCAGATACCCGGCTGAGTGCCATGGGCAGAAAACATTGACACATACCTGCCAGAGGCCTATCCCGGGTCTGAGGAGTCCACCCTGGTCTCCAGCGACTCATTGGTCTCAGCACACACATTGCCTGCACACATGGAATTCGCCTCTCTCCACGAATGCCTTCTCCTGCTAGGAAACACACGATGTCACTCAGCCAAAGGAGAGCACAGGCAAAGTCAACTGAAGGCCCCGTTTTCAAGATTTTGCCCTCTGCTGGGCCATAGCCTCCGCTGGCACAGTGCATGTGTGACACTTCTCCGAAGACAAGGCTGCAATCTGGGCATCCAGGGCCCAAGCAGTCCAGAGTCTGCGCATGGCGGCATATGGATCACCTCTTTGCCACGAACAGGAGAGAGGCCTGGGCCCTACACAGACTCCTCTAGAGCTCCACGACCTCAGCTATTTTCCCTGACCTTTCCCCCGTGCCCTCGTGTGTGTGTGTCATCCCTAGTTACGCTTCTTCTCCGACCAATCTGAATCCTCCACCTGCGGATACGTGAGCATGAAAATGAACATCTGTCACTGCCTGCAGTGTCACAGGTCACTAGGTGTCTCGGCTCAGGCTGACCTTGGCTGTCTTCTGCCCAGGCAAGGAGCCTAATCCTTCAAAGGCAACGAGGACATGTGGTCATTGGCCGACATTCTTTCTTTCATCCACACAGCGGTCTAGATGAGGGGAAAGAGGCCAGGTAGGCCAGGTGAAGGCTGAGTGCGGGGCCTAAGGCTTCTTTCCCAATCACCATGGAGACAGCCACCGGAAGGCTGGCCGGAACTTCTGACGGGGACGGGTCACAGACACTGAGCCAATAGGAGAGGTCCAGCCTCAGCGGCCAGTTCCGCAGAGCCCTCCATTTCACCCATGGACACACGACGGCCCCTTCTCTTTTGGGCCACAAAACCGAGGGCACCCAGGGAATCACTTCACAGTAGGCAGCCCCTGATGTGGACACGTTCGACACACTGGGCCAGCAGGCAGGTACCACTTTTCCACTTACGCTAGGATATCAGTAGGCAAGGCGCCCTTCCTCAGCATCTATGGCCCCTCTGTGTATGTGTTCCTTCGGAGAACTCTCTTCGTTCTACCCTTGAGACACATCACAAGTATGAGGGGCCTGAGAGAGAGCCTAGCGATGAAACGGGGGAGGCTTCTGGCTGTCCTGCTTCCCCGTGGGTAGACAATAGCAGGTAGTCTTTCTGCAAGGTCTTAGCTTCTGTTGATTGACATGGGCGATACAGTAGGGGCGGACCCCGGCCAGGTGGAGCTTGTGGGCAGATGCAACCTCTCCGGCGACGAATAATTCCGCTGCTGCTTTGTATGGTGAAAACCTCCCCCCGCCACGTGGGATGGGTAGAGAACACTGACCCACACCCGCCAGGGGCCTTTCCTGGGACTAAAGATCCCAACATGGTGTCAACGTCGTCACCCTCTCAGCACACACCTTTCCTGCACACGTAATCCTGCCTTTCTCCGTCAGGGCCCTATCCTACCAGGAGAAAAAGCAAGCCGCTCAAAACGGCCGATGCCAGGGAAATCGAGGAAACACTGCCATTTTCCCAATTTTGGCTGTCTACATGTCCCCGCCTCCGCTGCAAGGCTGCGCATGTGGCCGGGCTCCGAAGGCAAGGCCGAAATCCTGGCAGCCTGGGCCCCAGCCGTCCAGTGGTTTATGGACGTGGGGACACGCATGACCTCTTCGCCACATACAGGAGGGATCCTTGGGCCCTTCTTGGCTCGCCATTCAGCTCCATGACGTCCACTACCGGCCCCGGCCTTTGCTTTGGCTGGTGCCCCACTGAACGTGTGCTCCGGAGCGATGTTTCTCCACCCATCACTATCATTCTGCCACCAGGCGATATGTGAGTGTGGGAGTCACCATTTGTCACCGGCAGCAGTGTCACAAGGCAGTAGACTTCCAGGTACCCGCTGACCTAGGCTGCCTTCTGCCCCAGGCAAGGTCCCGAATTCTTTATCCCAGGTGCTGACACCAGGGCACTGGCGGACATTCATTTGGAGCAACACAGAGGTCTGAGTGAGGGTCAGCGGGCCAGGGAGCTGAAGTGAAGGCCAGGTGGGCGGGGCTAAGGCTTCTTTGCCATCACCATAGAGACAGTCCCCCCACCGGAAGAGTGGGCGGAGCTTGCGATGGGCCTGCTGACAAGACCGAGCCAATGGCAGAGATCCGGCCCGCCAGGCAGATGACACAGGGCCCTCCATCGTGACCTACGACACCTAGTGGCCACGGGATTTGAGCACTCCCTGGGAAAGGCTACGCAGGCACAAGGCAGCCCCTGGTGCGGACTGCTTCAGGGCATTGGCAGAGCAGGCCAGGTACCTCTTTCCCACTTTCCTGAGGATATCAGTACGCAAGGCATCCCCACTCAGCATCTCTTGCCTCTCTCTGTCTCTCTCTGGATGTGTTCCTTCTCTGAAATCTCTTCCTTCTCCCCCTTGTCACTTCACACCTTGGAGTGCCTGACAGAGGGCCTAGAGACGAAAGAGCAAACGGGGAAGTCCTCTGGCTCTACCGGTTGCCCAAGGGCAGAGAAGATCTGCTAGTCTATCTGGAAGGTCTAGAGAGTAGCCACGGATTGGGAAGCTACATCACGGGCGGACATGGCCAGGTGAAGCTTGCTGACATGTAGCAGCCTTTCCGGAGACTACTAATTCCGGGGATAACATTCTATGCAAATACCCGGCTGAGTGGCATGGGGGCAGAAAACATTGACACATACCTGCCAGAGGCCTATCCTGGGTCTGAGGAGTCCACCGTGGTCTCCAGCGACTCATCATCTCAGCACACACTTTGCCTGCACACATGGAATCCGCCTCTCTCCACGAATGCCTTCTCCTGCTAGGAAACACACGATGTCACTCAGCCAAAGGAGAGCATAGGCAAAGTCAACTGAAGGCCCCATTTTCAAGATTTTGCCCTCTGCTGGGCCACAGCCTCCGCTGGCACAGTGCATGTGTGACACTTCTCCGAAGACAAGGCCGAAATCTGGGCATCCAGGGCCCAAGCAGTCCAGAGTCTGCGCATGGCGGCATATGGATCACCTCTTTGCCACGAACAGGAGAGAGGCCTGGGCCCTACAGTGGCTCCGCTAGAGCTCCACGACCTCAGCTATTTTCCCTGACCTTTCCCCCGTGCCCTCGTGTGTGTGTGTCATCCCTAGTTACGCTTCTCCTCCGACCACTCTGAATCCGCCACCTGCGGATACGTGAGCATGAAAATGAACACCTGTCACTGCCTGCAGTGTCACAGGTTACTAGGTGTCTAGGCTCAGGCTGACCTTGGCTGTCTTCTGCCCAGGCAAGGAGCCTAATCCTTCAAAGGCAACGAGGACATGTGGTCATTGGCCGACATTCTTTCTTTCATCCACACAGCGGTCTAGATGAGGGGAAAGAGGCCAGGTAGGCCAGGTGAAGGCTGAGTGCGGGGCCTAAGGCTTCTTTCCCAATCACCATGGAGACAGCCACCGGAAGGCTGGCCGGAACTTCTGACGGGGACGGGTCACAGACACTGAGCCAATAGGAGAGGTCCAGCCTCAGCGGCCAGTTCCGCAGAGCCCTCCATTTCACCCATGGACACACGACGGCCCCTTCTCTTTTGGGCCACAAAACCGAGGGCACCCAGGGAATCACTTCACAGTAGGCAGCCCCTGATGTGGACACGTTCGACACACTGGGCCAGCAGGCAGGTACCACTTTTCCACTTACGCTAGGATATCAGTAGCCAAGGCGCCCTTCCTCAGCATCTATGGCCCCTCTGTGTATGTGTTCCTTCGGAGAACTCTCTTCGTTCTACCCTTGAGACACATCACAAGTATGAGGGGCCTGAGAGAGAGCCTAGCGATGAAACGGGGGAGGCTTCTGGCTGTCCTGTTTCCCCGTGGGTAGACAATAGCAGGTAGTCTCTCTGCAAGGTCTTAGCTTCTGTTGATTGACATGGGCGATACAGTAGGGGCGGACCCCGGCCAGGTGGAGCTTGTGGGCAGATGCAACCTCTCCGGCGACGAATAATTCCGCTGCTGCTTTGTATGGTGAAAACCTCCCCCCGCCACGTGGGATGGGTAGAGAACACTGACCCACACCCGCCAGGGGCCTTTCCTGGGACTAAAGATCCCAACATGGTCTCAACGTCGTCACCCTCTCAGCACACACCTTTCCTGCACACGTAATCCTGCCTTTCTCCGTCAGGGCCCTATCCTACCAGGAGAAAAAGCAAGCCGCTCAAAACGGCCGATGCCAGGGAAATCGAGGAAACACTGCCATTTTCCCAATTTTGGCTGTCTACATGTCCCCGCCTCCGCTGCAAGGCTGCGCATGTGGCCGGGCTCCGAAGGCAAGGCCGAAATCCTGGCAGCCTGGGCCCCAGCCGTCCAGTGGTTTATGGACGTGGGGACACGCATGACCTCTTCGCCACATACAGGAGGGATCCTTGGGCCCTTCACTGGCTCGCCATTCAGCTCCATGACGTCCACTACCGGCCCCGGCCTTTGCTTTGGCTGGTGCCCCACTGAACGTGTGCTCCGGAGCGATGTTTCTCCACCCATCACTATCATTCTGCCACCAGGCGATATGTGAGTGTGGGAGTCACCATTTGTCACCGGCAGCAGTGTCACAAGGCAGTAGACTTCCAGGTACCCGCTGACCTAGGCTGCCTTCTGCCCCAGGCAAGGTCCCGAATTCTTTATCCCAGGTGCTGACACCAGGGCACTGGCGGACATTCATTTGGAGCAACACAGAGGTCTGAGTGAGGGTCAGCGGGCCAGGGAGCTGAAGTGAAGGCCAGGTGGGCGGGGCTAAGGCTTCTTTGCCATCACCATAGAGACAGTCCCCCCACCGGAAGAGTGGGCGGAGCTTGCGATGGGCCTGCTGACAAGACCGAGCCAATGGCAGAGATCCGGCCCGCCAGGCAGATGACACAGGGCCCTCCATCGTGACCTACGACACCTAGTGGCCACAGGATTTGAGCACACCCTGGGAAAGGCTACGCAGGCACAAGGCAGCCCCTGGTGCGGACTGCTTCAGGGCATTGGCAGAGCAGGCCAGGTACCTCTTTCCCACTTTCCTGAGGATATCAGTACGCAAGGCATCCCCACTCAGCATCTCTTGCCTCTCTCTGTCTCTCTCTGGATGTGTTCCTTCTCTGAAATCTCTTCCTTCTCCCCCTTGTCACTTCACACCTTGGAGTGCCTGACAGAGGGCCTAGAGACGAAAGAGCAAACGGGGAAGTCCTCTGGCTCTACCGGTTGCCCAAGGGCAGAGAAGATCTGCTAGTCTATCTGGAAGGTCTAGAGAGTAGCCACGGATTGGGAAGCTACATCACGGGCGGACATGGCCAGGTGAAGCTTGCTGACATGTAGCAGCCTTTCCGGAGACTACTAATTCCGGGGATAACATTCTATGCAAATACCCGGCTGAGTGGCATGGGGGCAGAAAACATTGACACATACCTGCCAGAGGCCTATCCTGGGTCTGAGGAGTCCACCGTGGTCTCCAGCGACTCATCATCTCAGCACACACTTTGCCTGCACACATGGAATTCGCCTCTCTCCACGAATGCCTTCTCCTGCTAGGAAACACACGATGTCACTCAGCCAAAGGAGAGCACAGGCAAAGTCAACTGAAGGCCCCATTTTCAAGATTTTGCCCTCTGCTGGGCCACAGCCTCCGCTGGCACAGTGCATGTGTGACACTTCTCCGAAGACAAGGCCGAAATCTGGGCATCCAGGGCCCAAGCAGTCCAGAGTCTGCGCGTGGCGGCATATGGATCACCTCTTTGCCACGAACAGGAGAGAGGCCTGGGCCCTACAGTGGCTCCGCTAGAGCTCCACGACCTCAGCTATTTTCCCTGACCTTTCCCCCGTGCCCTCGTGTGTGTGTGTCATCCCTAGTTACGCTTCTCCTCCGACCACTCTGAATCCGCCACCTGCGGATACGTGAGCATGAAAATGAACACCTGTCACTGCCTGCAGTGTCACAGGTCACTAGGTGTCTCGGCTCAGGCTGACCTTGGCTGTCTTCTGCCCAGGCAAGGAGCCTAATCCTTCAAAGGCAACGAGGACATGTGGTCATTGGCCGACATTCTTTCTTTCATCCACACAGCGGTCTAGATGAGGGGAAAGAGGCCAGGTAGGCCAGGTGAAGGCTGAGTGCGGGGCCTAAGGCTTCTTTCCCAATCACCATGGAGACAGCCACCGGAAGGCTGGCCGGAACTTCTGACGGGGACGGGTCACAGACACTGAGCCAATAGGAGAGGTCCAGCCTCAGCGGCCAGTTCCGCAGAGCCCTCCATTTCACCCATGGACACACGACGGCCCCTTCTCTTTTGGGCCACAAAACCGAGGGCACCCAGGGAATCACTTCACAGTAGGCAGCCCCTGATGTGGACACGTTCGACACACTGGGCCAGCAGGCAGGTACCACTTTTCCACTTACGCTAGGATATCAGTAGGCAAGGCGCCCTTCCTCAGCATCTATGGCCCCTCTGTGTATGTGTTCCTTCGGAGAACTCTCTTCGTTCTACCCTTGAGACACATCACAAGTATGAGGGGCCTGAGAGAGAGCCTAGCGATGAAACGGGGGAGGCTTCTGGCTGTCCTGCTTCCCCGTGGGTAGACAATAGCAGGTAGTCTCTCTGCAAGGTCTTAGCTTCTGTTGATTGACATGGGCGATACAGTAGGGGCGGACCCCGGCCAGGTGGAGCTTGTGGGCAGATGCAACCTCTCCGGCGACGAAAAATTCCGCTGCTGCTTTGTATGGTGAAAACCTCCCCCCGCCACGTGGGATGGGTAGAGAACACTGACCCACACCCGCCAGGGGCCTTTCCTGGGACTAAAGATCCCAACATGGTCTCAACGTCGTCACCCTCTCAGCACACACCTTTCCTGCACACGTAATCCTGCCTTTCTCCGTCAGGGCCCTATCCTACCAGGAGAAAAAGCAAGCCGCTCAAAACGGCCGATGCCAGGGAAATCGAGGAAACACTGCCATTTTCCCAATTTTGGCTGTCTACATGTCCCCGCCTCCGCTGCAAGGCTGCGCATGTGGCCGGGCTCCGAAGGCAAGGCCGAAATCCTGGCAGCCTGGGCCCCAGCCGTCCAGTGGTTTATGGACGTGGGGACACGCATGACCTCTTCGCCACATACAGGAGGGATCCTTGGGCCCTTCTTGGCTCGCCATTCAGCTCCATGACGTCCACTACCGGCCCCGGCCTTTGCTTTGGCTGGTGCCCCACTGAACGTGTGCTCCGGAGCGATGTTTCTCCACCCATCACTATCATTCTGCCACCAGGCGATATGTGAGTGTGGGAGTCACCATTTGTCACCGGCAGCAGTGTCACAAGGCAGTAGACTTCCAGGTACCCGCTGACCTAGGCTGCCTTCTGCCCCAGGCAAGGTCCCGAATTCTTTATCCCAGGTGCTGACACCAGGGCACTGGCGGACATTCATTTGGAGCAACACAGAGGTCTGAGTGAGGGTCAGCGGGCCAGGGAGCTGAAGTGAAGGCCAGGTGGGCGGGGCTAAGGCTTCTTTGCCATCACCATAGAGACAGTCCCCCCACCGGAAGAGTGGGCGGAGCTTGCGATGGGCCTGCTGACAAGACCGAGCCAATGGCAGAGATCCGGCCCGCCAGGCAGATGACACAGGGCCCTCCATCGTGACCTACGACACCTAGTGGCCACGGGATTTGAGCACTCCCTGGGAAAGGCTACGCAGGCACAAGGCAGCCCCTGGTGCGGACTGCTTCAGGGCATTGGCAGAGCAGGCCAGGTACCTCTTTCCCACTTTCCTGAGGATATCAGTACGCAAGGCATCCCCACTCAGCATCTCTTGCCTCTCTCTGTCTCTCTCTGGATGTGTTCCTTCTCTGAAATCTCTTCCTTCTCCCCCTTGTCACTTCACACCTTGGAGTGCCTGACAGAGGGCCTAGAGACGAAAGAGCAAACGGGGAAGTCCTCTGGCTCTACCGGTTGCCCAAGGGCAGAGAAGATCTGCTAGTCTATCTGGAAGGTCTAGAGAGTAGCCACGGATTGGGAAGCTACATCACGGGCGGACATGGCCAGGTGAAGCTTGCTGACATGTAGCAGCCTTTCCGGAGACTACTAATTCCGGGGATAACATTCTATGCAAATACCCGGCTGAGTGGCATGGGGGCAGAAAACATTGACACATACCTGCCAGAGGCCTATCCTGGGTCTGAGGAGTCCACCGTGGTCTCCAGCGACTCATCATCTCAGCACACACTTTGCCTGCACACATGGAATCCGCCTCTCTCCACGAATGCCTTCTCCTGCTAGGAAACACACGATGTCACTCAGCCAAAGGAGAGCATAGGCAAAGTCAACTGAAGGCCCCATTTTCAAGATTTTGCCCTCTGCTGGGCCACAGCCTCCGCTGGCACAGTGCATGTGTGACACTTCTCCGAAGACAAGGCCGAAATCTGGGCATCCAGGGCCCAAGCAGTCCAGAGTCTGTGCATGGCGGCATATGGATCACCTCTTTGCCACGAACAGGAGAGAGGCCTGGGCCCTACAGTGGCTCCGCTAGAGCTCCACGACCTCAGCTATTTTCCCTGACCTTTCCCCCGTGCCCTCGTGTGTGTGTGTCATCCCTAGTTACGCTTCTCCTCCGACCACTCTGAATCCGCCACCTGCGGATACGTGAGCATGAAAATGAACACCTGTCACTGCCTGCAGTGTCACAGGTTACTAGGTGTCTAGGCTCAGGCTGACCTTGGCTGTCTTCTGCCCAGGCAAGGAGCCTAATCCTTCAAAGGCAATGAGGACATGTGGTCATTGGCCGACATTCTTTCTTTCATCCACACAGCGGTCTAGATGAGGGGAAAGAGGCCAGGTAGGCCAGGTGAAGGCTGAGTGCGGGGCCTAAGGCTTCTTTCCCAATCACCATGGAGACAGCCACCGGAAGGCTGGCCGGAACTTCTGACGGGGACGGGTCACAGACACTGAGCCAATAGGAGAGGTCCAGCCTCAGCGGCCAGTTCCGCAGAGCCCTCCATTTCACCCATGGACACACGACGGCCCCTTCTCTTTTGGGCCACAAAACCGAGGGCACCCAGGGAATCACTTCACAGTAGGCAGCCCCTGATGTGGACACGTTCGACACACTGGGCCAGCAGGCAGGTACCACTTTTCCACTTACGCTAGGATATCAGTAGGCAAGGCGCCCTTCCTCAGCATCTATGGCCCCTCTGTGTATGTGTTCCTTCGGAGAACTCTCTTCGTTCTACCCTTGAGACACATCACAAGTATGAGGGGCCTGAGAGAGAGCCTAGCGATGAAACGGGGGAGGCTTCTGGCTGTCCTGCTTCCCCGTGGGTAGACAATAGCAGGTAGTCTCTCTGCAAGGTCTTAGCTTCTGTTGATTGACATGGGCGATACAGTAGGGGCGGACCCCGGCCAGGTGGAGCTTGTGGGCAGATGCAACCTCTCCGGCGACGAATAATTCCGCTGCTGCTTTGTATGGTGAAAACCTCCCCCCGCCACGTGGGATGGGTAGAGAACACTGACCCACACCCGCCAGGGGCCTTTCCTGGGACTAAAGATCCCAACATGGTCTCAACGTCGTCACCCTCTCAGCACACACCTTTCCTGCACACGTAATCCTGCCTTTCTCCGTCAGGGCCCTATCCTACCAGGAGAAAAAGCAAGCCGCTCAAAACGGCCGATGCCAGGGAAATCGAGGAAACACTGCCATTTTCCCAATTTTGGCTGTCTACATGTCCCCGCCTCCGCTGCAAGGCTGCGCATGTGGCCGGGCTCCGAAGGCAAGGCCGAAATCCTGGCAGCCTGGGCCCCAGCCGTCCAGTGGTTTATGGACGTGGGGACACGCATGACCTCTTCGCCACATACAGGAGGGATCCTTGGGCCCTTCACTGGCTCGCCATTCAGCTCCATGACGTCCACTACCGGCCCCGGCCTTTGCTTTGGCTGGTGCCCCACTGAACGTGTGCTCCGGAGCGATGTTTCTCCACCCATCACTATCATTCTGCCACCAGGCGATATGTGAGTGTGGGAGTCACCATTTGTCACCGGCAGCAGTGTCACAAGGCAGTAGACTTCCAGGTACCCGCTGACCTAGGCTGCCTTCTGCCCCAGGCAAGGTCCCGAATTCTTTATCCCAGGTGCTGACACCAGGGCACTGGCGGACATTCATTTGGAGCAACACAGAGGTCTGAGTGAGGGTCAGCGGGCCAGGGAGCTGAAGTGAAGGCCAGGTGGGCGGGGCTAAGGCTTCTTTGCCATCACCATAGAGACAGTCCCCCCACCGGAAGAGTGGGCGGAGCTTGCGATGGGCCTGCTGACAAGACCGAGCCAATGGCAGAGATCCGGCCCGCCAGGCAGATGACACAGGGCCCTCCATCGTGACCTACGACACCTAGTGGCCACAGGATTTGAGCACACCCTGGGAAAGGCTACGCAGGCACAAGGCAGCCCCTGGTGCGGACTGCTTCAGGGCATTGGCAGAGCAGGCCAGGTACCTCTTTCCCACTTTCCTGAGGATATCAGTACGCAAGGCATCCCCACTCAGCATCTCTTGCCTCTCTCTGTCTCTCTCTGGATGTGTTCCTTCTCTGAAATCTCTTCCTTCTCCCCCTTGTCACTTCACACCTTGGAGTGCCTGACAGAGGGCCTAGAGACGAAAGAGCAAACGGGGAAGTCCTCTGGCTCTACCGGTTGCCCAAGGGCAGAGAAGATCTGCTAGTCTATCTGGAAGGTCTAGAGAGTAGCCACGGATTGGGAAGCTACATCACGGGCGGACATGGCCAGGTGAAGCTTGCTGACATGTAGCAGCCTTTCCGGAGACTACTAATTCCGGGGATAACATTCTATGCAAATACCCGGCTGAGTGGCATGGGGGCAGAAAACATTGACACATACCTGCCAGAGGCCTATCCTGGGTCTGAGGAGTCCACCGTGGTCTCCAGCGACTCATCATCTCAGCACACACTTTGCCTGCACACATGGAATTCGCCTCTCTCCACGAATGCCTTCTCCTGCTAGGAAACACACGATGTCACTCAGCCAAAGGAGAGCACAGGCAAAGTCAACTGAAGGCCCCATTTTCAAGATTTTGCCCTCTGCTGGGCCACAGCCTCCGCTGGCACAGTGCATGTGTGACACTTCTCCGAAGACAAGGCCGAAATCTGGGCATCCAGGGCCCAAGCAGTCCAGAGTCTGCGCGTGGCGGCATATGGATCACCTCTTTGCCACGAACAGGAGAGAGGCCTGGGCCCTACAGTGGCTCCGCTAGAGCTCCACGACCTCAGCTATTTTCCCTGACCTTTCCCCCGTGCCCTCGTGTGTGTGTGTCATCCCTAGTTACGCTTCTCCTCCGACCACTCTGAATCCGCCACCTGCGGATACGTGAGCATGAAAATGAACACCTGTCACTGCCTGCAGTGTCACAGGTCACTAGGTGTCTCGGCTCAGGCTGACCTTGGCTGTCTTCTGCCCAGGCAAGGAGCCTAATCCTTCAAAGGCAATGAGGACATGTGGTCATTGGCCGACATTCTTTCTTTCATCCACACAGCGGTCTAGATGAGGGGAAAGAGGCCAGGTAGGCCAGGTGAAGGCTGAGTGCGGGGCCTAAGGCTTCTTTCCCAATCACCATGGAGACAGCCACCGGAAGGCTGGCCGGAACTTCTGACGGGGACGGGTCACAGACACTGAGCCAATAGGAGAGGTCCAGCCTCAGCGGCCAGTTCCGCAGAGCCCTCCATTTCACCCATGGACACACGACGGCCCCTTCTCTTTTGGGCCACAAAACCGAGGGCACCCAGGGAATCACTTCACAGTAGGCAGCCCCTGATGTGGACACGTTCGACACACTGGGCCAGCAGGCAGGTACCACTTTTCCACTTACGCTAGGATATCAGTAGGCAAGGCGCCCTTCCTCAGCATCTATGGCCCCTCTGTGTATGTGTTCCTTCGGAGAACTCTCTTCGTTCTACCCTTGAGACACATCACAAGTATGAGGGGCCTGAGAGAGAGCCTAGCGATGAAACGGGGGAGGCTTCTGGCTGTCCTGCTTCCCCGTGGGTAGACAATAGCAGGTAGTCTCTCTGCAAGGTCTTAGCTTCTGTTGATTGACATGGGCGATACAGTAGGGGCGGACCCCGGCCAGGTGGAGCTTGTGGGCAGATGCAACCTCTCCGGCGACGAATAATTCCGCTGCTGCTTTGTATGGTGAAAACCTCCCCCCGCCACGTGGGATGGGTAGAGAACACTGACCCACACCCGCCAGGGGCCTTTCCTGGGACTAAAGATCCCAACATGGTCTCAACGTCGTCACCCTCTCAGCACACACCTTTCCTGCACACGTAATCCTGCCTTTCTCCGTCAGGGCCCTATCCTACCAGGAGAAAAAGCAAGCCGCTCAAAACGGCCGATGCCAGGGAAATCGAGGAAACACTGCCATTTTCCCAATTTTGGCTGTCTACATGTCCCCGCCTCCGCTGCAAGGCTGCGCATGTGGCCGGGCTCCGAAGGCAAGGCCGAAATCCTGGCAGCCTGGGCCCCAGCCGTCCAGTGGTTTATGGACGTGGGGACACGCATGACCTCTTCGCCACATACAGGAGGGATCCTTGGGCCCTTCACTGGCTCGCCATTCAGCTCCATGACGTCCACTACCGGCCCCGGCCTTTGCTTTGGCTGGTGCCCCACTGAACGTGTGCTCCGGAGCGATGTTTCTCCACCCATCACTATCATTCTGCCACCAGGCGATATGTGAGTGTGGGAGTCACCATTTGTCACCGGCAGCAGTGTCACAAGGCAGTAGACTTCCAGGTACCCGCTGACCTAGGCTGCCTTCTGCCCCAGGCAAGGTCCCGAATTCTTTATCCCAGGTGCTGACACCAGGGCACTGGCGGACATTCATTTGGAGCAACACAGAGGTCTGAGTGAGGGTCAGCGGGCCAGGGAGCTGAAGTGAAGGCCAGGTGGGCGGGGCTAAGGCTTCTTTGCCATCACCATAGAGACAGTCCCCCCACCGGAAGAGTGGGCGGAGCTTGCGATGGGCCTGCTGACAAGACCGAGCCAATGGCAGAGATCCGGCCCGCCAGGCAGATGACACAGGGCCCTCCATTGTGACCTACGACACCTAGTGGCCACAGGATTTGAGCACACCCTGGGAAAGGCTACGCAGGCACAAGGCAGCCCCTGGTGCGGACTGCTTCAGGGCATTGGCAGAGCAGGCCAGGTACCTCTTTCCCACTTTCCTGAGGATATCAGTACGCAAGGCATCCCCACTCAGCATCTCTTGCCTCCCTCTGTCTCTCTCTGGATGTGTTCCTTCTTTGAAATCTCTTCCTTCTCCCCCTTGTCACTTCACACCTTGGAGTGCCTGACAGAGGGCCTAGAGACGAAAGAGCAAACGGGGAAGTCCTCTGGCTCTACCGGTTGCCCAAGGGCAGAGAAGATCTGCTAGTCTATCTGGAAGGTCTAGAGAGTAGCCACGGATTGGGAAGCTACATCACGGGCGGACATGGCCAGGTGAAGCTTGCTGACATGTAGCAGCCTTTCCGGAGACTACTAATTCCGGGGATAATATTCTATGCAAATACCCGGCTGAGTGGCATGGGGGCAGAAAACATTGACACATACCTGCCAGAGGCCTATCCTGGGTCTGAGGAGTCCACCGTGGTCTCCAGCGACTCATCATCTCAGCACACACTTTGCCTGCACACATGGAATCCGCCTCTCTCCACGAATGCCTTCTCCTGCTAGGAAACACACGATGTCACTCAGCCAAAGGAGAGCACAGGCAAAGTCAACTGAAGGCCCCATTTTCAAGATTTTGCCCTCTGCTGGGCCACAGCCTCCGCTGGCACAGTGCATGTGTGACACTTCTCCGAAGACAAGGCCGAAATCTGGGCATCCAGGGCCCAAGCAGTCCAGAGTCTGCGCGTGGCGGCATATGGATCACCTCTTTGCCACGAACAGGAGAGAGGCCTGGGCCCTACAGTGGCTCCGCTAGAGCTCCACGACCTCAGCTATTTTCCCTGACCTTTCCCCCGTGCCCTCGTGTGTGTGTGTCATCCCTAGTTACGCTTCTCCTCCGACCACTCTGAATCCGCCACCTGCGGATACGTGAGCATGAAAATGAACACCTGTCACTGCCTGCAGTGTCACAGGTCACTAGGTGTCTAGGCTCAGGCTGACCTTGGCTGTCTTCTGCCCAGGCAAGGAGCCTAATCCTTCAAAGGCAATGAGGACATGTGGTCATTGGCCGACATTCTTTCTTTCATCCACACAGCGGTCTAGATGAGGGGAAAGAGGCCAGGTAGGCCAGGTGAAGGCTGAGTGCGGGGCCTAAGGCTTCTTTCCCAATCACCATGGAGACAGCCACCGGAAGGCTGGCCGGAACTTCTGACGGGGACGGGTCACAGACACTGAGCCAATAGGAGAGGTCCAGCCTCAGCGGCCAGTTCCGCAGAGCCCTCCATTTCACCCATGGACACACGACGGCCCCTTCTCTTTTGGGCCACAAAACCGAGGGCACCCAGGGAATCACTTCACAGTAGGCAGCCCCTGATGTGGACACGTTCGACACACTGGGCCAGCAGGCAGGTACCACTTTTCCACTTACGCTAGGATATCAGTAGGCAAGGCGCCCTTCCTCAGCATCTATGGCCCCTCTGTGTATGTGTTCCTTCGGAGAACTCTCTTCGTTCTACCCTTGAGACACATCACAAGTATGAGGGGCCTGAGAGAGAGCCTAGCGATGAAACGGGGGAGGCTTCTGGCTGTCCTGCTTCCCCGTGGGTAGACAATAGCAGGTAGTCTCTCTGCAAGGTCTTAGCTTCTGTTGATTGACATGGGCGATACAGTAGGGGCGGACCCCGGCCAGGTGGAGCTTGTGGGCAGATGCAACCTCTCCGGCGACGAATAATTCCGCTGCTGCTTTGTATGGTGAAAACCTCCCCCCGCCACGTGGGATGGGTAGAGAACACTGACCCACACCCGCCAGGGGCCTTTCCTGGGACTAAAGATCCCAACATGGTCTCAACGTCGTCACCCTCTCAGCACACACCTTTCCTGCACACGTAATCCTGCCTTTCTCCGTCAGGGCCCTATCCTACCAGGAGAAAAAGCAAGCCGCTCAAAACGGCCGATGCCAGGGAAATCGAGGAAACACTGCCATTTTCCCAATTTTGGCTGTCTACATGTCCCCGCCTCCGCTGCAAGGCTGCGCATGTGGCCGGGCTCCGAAGGCAAGGCCGAAATCCTGGCAGCCTGGGCCCCAGCCGTCCAGTGGTTTATGGACGTGGGGACACGCATGACCTCTTCGCCACATACAGGAGGGATCCTTGGGCCCTTCACTGGCTCGCCATTCAGCTCCACGACGTCCACTACCGGCCCTGGCCTTTGCTTTGGCTGGTGCCCCACTGAACGTGTGCTCCGGAGCGATGTTTCTCCACCCATCACTATCATTCTGCCACCAGGCGATATGTGAGTGTGGGAGTCACCATTTGTCACCGGCAGCAGTGTCACAAGGCAGTAGACTTCCAGGTACCCGCTGACCTAGTCTGCCTTCTGCCCCAGGCAAGGTCCCGAATTCTTTATCCCAGGTGCTGACACCAGGGCACTGGCGGACATTCATTTGGAGCAACACAGAGGTCTGAGTGAGGGTCAGCGGGCCAGGGAGCTGAAGTGAAGGCCAGGTGGGCGGGGCTAAGGCTTCTTTGCCATCACCATAGAGACAGTCCCCCCACCGGAAGAGTGGGCGGAGCTTGCGATGGGCCTGCTGACAAGACCGAGCCAATGGCAGAGATCCGGCCCGCCAGGCAGATGACACAGGGCCCTCCATCGTGACCTACGACACCTAGTGGCCACGGGATTTGAGCACTCCCTGGGAAAGGCTACGCAGGCACAAGGCAGCCCCTGGTGCGGACTGCTTCAGGGCATTGGCAGAGCAGGCCAGGTACCTCTTTCCCACTTTCCTGAGGATATCAGTACGCAAGGCATCCCCACTCAGCATCTCTTGCCTCTCTCTGTCTCTCTCTGGATGTGTTCCTTCTCTGAAATCTCTTCCTTCTCCCCCTTGTCACTTCACACCTTGGAGTGCCTGACAGAGGGCCTAGAGACGAAAGAGCAAACGGGGAAGTCCTCTGGCTCTACCGGTTGCCCAAGGGCAGAGAAGATCTGCTAGTCTATCTGGAAGGTCTAGAGAGTAGCCACGGATTGGGAAGCTACATCACGGGCGGACATGGCCAGGTGAAGCTTGCTGACATGTAGCAGCCTTTCCGGAGACTACTAATTCCGGGGATAACATTCTATGCAAATACCCGGCTGAGTGGCATGGGGGCAGAAAACATTGACACATACCTGCCAGAGGCCTATCCTGGGTCTGAGGAGTCCACCGTGGTCTCCAGCGACTCATCATCTCAGCACACACTTTGCCTGCACACATGGAATCCGCCTCTCTCCACGAATGCCTTCTCCTGCTAGGAAACACACGATGTCACTCAGCCAAAGGAGAGCATAGGCAAAGTCAACTGAAGGCCCCATTTTCAAGATTTTGCCCTCTGCTGGGCCACAGCCTCCGCTGGCACAGTGCATGTGTGACACTTCTCCGAAGACAAGGCCGAAATCTGGGCATCCAGGGCCCAAGCAGTCCAGAGTCTGTGCATGGCGGCATATGGATCACCTCTTTGCCACGAACAGGAGAGAGGCCTGGGCCCTACAGTGGCTCCGCTAGAGCTCCACGACCTCAGCTATTTTCCCTGACCTTTCCCCCGTGCCCTCGTGTGTGTGTGTCATCCCTAGTTACGCTTCTCCTCCGACCACTCTGAATCCGCCACCTGCGGATACGTGAGCATGAAAATGAACACCTGTCACTGCCTGCAGTGTCACAGGTTACTAGGTGTCTAGGCTCAGGCTGACCTTGGCTGTCTTCTGCCCAGGCAAGGAGCCTAATCCTTCAAAGGCAATGAGGACATGTGGTCATTGGCCGACATTCTTTCTTTCATCCACACAGCGGTCTAGATGAGGGGAAAGAGGCCAGGTAGGCCAGGTGAAGGCTGAGTGCGGGGCCTAAGGCTTCTTTCCCAATCACCATGGAGACAGCCACCGGAAGGCTGGCCGGAACTTCTGACGGGGACGGGTCACAGACACTGAGCCAATAGGAGAGGTCCAGCCTCAGCGGCCAGTTCCGCAGAGCCCTCCATTTCACCCATGGACACACGACGGCCCCTTCTCTTTTGGGCCACAAAACCGAGGGCACCCAGGGAATCACTTCACAGTAGGCAGCCCCTGATGTGGACACGTTCGACACACTGGGCCAGCAGGCAGGTACCACTTTTCCACTTACGCTAGGATATCAGTAGGCAAGGCGCCCTTCCTCAGCATCTATGGCCCCTCTGTGTATGTGTTCCTTCGGAGAACTCTCTTCGTTCTACCCTTGAGACACATCACAAGTATGAGGGGCCTGAGAGAGAGCCTAGCGATGAAACGGGGGAGGCTTCTGGCTGTCCTGCTTCCCCGTGGGTAGACAATAGCAGGTAGTCTCTCTGCAAGGTCTTAGCTTCTGTTGATTGACATGGGCGATACAGTAGGGGCGGACCCCGGCCAGGTGGAGCTTGTGGGCAGATGCAACCTCTCCGGCGACGAATAATTCCGCTGCTGCTTTGTATGGTGAAAACCTCCCCCCGCCACGTGGGATGGGTAGAGAACACTGACCCACACCCGCCAGGGGCCTTTCCTGGGACTAAAGATCCCAACATGGTCTCAACGTCGTCACCCTCTCAGCACACACCTTTCCTGCACACGTAATCCTGCCTTTCTCCGTCAGGGCCCTATCCTACCAGGAGAAAAAGCAAGCCGCTCAAAACGGCCGATGCCAGGGAAATCGAGGAAACACTGCCATTTTCCCAATTTTGGCTGTCTACATGTCCCCGCCTCCGCTGCAAGGCTGCGCATGTGGCCGGGCTCCGAAGGCAAGGCCGAAATCCTGGCAGCCTGGGCCCCAGCCGTCCAGTGGTTTATGGACGTGGGGACACGCATGACCTCTTCGCCACATACAGGAGGGATCCTTGGGCCCTTCACTGGCTCGCCATTCAGCTCCATGACGTCCACTACCGGCCCCGGCCTTTGCTTTGGCTGGTGCCCCACTGAACGTGTGCTCCGGAGCGATGTTTCTCCACCCATCACTATCATTCTGCCACCAGGCGATATGTGAGTGTGGGAGTCACCATTTGTCACCGGCAGCAGTGTCACAAGGCAGTAGACTTCCAGGTACCCGCTGACCTAGGCTGCCTTCTGCCCCAGGCAAGGTCCCGAATTCTTTATCCCAGGTGCTGACACCAGGGCACTGGCGGACATTCATTTGGAGCAACACAGAGGTCTGAGTGAGGGTCAGCGGGCCAGGGAGCTGAAGTGAAGGCCAGGTGGGCGGGGCTAAGGCTTCTTTGCCATCACCATAGAGACAGTCCCCCCACCGGAAGAGTGGGCGGAGCTTGCGATGGGCCTGCTGACAAGACCGAGCCAATGGCAGAGATCCGGCCCGCCAGGCAGATGACACAGGGCCCTCCATCGTGACCTACGACACCTAGTGGCCACAGGATTTGAGCACACCCTGGGAAAGGCTACGCAGGCACAAGGCAGCCCCTGGTGCGGACTGCTTCAGGGCATTGGCAGAGCAGGCCAGGTACCTCTTTCCCACTTTCCTGAGGATATCAGTACGCAAGGCATCCCCACTCAGCATCTCTTGCCTCTCTCTGTCTCTCTCTGGATGTGTTCCTTCTCTGAAATCTCTTCCTTCTCCCCCTTGTCACTTCACACCTTGGAGTGCCTGACAGAGGGCCTAGAGACGAAAGAGCAAACGGGGAAGTCCTCTGGCTCTACCGGTTGCCCAAGGGCAGAGAAGATCTGCTAGTCTATCTGGAAGGTCTAGAGAGTAGCCACGGATTGGGAAGCTACATCACGGGCGGACATGGCCAGGTGAAGCTTGCTGACATGTAGCAGCCTTTCCGGAGACTACTAATTCCGGGGATAACATTCTATGCAAATACCCGGCTGAGTGGCATGGGGGCAGAAAACATTGACACATACCTGCCAGAGGCCTATCCTGGGTCTGAGGAGTCCACCGTGGTCTCCAGCGACTCATCATCTCAGCACACACTTTGCCTGCACACATGGAATTCGCCTCTCTCCACGAATGCCTTCTCCTGCTAGGAAACACACGATGTCACTCAGCCAAAGGAGAGCACAGGCAAAGTCAACTGAAGGCCCCATTTTCAAGATTTTGCCCTCTGCTGGGCCACAGCCTCCGCTGGCACAGTGCATGTGTGACACTTCTCCGAAGACAAGGCCGAAATCTGGGCATCCAGGGCCCAAGCAGTCCAGAGTCTGCGCGTGGCGGCATATGGATCACCTCTTTGCCACGAACAGGAGAGAGGCCTGGGCCCTACAGTGGCTCCGCTAGAGCTCCACGACCTCAGCTATTTTCCCTGACCTTTCCCCCGTGCCCTCGTGTGTGTGTGTCATCCCTAGTTACGCTTCTCCTCCGACCACTCTGAATCCGCCACCTGCGGATACGTGAGCATGAAAATGAACACCTGTCACTGCCTGCAGTGTCACAGGTCACTAGGTGTCTCGGCTCAGGCTGACCTTGGCTGTCTTCTGCCCAGGCAAGGAGCCTAATCCTTCAAAGGCAATGAGGACATGTGGTCATTGGCCGACATTCTTTCTTTCATCCACACAGCGGTCTAGATGAGGGGAAAGAGGCCAGGTAGGCCAGGTGAAGGCTGAGTGCGGGGCCTAAGGCTTCTTTCCCAATCACCATGGAGACAGCCACCGGAAGGCTGGCCGGAACTTCTGACGGGGACGGGTCACAGACACTGAGCCAATAGGAGAGGTCCAGCCTCAGCGGCCAGTTCCGCAGAGCCCTCCATTTCACCCATGGACACACGACGGCCCCTTCTCTTTTGGGCCACAAAACCGAGGGCACCCAGGGAATCACTTCACAGTAGGCAGCCCCTGATGTGGACACGTTCGACACACTGGGCCAGCAGGCAGGTACCACTTTTCCACTTACGCTAGGATATCAGTAGGCAAGGCGCCCTTCCTCAGCATCTATGGCCCCTCTGTGTATGTGTTCCTTCGGAGAACTCTCTTCGTTCTACCCTTGAGACACATCACAAGTATGAGGGGCCTGAGAGAGAGCCTAGCGATGAAACGGGGGAGGCTTCTGGCTGTCCTGCTTCCCCGTGGGTAGACAATAGCAGGTAGTCTCTCTGCAAGGTCTTAGCTTCTGTTGATTGACATGGGCGATACAGTAGGGGCGGACCCCGGCCAGGTGGAGCTTGTGGGCAGATGCAACCTCTCCGGCGACGAATAATTCCGCTGCTGCTTTGTATGGTGAAAACCTCCCCCCGCCACGTGGGATGGGTAGAGAACACTGACCCACACCCGCCAGGGGCCTTTCCTGGGACTAAAGATCCCAACATGGTCTCAACGTCGTCACCCTCTCAGCACACACCTTTCCTGCACACGTAATCCTGCCTTTCTCCGTCAGGGCCCTATCCTACCAGGAGAAAAAGCAAGCCGCTCAAAACGGCCGATGCCAGGGAAATCGAGGAAACACTGCCATTTTCCCAATTTTGGCTGTCTACATGTCCCCGCCTCCGCTGCAAGGCTGCGCATGTGGCCGGGCTCCGAAGGCAAGGCCGAAATCCTGGCAGCCTGGGCCCCAGCCGTCCAGTGGTTTATGGACGTGGGGACACGCATGACCTCTTCGCCACATACAGGAGGGATCCTTGGGCCCTTCACTGGCTCGCCATTCAGCTCCATGACGTCCACTACCGGCCCCGGCCTTTGCTTTGGCTGGTGCCCCACTGAACGTGTGCTCCGGAGCGATGTTTCTCCACCCATCACTATCATTCTGCCACCAGGCGATATGTGAGTGTGGGAGTCACCATTTGTCACCGGCAGCAGTGTCACAAGGCAGTAGACTTCCAGGTACCCGCTGACCTAGGCTGCCTTCTGCCCCAGGCAAGGTCCCGAATTCTTTATCCCAGGTGCTGACACCAGGGCACTGGCGGACATTCATTTGGAGCAACACAGAGGTCTGAGTGAGGGTCAGCGGGCCAGGGAGCTGAAGTGAAGGCCAGGTGGGCGGGGCTAAGGCTTCTTTGCCATCACCATAGAGACAGTCCCCCCACCGGAAGAGTGGGCGGAGCTTGCGATGGGCCTGCTGACAAGACCGAGCCAATGGCAGAGATCCGGCCCGCCAGGCAGATGACACAGGGCCCTCCATCGTGACCTACGACACCTAGTGGCCACAGGATTTGAGCACACCCTGGGAAAGGCTACGCAGGCACAAGGCAGCCCCTGGTGCGGACTGCTTCAGGGCATTGGCAGAGCAGGCCAGGTACCTCTTTCCCACTTTCCTGAGGATATCAGTACGCAAGGCATCCCCACTCAGCATCTCTTGCCTCTCTCTGTCTCTCTCTGGATGTGTTCCTTCTCTGAAATCTCTTCCTTCTCCCCCTTGTCACTTCACACCTTGGAGTGCCTGACAGAGGGCCTAGAGACGAAAGAGCAAACGGGGAAGTCCTCTGGCTCTACCGGTTGCCCAAGGGCAGAGAAGATCTGCTAGTCTATCTGGAAGGTCTAGAGAGTAGCCACGGATTGGGAAGCTACATCACGGGCGGACATGGCCAGGTGAAGCTTGCTGACATGTAGCAGCCTTTCCGGAGACTACTAATTCCGGGGATAACATTCTATGCAAATACCCGGCTGAGTGGCATGGGGGCAGAAAACATTGACACATACCTGCCAGAGGCCTATCCTGGGTCTGAGGAGTCCACCGTGGTCTCCAGCGACTCATCATCTCAGCACACACTTTGCCTGCACACATGGAATTCGCCTCTCTCCACGAATGCCTTCTCCTGCTAGGAAACACACGATGTCACTCAGCCAAAGGAGAGCACAGGCAAAGTCAACTGAAGGCCCCATTTTCAAGATTTTGCCCTCTGCTGGGCCACAGCCTCCGCTGGCACAGTGCATGTGTGACACTTCTCCGAAGACAAGGCCGAAATCTGGGCATCCAGGGCCCAAGCAGTCCAGAGTCTGCGCGTGGCGGCATATGGATCACCTCTTTGCCACGAACAGGAGAGAGGCCTGGGCCCTACAGTGGCTCCGCTAGAGCTCCACGACCTCAGCTATTTTCCCTGACCTTTCCCCCGTGCCCTCGTGTGTGTGTGTCATCCCTAGTTACGCTTCTCCTCCGACCACTCTGAATCCGCCACCTGCGGATACGTGAGCATGAAAATGAACACCTGTCACTGCCTGCAGTGTCACAGGTCACTAGGTGTCTCGGCTCAGGCTGACCTTGGCTGTCTTCTGCCCAGGCAAGGAGCCTAATCCTTCAAAGGCAATGAGGACATGTGGTCATTGGCCGACATTCTTTCTTTCATCCACACAGCGGTCTAGATGAGGGGAAAGAGGCCAGGTAGGCCAGGTGAAGGCTGAGTGCGGGGCCTAAGGCTTCTTTCCCAATCACCATGGAGACAGCCACCGGAAGGCTGGCCGGAACTTCTGACGGGGACGGGTCACAGACACTGAGCCAATAGGAGAGGTCCAGCCTCAGCGGCCAGTTCCGCAGAGCCCTCCATTTCACCCATGGACACACGACGGCCCCTTCTCTTTTGGGCCACAAAACCGAGGGCACCCAGGGAATCACTTCACAGTAGGCAGCCCCTGATGTGGACACGTTCGACACACTGGGCCAGCAGGCAGGTACCACTTTTCCACTTACGCTAGGATATCAGTAGGCAAGGCGCCCTTCCTCAGCATCTATGGCCCCTCTGTGTATGTGTTCCTTCGGAGAACTCTCTTCGTTCTACCCTTGAGACACATCACAAGTATGAGGGGCCTGAGAGAGAGCCTAGCGATGAAACGGGGGAGGCTTCTGGCTGTCCTGCTTCCCCGTGGGTAGACAATAGCAGGTAGTCTCTCTGCAAGGTCTTAGCTTCTGTTGATTGACATGGGCGATACAGTAGGGGCGGACCCCGGCCAGGTGGAGCTTGTGGGCAGATGCAACCTCTCCGGCGACGAATAATTCCGCTGCTGCTTTGTATGGTGAAAACCTCCCCCCGCCACGTGGGATGGGTAGAGAACACTGACCCACACCCGCCAGGGGCCTTTCCTGGGACTAAAGATCCCAACATGGTCTCAACGTCGTCACCCTCTCAGCACACACCTTTCCTGCACACGTAATCCTGCCTTTCTCCGTCAGGGCCCTATCCTACCAGGAGAAAAAGCAAGCCGCTCAAAACGGCCGATGCCAGGGAAATCGAGGAAACACTGCCATTTTCCCAATTTTGGCTGTCTACATGTCCCCGCCTCCGCTGCAAGGCTGCGCATGTGGCCGGGCTCCGAAGGCAAGGCCGAAATCCTGGCAGCCTGGGCCCCAGCCGTCCAGTGGTTTATGGACGTGGGGACACGCATGACCTCTTCGCCACATACAGGAGGGATCCTTGGGCCCTTCACTGGCTCGCCATTCAGCTCCATGACGTCCACTACCGGCCCCGGCCTTTGCTTTGGCTGGTGCCCCACTGAACGTGTGCTCCGGAGCGATGTTTCTCCACCCATCACTATCATTCTGCCACCAGGCGATATGTGAGTGTGGGAGTCACCATTTGTCACCGGCAGCAGTGTCACAAGGCAGTAGACTTCCAGGTACCCGCTGACCTAGGCTGCCTTCTGCCCCAGGCAAGGTCCCGAATTCTTTATCCCAGGTGCTGACACCAGGGCACTGGCGGACATTCATTTGGAGCAACACAGAGGTCTGAGTGAGGGTCAGCGGGCCAGGGAGCTGAAGTGAAGGCCAGGTGGGCGGGGCTAAGGCTTCTTTGCCATCACCATAGAGACAGTCCCCCCACCGGAAGAGTGGGCGGAGCTTGCGATGGGCCTGCTGACAAGACCGAGCCAATGGCAGAGATCCGGCCCGCCAGGCAGATGACACAGGGCCCTCCATTGTGACCTACGACACCTAGTGGCCACAGGATTTGAGCACACCCTGGGAAAGGCTACGCAGGCACAAGGCAGCCCCTGGTGCGGACTGCTTCAGGGCATTGGCAGAGCAGGCCAGGTACCTCTTTCCCACTTTCCTGAGGATATCAGTACGCAAGGCATCCCCACTCAGCATCTCTTGCCTCCCTCTGTCTCTCTCTGGATGTGTTCCTTCTTTGAAATCTCTTCCTTCTCCCCCTTGTCACTTCACACCTTGGAGTGCCTGACAGAGGGCCTAGAGACGAAAGAGCAAACGGGGAAGTCCTCTGGCTCTACCGGTTGCCCAAGGGCAGAGAAGATCTGCTAGTCTATCTGGAAGGTCTAGAGAGTAGCCACGGATTGGGAAGCTACATCACGGGCGGACATGGCCAGGTGAAGCTTGCTGACATGTAGCAGCCTTTCCGGAGACTACTAATTCCGGGGATAATATTCTATGCAAATACCCGGCTGAGTGGCATGGGGGCAGAAAACATTGACACATACCTGCCAGAGGCCTATCCTGGGTCTGAGGAGTCCACCGTGGTCTCCAGCGACTCATCATCTCAGCACACACTTTGCCTGCACACATGGAATCCGCCTCTCTCCACGAATGCCTTCTCCTGCTAGGAAACACACGATGTCACTCAGCCAAAGGAGAGCACAGGCAAAGTCAACTGAAGGCCCCATTTTCAAGATTTTGCCCTCTGCTGGGCCACAGCCTCCGCTGGCACAGTGCATGTGTGACACTTCTCCGAAGACAAGGCCGAAATCTGGGCATCCAGGGCCCAAGCAGTCCAGAGTCTGCGCGTGGCGGCATATGGATCACCTCTTTGCCACGAACAGGAGAGAGGCCTGGGCCCTACAGTGGCTCCGCTAGAGCTCCACGACCTCAGCTATTTTCCCTGACCTTTCCCCCGTGCCCTCGTGTGTGTGTGTCATCCCTAGTTACGCTTCTCCTCCGACCACTCTGAATCCGCCACCTGCGGATACGTGAGCATGAAAATGAACACCTGTCACTGCCTGCAGTGTCACAGGTCACTAGGTGTCTAGGCTCAGGCTGACCTTGGCTGTCTTCTGCCCAGGCAAGGAGCCTAATCCTTCAAAGGCAATGAGGACATGTGGTCATTGGCCGACATTCTTTCTTTCATCCACACAGCGGTCTAGATGAGGGGAAAGAGGCCAGGTAGGCCAGGTGAAGGCTGAGTGCGGGGCCTAAGGCTTCTTTCCCAATCACCATGGAGACAGCCACCGGAAGGCTGGCCGGAACTTCTGACGGGGACGGGTCACAGACACTGAGCCAATAGGAGAGGTCCAGCCTCAGCGGCCAGTTCCGCAGAGCCCTCCATTTCACCCATGGACACACGACGGCCCCTTCTCTTTTGGGCCACAAAACCGAGGGCACCCAGGGAATCACTTCACAGTAGGCAGCCCCTGATGTGGACACGTTCGACACACTGGGCCAGCAGGCAGGTACCACTTTTCCACTTACGCTAGGATATCAGTAGGCAAGGCGCCCTTCCTCAGCATCTATGGCCCCTCTGTGTATGTGTTCCTTCGGAGAACTCTCTTCGTTCTACCCTTGAGACACATCACAAGTATGAGGGGCCTGAGAGAGAGCCTAGCGATGAAACGGGGGAGGCTTCTGGCTGTCCTGCTTCCCCGTGGGTAGACAATAGCAGGTAGTCTCTCTGCAAGGTCTTAGCTTCTGTTGATTGACATGGGCGATACAGTAGGGGCGGACCCCGGCCAGGTGGAGCTTGTGGGCAGATGCAACCTCTCCGGCGACGAATAATTCCGCTGCTGCTTTGTATGGTGAAAACCTCCCCCCGCCACGTGGGATGGGTAGAGAACACTGACCCACACCCGCCAGGGGCCTTTCCTGGGACTAAAGATCCCAACATGGTCTCAACGTCGTCACCCTCTCAGCACACACCTTTCCTGCACACGTAATCCTGCCTTTCTCCGTCAGGGCCCTATCCTACCAGGAGAAAAAGCAAGCCGCTCAAAACGGCCGATGCCAGGGAAATCGAGGAAACACTGCCATTTTCCCAATTTTGGCTGTCTACATGTCCCCGCCTCCGCTGCAAGGCTGCGCATGTGGCCGGGCTCCGAAGGCAAGGCCGAAATCCTGGCAGCCTGGGCCCCAGCCGTCCAGTGGTTTATGGACGTGGGGACACGCATGACCTCTTCGCCACATACAGGAGGGATCCTTGGGCCCTTCACTGGCTCGCCATTCAGCTCCACGACGTCCACTACCGGCCCTGGCCTTTGCTTTGGCTGGTGCCCCACTGAACGTGTGCTCCGGAGCGATGTTTCTCCACCCATCACTATCATTCTGCCACCAGGCGATATGTGAGTGTGGGAGTCACCATTTGTCACCGGCAGCAGTGTCACAAGGCAGTAGACTTCCAGGTACCCGCTGACCTAGTCTGCCTTCTGCCCCAGGCAAGGTCCCGAATTCTTTATCCCAGGTGCTGACACCAGGGCACTGGCGGACATTCATTTGGAGCAACACAGAGGTCTGAGTGAGGGTCAGCGGGCCAGGGAGCTGAAGTGAAGGCCAGGTGGGCGGGGCTAAGGCTTCTTTGCCATCACCATAGAGACAGTCCCCCCACCGGAAGAGTGGGCGGAGCTTGCGATGGGCCTGCTGACAAGACCGAGCCAATGGCAGAGATCCGGCCCGCCAGGCAGATGACACAGGGCCCTCCATTGTGACCTACGACACCTAGTGGCCACGGGATTTCAGCACTCCCTGGGAAAGGCTACGCAGGCACAAGGCAGCCCCTGGTGCGGACTGCTTCAGGGCATTGGCAGAGCAGGCCAGGTACCTCTTTCCCACTTTCCTGAGGATATCAGTACGCAAGGCATCCCCACTCAGCATCTCTTGCCTCTCTCTGTCTCTCTCTGGATGTGTTCCTTCTCTGAAATCTCTTCCTTCTCCCCCTTGTCACTTCACACCTTGGAGTGCCTGAAAGAGGGCCTAGAGACGAAAGAGCAAACGGGGAAGGCCTCTGGCTCTACCGGTTGCCCAAGGGCAGAGAAGATCTGCTAGTCTATCTGGAAGGTCTAGAGAGTAGCCACGGATTGGGAAGCTACATCACGGGCGGACATGGCCAGGTGAAGCTTGCTGACATGTAGCAGCCTTTCCGGAGACTACTAATTCCGGGGATAATATTCTATGCAAATACCCGGCTGAGTGGCATGGGGGCAGAAAACATTGACACATACCTGCCAGAGGTCTATCCTGGGTCTGAGGAGTCCACCGTGGTCTCCAGCGACTCATCATCTCAGCACACACTTTGCCTGCACACATGGAATCCGCCTCTCTCCACGAATGCCTTCTCCTGCTAGGAAACACACGATGTCACTCAGCCAAAGGAGAGCACAGGCAAAGTCAACTGAAGGCCCCATTTTCAAGATTTTGCCCTCTGCTGGGCCACAGCCTCCGCTGGCACAGTGCATGTGTGACACTTCTCCGAAGACAAGGCCGAAATCTGGGCATCCAGGGCCCAAGCAGTCCAGAGTCTGCGCGTGGCGGCATATGGATCACCTCTTTGCCACGAACAGGAGAGAGGCCTGGGCCCTACAGTGGCTCCGCTAGAGCTCCACGACCTCAGCTATTTTCCCTGACCTTTCCCCCGTGCCGTCGTGTGTGTGTGTCATCCCTAGTTACGCTTCTCCTCCGACCACTCTGAATCCGCCACCTGCGGATACGTGAGCATGAAAATGAACACCTGTCACTGCCTGCAGTGTCACAGGTCACTAGGTGTCTAGGCTCAGGCTGACCTTGGCTGTCTTCTGCCCAGGCAAGGAGCCTAATCCTTCAAAGGCAATGAGGACATGTGGTCATTGGCCGACATTCTTTCTTTCATCCACACAGCGGTCTAGATGAGGGGAAAGAGGCCAGGTAGGCCAGGTGAAGGCTGAGTGCGGGGCCTAAGGCTTCTTTCCCAATCACCATGGAGACAGCCACCGGAAGGCTGGCCGGAACTTCTGACGGGGACGGGTCACAGACACTGAGCCAATAGGAGAGGTCCAGCCTCAGCGGCCAGTTCCGCAGAGCACTCCATTTCACCCATGGACACACGACGGCCCCTTCTCTTTTGGGCCACAAAACCGAGGGCACCCAGGGAATCACTTCACAGTAGGCAGCCCCTGATGTGGACACGTTCGACACACTGGGCCAGCAGGCAGGTACCACTTTTCCACTTACGCTAGGATATCAGTAGGCAAGGCGCCCTTCCTCAGCATCTATGGCCCCTCTGTGTATGTGTTCCTTCGGAGAACTCTCTTCGTTCTACCCTTGAGACACATCACAAGTATGAGGGGCCTGAGAGAGAGCCTAGCGATGAAACGGGGGAGGCTTCTGGCTGTCCTGCTTCCCCGTGGGTAGACAATAGCAGGTAGTCTCTCTGCAAGGTCTTAGCTTCTGTTGATTGACATGGGCGATACAGTAGGGGCGGACCCCGGCCAGGTGGAGCTTGTGGGCAGATGCAACCTCTCCGGCGACGAATAATTCCGCTGCTGCTTTGTATGGTGAAAACCTCCCCCCGCCACGTGGGATGGGTAGAGAACACTGACCCACACCCGCCAGGGGCCTTTCCTGGGACTAAAGATCCCAACATGGTCTCAACGTCGTCACCCTCTCAGCACACACCTTTCCTGCACACGTAATCCTGCCTTTCTCCGTCAGGGCCCTATCCTACCAGGAGAAAAAGCAAGCCGCTCAAAACGGCCGATGCCAGGGAAATCGAGGAAACACTGCCATTTTCCCAATTTTGGCTGTCTACATGTCCCCGCCTCCGCTGCAAGGCTGCGCATGTGGCCGGGCTCCGAAGGCAAGGCCGAAATCCTGGCAGCCTGGGCCCCAGCCGTCCAGTGGTTTATGGACGTGGGGACACGCATGACCTCTTCGCCACATACAGGAGGGATCCTTGGGCCCTTCACTGGCTCGCCATTCAGCTCCACGACGTCCACTACCGGCCCTGGCCTTTGCTTTGGCTGGTGCCCCACTGAACGTGTGCTCCGGAGCGATGTTTCTCCACCCATCACTATCATTCTGCCACCAGGCGATATGTGAGTGTGGGAGTCACCATTTGTCACCGGCAGCAGTGTCACAAGGCAGTAGACTTCCAGGTACCCGCTGACCTAGTCTGCCTTCTGCCCCAGGCAAGGTCCCGAATTCTTTATCCCAGGTGCTGACACCAGGGCACTGGCGGACATTCATTTGGAGCAACACAGAGGTCTGAGTGAGGGTCAGCGGGCCAGGGAGCTGAAGTGAAGGCCAGGTGGGCGGGGCTAAGGCTTCTTTGCCATCACCATAGAGACAGTCCCCCCACCGGAAGAGTGGGCGGAGCTTGCGATGGGCCTGCTGACAAGACCGAGCCAATGGCAGAGATCCGGCCCGCCAGGCAGATGACACAGGGCCCTCCATTGTGACCTACGACACCTAGTGGCCACGGGATTTCAGCACTCCCTGGGAAAGGCTACGCAGGCACAAGGCAGCCCCTGGTGCGGACTGCTTCAGGGCATTGGCAGAGCAGGCCAGGTACCTCTTTCCCACTTTCCTGAGGATATCAGTACGCAAGGCATCCCCACTCAGCATCTCTTGCCTCTCTCTGTCTCTCTCTGGATGTGTTCCTTCTCTGAAATCTCTTCCTTCTCCCCCTTGTCACTTCACACCTTGGAGTGCCTGAAAGAGGGCCTAGAGACGAAAGAGCAAACGGGGAAGTCCTCTGGCTCTACCAGTTGCCCAAGGGCAGAGAAGATCTGCTAGTCTATCTGGAAGGTCTAGAGAGTAGCCACGGATTGGGAAGCTACATCACGGGCGGACATGGCCAGGTGAAGCTTGCTGACATGTAGCAGCCTTTCCGGAGACTACTAATTCCGGGGATAATATTCTATGCAAATACCCGGCTGAGTGGCATGGGGGCAGAAAACATTGACACATACCTGCCAGAGGCCTATCCTGGGTCTGAGGAGTCCACCGTGGTCTCCAGCGACTCATCATCTCAGCACACACTTTGCCTGCACACATGGAATCCGCCTCTCTCCACGAATGCCTTCTCCTGCTAGGAAACACACGATGTCACTCAGCCAAAGGAGAGCACAGGCAAAGTCAACTGAAGGCCCCATTTTCAAGATTTTGCCCTCTGCTGGGCCACAGCCTCCGCTGGCACAGTGCATGTGTGACACTTCTCCGAAGACAAGGCCGAAATCTGGGCATCCAGGGCCCAAGCAGTCCAGAGTCTGCGCGTGGCGGCATATGGATCACCTCTTTGCCACGAACAGGAGAGAGGCCTGGGCCCTACAGTGGCTCCGCTAGAGCTCCACGACCTCAGCTATTTTCCCTGACCTTTCCCCCGTGCCCTCGTGTGTGTGTGTCATCCCTAGTTACGCTTCTCCTCCGACCACTCTGAATCCGCCACCTGCGGATACGTGAGCATGAAAATGAACACCTGTCACTGCCTGCAGTGTCACAGGTCACTAGGTGTCTAGGCTCAGGCTGACCTTGGCTGTCTTCTGCCCAGGCAAGGAGCCTAATCCTTCAAAGGCAATGAGGACATGTGGTCATTGGCCGACATTCTTTCTTTCATCCACACAGCGGTCTAGATGAGGGGAAAGAGGCCAGGTAGGCCAGGTGAAGGCTGAGTGCGGGGCCTAAGGCTTCTTTCCCAATCACCATGGAGACAGCCACCGGAAGGCTGGCCGGAACTTCTGACGGGGACGGGTCACAGACACTGAGCCAATAGGAGAGGTCCAGCCTCAGCGGCCAGTTCCGCAGAGCCCTCCATTTCACCCATGGACACACGACGGCCCCTTCTCTTTTGGGCCACAAAACCGAGGGCACCCAGGGAATCACTTCACAGTAGGCAGCCCCTGATGTGGACACGTTCGACACACTGGGCCAGCAGGCAGGTACCACTTTTCCACTTACGCTAGGATATCAGTAGGCAAGGCGCCCTTCCTCAGCATCTATGGCCCCTCTGTGTATGTGTTCCTTCGGAGAACTCTCTTCGTTCTACCCTTGAGACACATCACAAGTATGAGGGGCCTGAGAGAGAGCCTAGCGATGAAACGGGGGAGGCTTCTGGCTGTCCTGCTTCCCCGTGGGTAGACAATAGCAGGTAGTCTCTCTGCAAGGTCTTAGCTTCTGTTGATTGACATGGGCGATACAGTAGGGGCGGACCCCGGCCAGGTGGAGCTTGTGGGCAGATGCAACCTCTCCGGCGACGAATAATTCCGCTGCTGCTTTGTATGGTGAAAACCTCCCCCCGCCACGTGGGATGGGTAGAGAACACTGACCCACACCCGCCAGGGGCCTTTCCTGGGACTAAAGATCCCAACATGGTCTCAACGTCGTCACCCTCTCAGCACACACCTTTCCTGCACACGTAATCCTGCCTTTCTCCGTCAGGGCCCTATCCTACCAGGAGAAAAAGCAAGCCGCTCAAAACGGCCGATGCCAGGGAAATCGAGGAAACACTGCCATTTTCCCAATTTTGGCTGTCTACATGTCCCCGCCTCCGCTGCAAGGCTGCGCATGTGGCCGGGCTCCGAAGGCAAGGCCGAAATCCTGGCAGCCTGGGCCCCAGCCGTCCAGTGGTTTATGGACGTGGGGACACGCATGACCTCTTCGCCACATACAGGAGGGATCCTTGGGCCCTTCACTGGCTCGCCATTCAGCTCCACGACGTCCACTACCGGCCCTGGCCTTTGCTTTGGCTGGTGCCCCACTGAACGTGTGCTCCGGAGCGATGTTTCTCCACCCATCACTATCATTCTGCCACCAGGCGATATGTGAGTGTGGGAGTCACCATTTGTCACCGGCAGCAGTGTCACAAGGCAGTAGACTTCCAGGTACCCGCTGACCTAGTCTGCCTTCTGCCCCAGGCAAGGTCCCGAATTCTTTATCCCAGGTGCTGACACCAGGGCACTGGCGGACATTCATTTGGAGCAACACAGAGGTCTGAGTGAGGGTCAGCGGGCCAGGGAGCTGAAGTGAAGGCCAGGTGGGCGGGGCTAAGGCTTCTTTGCCATCACCATAGAGACAGTCCCCCCACCGGAAGAGTGGGCGGAGCTTGCGATGGGCCTGCTGACAAGACCGAGCCAATGGCAGAGATCCGGCCCGCCAGGCAGATGACACAGGGCCCTCCATTGTGACCTACGACACCTAGTGGCCACGGGATTTCAGCACTCCCTGGGAAAGGCTACGCAGGCACAAGGCAGCCCCTGGTGCGGACTGCTTCAGGGCATTGGCAGAGCAGGCCAGGTACCTCTTTCCCACTTTCCTGAGGATATCAGTACGCAAGGCATCCCCACTCAGCATCTCTTGCCTCTCTCTGTCTCTCTCTGGATGTGTTCCTTCTCTGAAATCTCTTCCTTCTCCCCCTTGTCACTTCACACCTTGGAGTGCCTGAAAGAGGGCCTAGAGACGAAAGAGCAAACGGGGAAGGCCTCTGGCTCTACCGGTTGCCCAAGGGCAGAGAAGATCTGCTAGTCTATCTGGAAGGTCTAGAGAGTAGCCACGGATTGGGAAGCTACATCACGGGCGGACATGGCCAGGTGAAGCTTGCTGACATGTAGCAGCCTTTCCGGAGACTACTAATTCCGGGGATAATATTCTATGCAAATACCCGGCTGAGTGGCATGGGGGCAGAAAACATTGACACATACCTGCCAGAGGTCTATCCTGGGTCTGAGGAGTCCACCGTGGTCTCCAGCGACTCATCATCTCAGCACACACTTTGCCTGCACACATGGAATCCGCCTCTCTCCACGAATGCCTTCTCCTGCTAGGAAACACACGATGTCACTCAGCCAAAGGAGAGCACAGGCAAAGTCAACTGAAGGCCCCATTTTCAAGATTTTGCCCTCTGCTGGGCCACAGCCTCCGCTGGCACAGTGCATGTGTGACACTTCTCCGAAGACAAGGCCGAAATCTGGGCATCCAGGGCCCAAGCAGTCCAGAGTCTGCGCGTGGCGGCATATGGATCACCTCTTTGCCACGAACAGGAGAGAGGCCTGGGCCCTACAGTGGCTCCGCTAGAGCTCCACGACCTCAGCTATTTTCCCTGACCTTTCCCCCGTGCCGTCGTGTGTGTGTGTCATCCCTAGTTACGCTTCTCCTCCGACCACTCTGAATCCGCCACCTGCGGATACGTGAGCATGAAAATGAACACCTGTCACTGCCTGCAGTGTCACAGGTCACTAGGTGTCTAGGCTCAGGCTGACCTTGGCTGTCTTCTGCCCAGGCAAGGAGCCTAATCCTTCAAAGGCAATGAGGACATGTGGTCATTGGCCGACATTCTTTCTTTCATCCACACAGCGGTCTAGATGAGGGGAAAGAGGCCAGGTAGGCCAGGTGAAGGCTGAGTGCGGGGCCTAAGGCTTCTTTCCCAATCACCATGGAGACAGCCACCGGAAGGCTGGCCGGAACTTCTGACGGGGACGGGTCACAGACACTGAGCCAATAGGAGAGGTCCAGCCTCAGCGGCCAGTTCCGCAGAGCACTCCATTTCACCCATGGACACACGACGGCCCCTTCTCTTTTGGGCCACAAAACCGAGGGCACCCAGGGAATCACTTCACAGTAGGCAGCCCCTGATGTGGACACGTTCGACACACTGGGCCAGCAGGCAGGTACCACTTTTCCACTTACGCTAGGATATCAGTAGGCAAGGCGCCCTTCCTCAGCATCTATGGCCCCTCTGTGTATGTGTTCCTTCGGAGAACTCTCTTCGTTCTACCCTTGAGACACATCACAAGTATGAGGGGCCTGAGAGAGAGCCTAGCGATGAAACGGGGGAGGCTTCTGGCTGTCCTGCTTCCCCGTGGGTAGACAATAGCAGGTAGTCTCTCTGCAAGGTCTTAGCTTCTGTTGATTGACATGGGCGATACAGTAGGGGCGGACCCCGGCCAGGTGGAGCTTGTGGGCAGATGCAACCTCTCCGGCGACGAATAATTCCGCTGCTGCTTTGTATGGTGAAAACCTCCCCCCGCCACGTGGGATGGGTAGAGAACACTGACCCACACCCGCCAGGGGCCTTTCCTGGGACTAAAGATCCCAACATGGTCTCAACGTCGTCACCCTCTCAGCACACACCTTTCCTGCACACGTAATCCTGCCTTTCTCCGTCAGGGCCCTATCCTACCAGGAGAAAAAGCAAGCCGCTCAAAACGGCCGATGCCAGGGAAATCGAGGAAACACTGCCATTTTCCCAATTTTGGCTGTCTACATGTCCCCGCCTCCGCTGCAAGGCTGCGCATGTGGCCGGGCTCCGAAGGCAAGGCCGAAATCCTGGCAGCCTGGGCCCCAGCCGTCCAGTGGTTTATGGACGTGGGGACACGCATGACCTCTTCGCCACATACAGGAGGGATCCTTGGGCCCTTCACTGGCTCGCCATTCAGCTCCACGACGTCCACTACCGGCCCTGGCCTTTGCTTTGGCTGGTGCCCCACTGAACGTGTGCTCCGGAGCGATGTTTCTCCACCCATCACTATCATTCTGCCACCAGGCGATATGTGAGTGTGGGAGTCACCATTTGTCACCGGCAGCAGTGTCACAAGGCAGTAGACTTCCAGGTACCCGCTGACCTAGTCTGCCTTCTGCCCCAGGCAAGGTCCCGAATTCTTTATCCCAGGTGCTGACACCAGGGCACTGGCGGACATTCATTTGGAGCAACACAGAGGTCTGAGTGAGGGTCAGCGGGCCAGGGAGCTGAAGTGAAGGCCAGGTGGGCGGGGCTAAGGCTTCTTTGCCATCACCATAGAGACAGTCCCCCCACCGGAAGAGTGGGCGGAGCTTGCGATGGGCCTGCTGACAAGACCGAGCCAATGGCAGAGATCCGGCCCGCCAGGCAGATGACACAGGGCCCTCCATTGTGACCTACGACACCTAGTGGCCACGGGATTTCAGCACTCCCTGGGAAAGGCTACGCAGGCACAAGGCAGCCCCTGGTGCGGACTGCTTCAGGGCATTGGCAGAGCAGGCCAGGTACCTCTTTCCCACTTTCCTGAGGATATCAGTACGCAAGGCATCCCCACTCAGCATCTCTTGCCTCTCTCTGTCTCTCTCTGGATGTGTTCCTTCTCTGAAATCTCTTCCTTCTCCCCCTTGTCACTTCACACCTTGGAGTGCCTGAAAGAGGGCCTAGAGACGAAAGAGCAAACGGGGAAGGCCTCTGGCTCTACCGGTTGCCCAAGGGCAGAGAAGATCTGCTAGTCTATCTGGAAGGTCTAGAGAGTAGCCACGGATTGGGAAGCTACATCACGGGCGGACATGGCCAGGTGAAGCTTGCTGACATGTAGCAGCCTTTCCGGAGACTACTAATTCCGGGGATAATATTCTATGCAAATACCCGGCTGAGTGGCATGGGGGCAGAAAACATTGACACATACCTGCCAGAGGTCTATCCTGGGTCTGAGGAGTCCACCGTGGTCTCCAGCGACTCATCATCTCAGCACACACTTTGCCTGCACACATGGAATCCGCCTCTCTCCACGAATGCCTTCTCCTGCTAGGAAACACACGATGTCACTCAGCCAAAGGAGAGCACAGGCAAAGTCAACTGAAGGCCCCATTTTCAAGATTTTGCCCTCTGCTGGGCCACAGCCTCCGCTGGCACAGTGCATGTGTGACACTTCTCCGAAGACAAGGCCGAAATCTGGGCATCCAGGGCCCAAGCAGTCCAGAGTCTGCGCGTGGCGGCATATGGATCACCTCTTTGCCACGAACAGGAGAGAGGCCTGGGCCCTACAGTGGCTCCGCTAGAGCTCCACGACCTCAGCTATTTTCCCTGACCTTTCCCCCGTGCCCTCGTGTGTGTGTGTCATCCCTAGTTACGCTTCTCCTCCGACCACTCTGAATCCGCCACCTGCGGATACGTGAGCATGAAAATGAACACCTGTCACTGCCTGCAGTGTCACAGGTCACTAGGTGTCTAGGCTCAGGCTGACCTTGGCTGTCTTCTGCCCAGGCAAGGAGCCTAATCCTTCAAAGGCAATGAGGACATGTGGTCATTGGCCGACATTCTTTCTTTCATCCACACAGCGGTCTAGATGAGGGGAAAGAGGCCAGGTAGGCCAGGTGAAGGCTGAGTGCGGGGCCTAAGGCTTCTTTCCCAATCACCATGGAGACAGCCACCGGAAGGCTGGCCGGAACTTCTGACGGGGACGGGTCACAGACACTGAGCCAATAGGAGAGGTCCAGCCTCAGCGGCCAGTTCCGCAGAGCCCTCCATTTCACCCATGGACACACGACGGCCCCTTCTCTTTTGGGCCACAAAACCGAGGGCACCCAGGGAATCACTTCACAGTAGGCAGCCCCTGATGTGGACACGTTCGACACACTGGGCCAGCAGGCAGGTACCACTTTTCCACTTACGCTAGGATATCAGTAGGCAAGGCGCCCTTCCTCAGCATCTATGGCCCCTCTGTGTATGTGTTCCTTCGGAGAACTCTCTTCGTTCTACCCTTGAGACACATCACAAGTATGAGGGGCCTGAGAGAGAGCCTAGCGATGAAACGGGGGAGGCTTCTGGCTGTCCTGCTTCCCCGTGGGTAGACAATAGCAGGTAGTCTCTCTGCAAGGTCTTAGCTTCTGTTGATTGACATGGGCGATACAGTAGGGGCGGACCCCGGCCAGGTGGAGCTTGTGGGCAGATGCAACCTCTCCGGCGACGAATAATTCCGCTGCTGCTTTGTATGGTGAAAACCTCCCCCCGCCACGTGGGATGGGTAGAGAACACTGACCCACACCCGCCAGGGGCCTTTCCTGGGACTAAAGATCCCAACATGGTCTCAACGTCATCACCCTCTCAGCACACACCTTTCCTGCACACGTAATCCTGCCTTTCTCCGTCAGGGCCCTATCCTACCAGGAGAAAAAGCAAGCCACTCAAAACGGCCGATGCCAGGGAAATCGAGGAAACACTGCCATTTTCCCAATTTTGGCTGTCTACATGTCCCCGCCTCCGCTGCAAGGCTGCGCATGTGGCCGGGCTCCGAAGGCAAGGCCGAAATCCTGGCAGCCTGGGCCCCAGCCGTCCAGTGGTTTATGGACGTGGGGACACGCATGACCTCTTCGCCACATACAGGAGGGATCCTTGGGCCCTTCACTGGCTCGCCATTCAGCTCCATGACGTCCACTACCGGCCCCGGCCTTTGCATTGGCTGGTGCCCCACTGAACGTGTGCTCCGGAGCGATGTTTCTCCACCCATCACTATCATTCTGCCACCAGGCGATATGTGAGTGTGGGAGTCACCATTTGTCACCGGCAGCAGTGTCACAAGGCAGTAGACTTCCAGGTACCCGCTGACCTAGGCTGCCTTCTGCCCCAGGCAAGGTCCCGAATTCTTTATCCCAGGTGCTGACACCAGGGCACTGGCGGACATTCATTTGGAGCAACACAGAGGTCTGAGTGAGGGTCAGCGGGCCAGGGAGCTGAAGTGAAGGCCAGGTGGGCGGGGCTAAGGCTTCTTTGCCATCACCATAGAGACAGTCCCCCCACCGGAAGAGTGGGCGGAGCTTGCGATGGGCCTGCTGACAAGACCGAGCCAATGGCAGAGATCCGGCCCGCCAGGCAGATGACACAGGGCCCTCCATTGTGACCTACGACACCTAGTGGCCACAGGATTTGAGCACACCCTGGGAAAGGCTACGCAGGCACAAGGCAGCCCCTGGTGCGGACTGCTTCAGGGCATTGGCAGAGCAGGCCAGGTACCTCTTTCCCACTTTCCTGAGGATATCAGTACGCAAGGCATCCCCACTCAGCATCTCTTGCCTCTCTCTGTCTCTCTCTGGATGTGTTCCTTCTCTGAAATCTCTTCCTTCTCCCCCTTGTCACTTCACACCTTGGAGTGCCTGACAGAGGGCCTAGAGACGAAAGAGCAAACGGGGAAGTCCTCTGGCTCTACCGGTTGCCCAAGGGCAGAGAAGATCTGCTAGTCTATCTGGAAGGTCTAGAGAGTAGCCACGGATTGGGAAGCTACATCACGGGCGGACATGGCCAGGTGAAGCTTGCTGACATGTAGCAGCCTTTCCGGAGACTACTAATTCCGGGGATAACATTCTATGCAAATACCCGGCTGAGTGGCATGGGGGCAGAAAACATTGACACATACCTGCCAGAGGCCTATCCTGGGTCTGAGGAGTCCACCGTGGTCTCCAGCGACTCATCATCTCAGCACACACTTTGCCTGCACACATGGAATCCGCCTCTCTCCACGAATGCCTTCTCCTGCTAGGAAACACACGATGTCACTCAGCCAAAGGAGAGCACAGGCAAAGTCAACTGAAGGCCCCATTTTCAAGATTTTGCCCTCTGCTGGGCCACAGCCTCCGCTGGCACAGTGCATGTGTGACACTTCTCCGAAGACAAGGCCGAAATCTGGGCATCCAGGGCCCAAGCAGTCCAGAGTCTGCGCGTGGCGGCATATGGATCACCTCTTTGCCACGAACAGGAGAGAGGCCTGGGCCCTACAGTGGCTCCGCTAGAGCTCCACGACCTCAGCTATTTTCCCTGACCTTTCCCCCGTGCCGTCGTGTGTGTGTGTCATCCCTAGTTACGCTTCTCCTCCGACCACTCTGAATCCGCCACCTGCGGATACGTGAGCATGAAAATGAACACCTGTCACTGCCTGCAGTGTCACAGGTCACTAGGTGTCTAGGCTCAGGCTGACCTTGGCTGTCTTCTGCCCAGGCAAGGAGCCTAATCCTTCAAAGGCAATGAGGACATGTGGTCATTGGCCGACATTCTTTCTTTCATCCACACAGCGGTCTAGATGAGGGGAAAGAGGCCAGGTAGGCCAGGTGAAGGCTGAGTGCGGGGCCTAAGGCTTCTTTCCCAATCACCATGGAGACAGCCACCGGAAGGCTGGCCGGAACTTCTGACGGGGACGGGTCACAGACACTGAGCCAATAGGAGAGGTCCAGCCTCAGCGGCCAGTTCCGCAGAGCACTCCATTTCACCCATGGACACACGACGGCCCCTTCTCTTTTGGGCCACAAAACCGAGGGCACCCAGGGAATCACTTCACAGTAGGCAGCCCCTGATGTGGACACGTTCGACACACTGGGCCAGCAGGCAGGTACCACTTTTCCACTTACGCTAGGATATCAGTAGGCAAGGCGCCCTTCCTCAGCATCTATGGCCCCTCTGTGTATGTGTTCCTTCGGAGAACTCTCTTCGTTCTACCCTTGAGACACATCACAAGTATGAGGGGCCTGAGAGAGAGCCTAGCGATGAAACGGGGGAGGCTTCTGGCTGTCCTGCTTCCCCGTGGGTAGACAATAGCAGGTAGTCTCTCTGCAAGGTCTTAGCTTCTGTTGATTGACATGGGCGATACAGTAGGGGCGGACCCCGGCCAGGTGGAGCTTGTGGGCAGATGCAACCTCTCCGGCGACGAATAATTCCGCTGCTGCTTTGTATGGTGAAAACCTCCCCCCGCCACGTGGGATGGGTAGAGAACACTGACCCACACCCGCCAGGGGCCTTTCCTGGGACTAAAGATCCCAACATGGTCTCAACGTCGTCACCCTCTCAGCACACACCTTTCCTGCACACGTAATCCTGCCTTTCTCCGTCAGGGCCCTATCCTACCAGGAGAAAAAGCAAGCCGCTCAAAACGGCCGATGCCAGGGAAATCGAGGAAACACTGCCATTTTCCCAATTTTGGCTGTCTACATGTCCCCGCCTCCGCTGCAAGGCTGCGCATGTGGCCGGGCTCCGAAGGCAAGGCCGAAATCCTGGCAGCCTGGGCCCCAGCCGTCCAGTGGTTTATGGACGTGGGGACACGCATGACCTCTTCGCCACATACAGGAGGGATCCTTGGGCCCTTCACTGGCTCGCCATTCAGCTCCACGACGTCCACTACCGGCCCTGGCCTTTGCTTTGGCTGGTGCCCCACTGAACGTGTGCTCCGGAGCGATGTTTCTCCACCCATCACTATCATTCTGCCACCAGGCGATATGTGAGTGTGGGAGTCACCATTTGTCACCGGCAGCAGTGTCACAAGGCAGTAGACTTCCAGGTACCCGCTGACCTAGTCTGCCTTCTCCCCAGGCAAGGTCCCGAATTCTTTATCCCAGGTGCTGACACCAGGGCACTGGCGGACATTCATTTGGAGCAACACAGAGGTCTGAGTGAGGGTCAGCGGGCCAGGGAGCTGAAGTGAAGGCCAGGTGGGCGGGGCTAAGGCTTCTTTGCCATCACCATAGAGACAGTCCCCCCACCGGAAGAGTGGGCGGAGCTTGCGATGGGCCTGCTGACAAGACCGAGCCAATGGCAGAGATCCGGCCCGCCAGGCAGATGACACAGGGCCCTCCATTGTGACCTACGACACCTAGTGGCCACGGGATTTGAGCACTCCCTGGGAAAGGCTACGCAGGCACAAGGCAGCCCCTGGTGCGGACTGCTTCAGGGCATTGGCAGAGCAGGCCAGGTACCTCTTTCCCACTTTCCTGAGGATATCAGTACGCAAGGCATCCCCACTCAGCATCTCTTGCCTCTCTCTGTCTCTCTCTGGATGTGTTCCTTCTCTGAAATCTCTTCCTTCTCCCCCTTGTCACTTCACACCTTGGAGTGCCTGACAGAGGGCCTAGAGACGAAAGAGCAAACGGGGAAGTCCTCTGGCTCTACCGGTTGCCCAAGGGCAGAGAAGATCTGCTAGTCTATCTGGAAGGTCTAGAGAGTAGCCACGGATTGGGAAGCTACATCACGGGCGGACATGGCCAGGTGAAGCTTGCTGACATGTAGCAGCCTTTCCGGAGACTACTAATTCCGGGGATAACATTCTATGCAAATACCCGGCTGAGTGGCATGGGGGCAGAAAACATTGACACATACCTGCCAGAGGCCTATCCTGGGTCTGAGGAGTCCACCGTGGTCTCCAGCGACTCATCATCTCAGCACACACTTTGCCTGCACACATGGAATCCGCCTCTCTCCACGAATGCCTTCTCCTGCTAGGAAACACACGATGTCACTCAGCCAAAGGAGAGCACAGGCAAAGTCAACTGAAGGCCCCGTTTTCAAGATTTTGCCCTCTGCTGGGCCACAGCCTCCGCTGGCACAGTGCATGTGTGACACTTCTCCGAAGACAAGGCCGAAATCTGGGCATCCAGGGCCCAAGCAGTCCAGAGTCTGCGCATGGTGGCATATGGATCACCTCTTTGCCACGAACAGGAGAGAGGCCTGGGCCCTACAGTGGCTCCGCTAGAGCTCCACGACCTCAGCTATTTTCCCTGACCTTTCCCCCGTGCCCTCGTGTGTGTGTGTCATCCCTAGTTACGCTTCTTCTCCGACCACTCTGAATCCGCCACCTGCGGATACGTGAGCATGAAAATGAACATCTGTCACTGCCTGCAGTGTCACAGGTCACTAGGTGTCTAGGCTCAGGCTGACCTTGGCTGTCTTCTGCCCAGGCAAGGAGCCTAATCCTTCAAAGGCAACGAGGACATGTGGTCATTGGCCGACATTCTTTCTTTCATCCACACAGCGGTCTAGATGAGGGGAAAGAGGCCAGGTAGGCCAGGTGAAGGCTGAGTGCGGGGCCTAAGGCTTCTTTCCCAATCACCATGGAGACAGCCACCGGAAGGCTGGCCGGAACTTCTGACGGGGACGGGTCACAGACACTGAGCCAATAGGAGAGGTCCAGCCTCAGCGGCCAGTTCCGCAGAGCCCTCCATTTCACCCATGGACACACGACGGCCCCTTCTCTTTTGGGCCACAAAACCGAGGGCACCCAGGGAATCACTTCACAGTAGGCAGCCCCTGATGTGGACACGTTCGACACACTGGGCCAGCAGGCAGGTACCACTTTTCCACTTACGCTAGGATATCAGTAGGCAAGGCGCCCTTCCTCAGCATCTATGGCCCCTCTGTGTATGTGTTCCTTCGGAGAACTCTCTTCGTTCTACCCTTGAGACACATCACAAGTATGAGGGGCCTGAGAGAGAGCCTAGCGATGAAACGGGGGAGGCTTCTGGCTGTCCTGCTTCCCCGTGGGTAGACAATAGCAGGTAGTCTCTCTGGAAGGTCTTAGCTTCTGTTGATTGACATGGGCGATACAGTAGGGGCGGACCCCGGCCAGGTGGAGCTTGTGGGCAGATGCAACCTCTCCGGCGACGAATAATTCCGCTGCAGCTTTGTATGGTGAAAACCTCCCCCCGCCACGTGGGATGGGTAGAGAACACTGACCCACACCCGCCAGGGGCCTTTCCTGGGACTAAAGATCCCAACATGGTCTCAACGTCGTCACCCTCTCAGCACACACCTTTCCTGCACACGTAATCCTGCCTTTCTCCGTCAGGGCCCTATCCTACCAGGAGAAAAAGCAAGCCGCTCAAAACGGCCGATGCCAGGGAAATCGAGGAAACACTGCCATTTTCCCAATTTTGGCTGTCTACATGTCCCCGCCTCCGCTGCAAGGCTGCGCATGTGGCCGGGCTCCGAAGGCAAGGCCGAAATCCTGGCAGCCTGGGCCCCAGCCGTCCAGTGGTTTATGGACGTGGGGACACGCATGACCTGTTCGCCACATACAGGAGGGATCCTTGGGCCCTTCACTGGCTCGCCATTCAGCTCCACCACGTCCACTACCGGCCCTGGCCTTTGCTTTGGCTGGTGCCCCACTGAACGTGTGCTCCGGAGCGATGTTTCTCCACCCATCACTATCATTCTGCCACCAGGCGACATGTGAGTGTGGGAGTCACCATTTGTCACTGGCAGCAGTGTCACAAGGCAGTAGACTTCCAGGTACCCGCTGACCTAGGCTGCCTTCTGCCCCAGGCAAGGTCCCGAATTCTTTATCCCAGGTGCTGACACCAGGGCACTGGCGGACATTCATTTGGAGCAACACAGAGGTCTGAGTGAGGGTCAGCGGGCCAGGGAGCTGAAGTGAAGGCCAGGTGGGCGGGGCTAAGGCTTCTTTGCCATCACCATAGAGACAGTCCCCCCACCGGAAGAGTGGGCGGAGCTTGCGATGGGCCTGCTGACAAGACCGAGCCAATGGCAGAGATCCGGCCCGCCAGGCAGATGACACAGGGCCCTCCATCGTGACCTACGACACCTAGTGGCCACGGGATTTCAGCACACCCTGGGAAAGGCTACGCAGGCACAAGGCAGCCCCTGGTGCGGACTGCTTCAGGGCATTGGCAGAGCAGGCCAGGTACCTCTTTCCCACTTTCCTGAGGATATCAGTACGCAAGGCATCCCCACTCAGCATCTCTTGCCTCTCTCTGTCTCTCTCTGGATGTGTTCCTTCTCTGAAATCTCTTCCTTCTCCCCCTTGTCACTTCACACCTTGGAGTGCCTGACAGAGGGCCTAGAGACGAAACAGCAAACGGGGAAGGCCTCTGGCTCTACCGGTTGCCCAAGGGCAGAGAAGATCTGCTAGTCTATCTGGAAGGTCTAGAGAGTAGCCAGGGATTGCGGAGCTACATCACGGGCGGACCTGGCCGGGTGAAGCTTGCTGACATGTAGCAGCCTCTCCGGAGACTACTAATTCCGGGGATAACATTCTATGCAGATACCCGGCTGAGTGCCATGGGCAGAAAACATTGACACATACCTGCCAGAGGCCTATCCCGGGTCTGAGGAGTCCACCCTGGTCTCCAGCGACTCATTGGTCTCAGCACACACATTGCCTGCACACATGGAATCCGCCTCTCTCCACGAATGCCTTCTCCTGCTAGGAAACACACGATGTCACTCAGCCAAAGGAGAGCACAGGCAAAGTCAACTGAAGGCCCCGTTTTCAAGATTTTGCCCTCTGCTGGGCCACAGCCTCCGCTGGCACAGTGCATGTGTGACACTTCTCCGAAGACAAGGCCGAAATCTGGGCATCCAGGGCCCAAGCAGTCCAGAGTCTGCGCATGGCGGCATATGGATCACCTCTTTGCCACGAACAGGAGAGAGGCCTGGGCCCTACAGTGGCTCCGCTAGAGCTCCATGACCTCAGCTATTTTCCCTGACCTTTCCCCCGTGCCCTCGTGTGTGTGTGTCATCCCTAGTTACGCTTCTTCTCCGACCACTCTGAATCCGCCACCTGCGGATACGTGAGCATGAAAATGAACACCTGTCACTGCCTGCAGTGTCACAGGTCACTAGGTGTCTAGGCTCAGGCTGACCTTGGCTGTCTTCTGCCCAGGCAAGGAGCCTAATCCTTCAAAGGCAACGAGGACATGTGGTCATTGGCCGACATTCTTTCTTTCATCCACACAGCGGTCTAGATGAGGGGAAAGAGGCCAGGTAGGCCAGGTGAAGGCTGAGTGCGGGGCCTAGGGCTTCTTTCCCAATCACCATGGAGACAGCCACCGGAAGGCTGGCCGGAACTTCTGACGGGGACGGGTCACAGACACTGAGCCAATAGGAGAGGTCCAGCCTCAGCGGCCAGTTCCGCAGAGCCCTCCATTTCACCCATGGACACACGACGGCCCCTTCTCTTTTGGGCCACAAAACCGAGGGCACCCAGGGAATCACTTCACAGTAGGCAGCCCCTGATGTGGACACGTTCGACACGCTGGGCCAGCAGGCAGGTACCACTTTTCCACTTACGCTAGGATATCAGTAGGCAAGGCGCCCTTCCTCAGCATCTATGACCCCTCTGTGTATGTGTTCCTTCGGAGAACTCTCTTCGTTCTACCCTTGAGACACATCACAAGTACGAGGGGCCTGAGAGAGAGCCTAGCGATGAAACGGGGGAGGCTTCTGGCTGTCCTGCTTCCCCGTGGGTAGACAATAGCAGGTAGTCTCTCTGCAAGGTCTTAGCTTCTGTTGATTGACATGGGCGATACAGTAGGGGCGGACCCCGGCCAGGTGGAGCTTGTGGGCAGATGCAACCTCTCCGGCGACGAATAATTCCGCTGCAGCTTTGTATGGTGAAAACCTCCCCCCGCCACGTGGGATGGGTAGAGAACACTGACCCACACCCGCCAGGGGCCTTTCCTGGGACTAAAGATCCCAACATGGTCTCAACGTCGTCACCCTCTCAGCACACACCTTTCCTGCACACGTAATCCTGCCTTTCTCCGTCAGGGCCCTATCCTACCAGGAGAAAAAGCAAGCCGCTCAAAACGGCCGATGCCAGGGAAATCGAGGAAACACTGCCATTTTCCCAATTTTGGCTGTCTACATGTCCCCGCCTCCGCTGCAAGGCTGCGCATGTGGCCGGGCTCCGAAGGCAAGGCCGAAATCCTGGCAGCCTGGGCCCCAGCCGTCCAGTGGTTTATGGACGTGGGGACACGCATGACCTCTTCGCCACATACAGGAGGGATCCTTGGGCCCTTCACTGGCTCGCCATTCAGCTCCACGACGTCCACTACCGGCCCTGGCCTTTGCTTTGGCTGGTGCCCCACTGAACGTGTGCTCCGGAGCGATGTTTCTCCACCCATCACTATCATTCTGCCACCAGGCGATATGTGAGTGTGGGAGTCACCATTTGTCACCGGCAGCAGTGTCACAAGGCAGTAGACTTCCAGGTACCCGCTGACCTAGTCTGCCTTCTCCCCAGGCAAGGTCCCGAATTCTTTATCCCAGGTGCTGACACCAGGGCACTGGCGGACATTCATTTGGAGCAACACAGAGGTCTGAGTGAGGGTCAGCGGGCCAGGGAGCTGAAGTGAAGGCCAGGTGGGCGGGGCTAAGGCTTCTTTGCCATCACCATAGAGACAGTCCCCCCACCGGAAGAGTGGGCGGAGCTTGCGATGGGCCTGCTGACAAGACCGAGCCAATGGCAGAGATCCGGCCCGCCAGGCAGATGACACAGGGCCCTCCATTGTGACCTACGACACCTAGTGGCCACGGGATTTGAGCACTCCCTGGGAAAGGCTACGCAGGCACAAGGCAGCCCCTGGTGCGGACTGCTTCAGGGCATTGGCAGAGCAGGCCAGGTACCTCTTTCCCACTTTCCTGAGGATATCAGTACGCAAGGCATCCCCACTCAGCATCTCTTGCCTCTCTCTGTCTCTCTCTGGATGTGTTCCTTCTCTGAAATCTCTTCCTTCTCCCCCTTGTCACTTCACACCTTGGAGTGCCTGACAGAGGGCCTAGAGACGAAAGAGCAAACGGGGAAGTCCTCTGGCTCTACCGGTTGCCCAAGGGCAGAGAAGATCTGCTAGTCTATCTGGAAGGTCTAGAGAGTAGCCACGGATTGGGAAGCTACATCACGGGCGGACATGGCCAGGTGAAGCTTGCTGACATGTAGCAGCCTTTCCGGAGACTACTAATTCCGGGGATAACATTCTATGCAAATACCCGGCTGAGTGGCATGGGGGCAGAAAACATTGACACATACCTGCCAGAGGCCTATCCTGGGTCTGAGGAGTCCACCGTGGTCTCCAGCGACTCATCATCTCAGCACACACTTTGCCTGCACACATGGAATCCGCCTCTCTCCACGAATGCCTTCTCCTGCTAGGAAACACACGATGTCACTCAGCCAAAGGAGAGCACAGGCAAAGTCAACTGAAGGCCCCGTTTTCAAGATTTTGCCCTCTGCTGGGCCACAGCCTCCGCTGGCACAGTGCATGTGTGACACTTCTCCGAAGACAAGGCCGAAATCTGGGCATCCAGGGCCCAAGCAGTCCAGAGTCTGCGCATGGTGGCATATGGATCACCTCTTTGCCACGAACAGGAGAGAGGCCTGGGCCCTACAGTGGCTCCGCTAGAGCTCCACGACCTCAGCTATTTTCCCTGACCTTTCCCCCGTGCCCTCGTGTGTGTGTGTCATCCCTAGTTACGCTTCTTCTCCGACCACTCTGAATCCGCCACCTGCGGATACGTGAGCATGAAAATGAACATCTGTCACTGCCTGCAGTGTCACAGGTCACTAGGTGTCTAGGCTCAGGCTGACCTTGGCTGTCTTCTGCCCAGGCAAGGAGCCTAATCCTTCAAAGGCAACGAGGACATGTGGTCATTGGCCGACATTCTTTCTTTCATCCACACAGCGGTCTAGATGAGGGGAAAGAGGCCAGGTAGGCCAGGTGAAGGCTGAGTGCGGGGCCTAAGGCTTCTTTCCCAATCACCATGGAGACAGCCACCGGAAGGCTGGCCGGAACTTCTGACGGGGACGGGTCACAGACACTGAGCCAATAGGAGAGGTCCAGCCTCAGCGGCCAGTTCCGCAGAGCCCTCCATTTCACCCATGGACACACGACGGCCCCTTCTCTTTTGGGCCACAAAACCGAGGGCACCCAGGGAATCACTTCACAGTAGGCAGCCCCTGATGTGGACACGTT